>NC_053024.1:739666742-739903154 GCF_003073215.2 Triticum urartu
CTGGACTCACTACTCAAAGCAAATAGTGACTATAACATCTTGTTTGGGATAGTCAACAGGTAATTTCAATCATTATTAACTATATATCTCGGCCTATTTAGTTCATCATTTCATGATATGAACTATTTAATAACCCCTTTATTCATTTTCTTTGTCGGCGGGCAGGGCTTGGGCAAGGTTCATCAGCGTCACGGAAGGCGAATGGAAACGACAGCTGAAATGGTTTCGACCCAAGGTAAGTAATTAAGTAGTACTAGCTAGCTAGCTAGCTGCCATCTCTTTAATTATCATGCTTGATTAATTATTATCTGATCAAATTAAATTCCATTCTCGTAATAAAGGCCCTGAAGCAGGCGCAGGGGACTAATCTGTGTGCATTCTGCGTTTGCGAGAACATTCGCATGATGGCATCCGAAAGGAGCAGATCTCAAAGACAGGAATGGGTACGCTTGTCAGAACACTATTCACAATTTTTACACCATTATCGATATCTAGTCACACAACTAATACACATGCATATTAATCTCCTTCTTAACAGTTTAAAGAGGTGCGGGACAAGCTCCTAGAAACGGAGCGCGTAGAAGCACTTCAAGAGGAAATGGCGGGATTTTTTCTCGACCAGGTCATAAATCCGAAGGAAGAATACTATTACCCGCTACCGCCCCCATCGACCAGGTCATGAACCACTTCCAATTGTCATCGTGCTCCGAAGGCACCAATTAGGCTAATGCCACTGGCTCCGAAGGCAACATGCATATGTAGGAGAAATTGTATATAGCTATACACGTGTGTATGTGTGAATTAATATGGTGGTTTGTGAGACATTGATGATATATATATGATTGGTTCTACTAGAAATTCTATTTATATATATATATATATATATATGCATAACGTGTAGAATGTGTAGTATCGTAAAATACCAGCAAACGAAAAAGAATTAAAATGGAAAACACAAAATTAAATGAAAAAGAAATCATAAAACCAAAAAAACCCCAAACATTTTAGTACCGGTTGGTGTTACCAACCGGTACTAAAGGGCTCCCGGCCCCCAGAGTTGGCTCGTGCCACGTGGTTGTCCTTTAGCACCGGTTCGTGCTGAACCGGTACTAAAGGGGGGGGGGCTTTAGTGACCACACTTTAGTGCTGGTTATGGAACCGGCACTAAAGGGCCTTATGAACCGGTGCTATTGCCCGGTTCTGCACTAGTGAAAGAATCCCGCCAATTCCTCTTGATTTTCTCGTATGCGATCATGTGGTAGGAGTTCATCCCGCATCTGCCAGATCTAATTTAAAGAAGGGGGTCAATACATATATGAATGAAACTCAACACAAATGATGGTAATAAAATAAATTATGAATATTATTGTTTACGTACTTCATATTGTTTCTCGGAGTAGCCCCGCTGAGAGGTCACGTTGTAGATGAACTCGCAAACGTAGTATCCACAAAAATCATGTTGGGGAACGTAGTAATTTCAAAAAAATTCCTACGCACACACAAGATCATGGTAATGCATAGCAACGAGAGGGGAGAGTTTGGTCCATGTACCCTCGTAGACCGTAAGCGGAAGCATTATGACAACGCGGTTGATGTAGTCGTACGTCTTCACAATTGACCGATCCTCAGTACCGAACATACGACACCTCCGCGTTCAGCACATGTTCATCTCGGTGACGTCCCGCGAACTCACGATCCAGTAGAGCTTCGGGGAAGAGTTTCGTCAGCACGACGGTGTGGTGACGGTGTTGATGAAGCTACCGATGTAGGGCTTCGTCTAAGCACCGCTATGATATGACCGAGGTAGATTATGGTGGAGGGGGGCACCGCACACGGCTAAGAAAGATCAATGATCAACTTGTGTGTTCTAGGATGCCCCCTGCCCCCGTATATAAAGGAGCAACGGGGGAGGCCGGCCGGCCCTTGCAGGGCGCGCCAAGAGGAGGAGTCCTCCTCCTAGTAGGAGTAGGACTCCCCTTTCCTACTCCTACTAGGAGGGGGAAAGGAAGGAGGAGAGGGAGAAGGAAGGAGAGGGAGGAAAGGAGGAAAGGGGGCCGGCCCCCTAGTCCAATTCTGTTTGGGCTAGGGGGGCCGCGCACCCTGCCTTGTCCTGCCTCCTCTCTTCCACCACTTGGCCCATGAGGCCCTATACTTCTTCCCCCGTATTCCCGTAACTCCCGGCTACTCCGAAAAAATACCCGAATCACTCGAAACCTTTCCGATGTCCGAATATAGTCGTCCAATATGTCGATCTTTACGTCTCGACCATTTCGAGACTCCTTGTCATGTCCCTGATCTCATCCGGGACTCCGAACTACCTTCGGTATATCGAATCACATAAACTCATAATACCGAACGTTAAGCGTGCGGACCCTACGGGTTCAAGAACTATGTAGACATGACCGAGACTCATCTCCGGTCAATAACCAACAGCGGAACCTGGATGCTCATATTGGCTCCTACATATTCTACGAAGATCTTTATCGGTCAAACCGCATAACAACATACGTTGTTCACTTTGCCATCGGTATGTTACTTGCCCGAGATTCAATCGTCGGTGTCTCAATACATAGTTCATTCTCATTACCGGCAAGTCTCTTTACACGTTCCGTAATGCATCATCCCGCAACTAACTCATTAGTTGCATTGCTTGCAAGGCTTATAGTGATGTGCATTACCGAGAGGGCCCAGAGATACCTCTCCGACAACCGGAGTGACAAATCCTAATCTCGATCTATGCCAACTCAACAAGTACCATCGGAGACACCTGTAGAGCACCTTTATAATCACCCAGTTACATTGTGATGTCTGGTAGCACACAAAGTATTCCTCCAGTAATCGGGAGTTGCATAATCTCATAGTCATAGGAACATGTATAAGTCATGAAGAAAGCAATAGCAGTAAACTAAAAACGATCAAGTGCTAAGCTAATGGAATGGGTCAAGTCAATCACATCATTCTCCTAATGATGCGATCCCGTTTATCAAATGACAACTCATGTCCATGGTTAGGAAACATAACCATCTTTGATCAACGAGCTACTCAAGTAGAGGCATACTAGTGACACTTTGTTTGTCTGTGTATTCACACATGTATTATGTTTCCGGTTAATACAATTCTAGCATGAATAATAAACATTTATCATGATATAAAGAAATAAATAATATCTTTATTATTGCCTCTAGGGCATATTTCCTTCAAATCATTCCTGGCTTCCTGCCACAAGCACTTTATGAGAAATAGAGTTCAATCACACTGATAATTAAGCATGATAAATGGTATTGATGAAAATAGAATCAATGGAAGATGCGCGGAGGTAGTAGTACTTACTTTCGGGTGTGTAAATCGCAGCTCCCTCGGCAGTCCCGGAACAATTACAGTGAACTCTTTCCAAACCCTGCCAGAGAAAGAAATTAACTACTTAGGAAATGAACAAAGTTGCCGATATGGTGCGATAATGATCGATTGAACTTACTTCTGGAGCATTGCAGTCATGTCCGCATAGTCCTGGGGATCTTTTCCTCTCGAGTCTAAGACAGTTACTACTCCCCGGTCAAGGTTAATCTCTAGCAGAATAAAGTGGAAGCTGCGCACGCATGCGTAACTCATTAATTACATTACTATAACCTCAAGTAAGCGAAACCGAATATGCACACGACAGTAACACTCATAGGAAGTTGTAAGGAAAGAGTATTTTCCCTTTACTTTGATTCCGAAGCAACGATTGTAGCAAGTTGTCCTCAGTATCTGTGACTCTGTTTTTAACCGACCATTCATTTATCGCATTTTGGTTAATGAACCGAACGATCTTCAATCTGCATAATATAGTGAGGATAATTATATATACATGCAATGAAAGAGCTGAGCTATATATAGAGACTTAATTACTGAAGTAATACTTACAGACGGTAGCAAGTCATGAGTTGTTAGTCGAGGGCCAATTGATTGTATAACTGGAATAACTCCACAAATTCAATAGGCATCAGCTCAGTTCCAATGAGGTCGTGCTCCTCTTTAGTTCTCACCATCAAACTATCCTTCCCAGACTTGCTACAGGTTTTCATGTACCATTTATGCAATCTTCGCATCATCATTGTTAGAGACTTGCTAAAGGACCACATTTGGTCCCGGTTCCAGCCACTAACCGGGACTAAAGGTTGTGGGCCAGGAGCGAGACCAATTGGTCCCGGTTCGTGTCTGGAACCGGGATCAAAGGGGTCAGATGAACTAGGACCAATGGCCCCCGAGGCCCGGCCGGCGCCCTAGCCTCATGAACCAGGACTGATGCCCCCATTGGTCCCGGTTTGTTAGTGAACCGGGATTAATGCCCTTACCCAGGCCTCAACCAAAGCCTTGTTTTCTACTAGTGATGAAATCATTGGTGAAAGTTAAATCACGACATAAAAGACGATATATAAATAGGGACGGAGGGAGTAGTATATTATGATGTTAAGACCACGAGTATGTAAACCTACATGAGGTGATCTTCATAGCGACAATCCGGAATTTAATAAGCGGAATAATGTACATTTGCTTTCCATGCATCATCGACCCCTAGTTCTCGCCGATCAAGTGATCTTTGGGATGGGCGGAGGTCCTAAGGTCAGCGGGCGTGGGGTGGTGGTCTTTGCCGCTGGCCACGTCGGATTAGCTAATTCGGCGCCTGGATATCTACTCTGGATCTTCTTCTCGACTCCTGTTGGGTTGAGCCCCATGCCAATCTCATCTATATAGGTTTCGGTTCTTGGCTCGCTGCCGGATATGGAGCAGACGTAGGTTTGGTGGTATGGGATGGGGACCGGATGAAACCTTGGTTGGCTGGTCCAGCTTGGCATCGGCGGCGGCCCTCAAACGTCGTTTTCCTTCCTAGAGGCGAAGCCAAGGTCCCTCCTATCCACCTCCGAACACCTCTCAGACCAAAGTCCAAAATTTAGACTGGATTGCGCGGAGGCGGCGTCCTACGCATCGTAACCTCCATGGAGGTGCCGTCTTGGGAGGCTCAGATGTTTGGGGAGAGGTGCCACGGGTGGTGGGTTCTGCGTAGCTCCAGCAGTGGTGAAGGTGTGGAGGCTGGCAGGAGGAGCGGCGTTGTATCTGCCGCGTCGATGACAACGAGTATTGGTGGCATGATGCAGTTGGATCTCGGTGACGAATGTGGCTGGATAGACGAGCCCAGGGCGGTGGGGTTGTTTGGTGCCGTAGCGGCGTCGACAACTGCTAGACTGGGAAAGGTTGATGCGTTAGTATAGCTCTAAAGATGGATTGATGGCAGTTGGTGACGGCGGCCTGTGAGAGTGCGCCGGACCGGTGTGTGCCCCTTACCCGGTCAGTGCACGTACTGCTCTTTCCTAGGCAATCTTCTTTTACTGTAGCAGTGTCTGTGAACTAGGAATGCAGATTTGGTGAATATTTACATGAGAGGTTGCAAAATACCGGTACCCATTTACAAACATTGCATTGTTATATCGACGGGACAATGCTGTCGAAAGGCGACGATGTCGACAGTCGTACCCACCCAGCAATCTCTAGGCAAGGAGATCCGTTAAAGACGTGAAGCTAGGTAGCTAGTAACCCCTGCGTTGATTAACATCGATTGGGGTAAAACAAGCATCCATGCATGGATGGCAAGATCAAAACATGAGCAAAAGCAAAGATCATGTTCTGTCAGAAAAAAAGAGGAAGGACCAAGATAAACAACCCCTCCCATCCAATGGCTAGCTAATGAAAGACCCCCTACCTAGAGAGAGGCGAGAGAGAAGCACACATAGATCTGGAGAGAAGAAAACTAACAATAATGGTGCATGTGCTAGCTACCTTTATTCCCCAAAGGGGAGGGGGTCAGGAGGGGGGGTGAAGAAGCACAGCAAGAGGGGGAGGAGACTGGCCTGCCACCTAGGCATTGGAGAAAGCAAAGCAAAGGAAATGCCTGGCATGAAAGCGAGCCAAAGGTAGGGGGAGAATCAGATTCCCCTGAACATGCTGGCCATGGCCATGCTCGCGCGTACCAAGAATTCAGGCAGGATCTTGGACCATTCCAAACAAAACCCTAGCTAGCCAGCCAAAGCGACCCCTTTCGCTTTTTGTGCCAGTTTTGCCTCCCCACCCCACCCCACCCCACTGTGCTTTCGGGCACACCCCGGTATAATTCCTCCTCATCATCATGCATGCCCCTCTGCCTTGCCTAGCTTCTTTAGTCGTTTAAGCATGCATAGATGCTGTGATATACTATCGTCTACCGTGGTCGATCTGACCCGAACTTCCATGCAATATGCCATGAATAATATGCTCATCATGCGCCACATCCGTACATGGTTTTGTGAGCTGGCTAGCTGCTGCTAGTCCCATCGATCCGGCCGGTTGTGTACTTCTCCACCAATTTTCATGCACGATATATATTCAACCTATAAGGTCACCAATCATTGAACGTCTGCCAGCAACTGGTAATCAGATGAGAACAAGAAATCACTTTTGTTCACTCATGCCATGCGTCGTAATTTCAAAAATCACATATTTGTGCATTTTTTATAAAACTATTTGCACTTCATTTTTTTCTAGAAGAACCTCAATGCAGGGGCAGGAGTTATTCCTGCATTTTATTAAGAACAATAGAGATGGTCCAGTTTATAAGAAAAACCAGAAGAAAAAACCTAACATTCCCTGGTTAATTAGGGGAAACCGATTGAAAACCCAACAGAAAAACAGAAAAAGGCACCTAACGTTTGAACTCCTTTTTGCCTCTAACAAAGTCCATACGTTCACATACATAGCTGCTTATATGCTCTTGCCACTTTTTTGAGTTTGCATCATGCTCTCATGTGCTTGGGGATTCGATCACATGCCGGCCCTACTAGTATACAACTTCTCTTATCGACTTACCATTGGTTATTTAAGAGATACTTAATTTGCACAATCTTTCCATGGATTGCTAATTAATTTAGCATATCCCTTTGCACTGATAAATATTGCCATGACCATGCAAGTGTAAAGGACTACAAAGTTGTATGTATAATGTCATGGTCAACACATGCACTCGAGCTAGTATCTTTCTCTCGCTTTAAGTTGAATGTATCTACACACATACTTGTCGTTACATGCAACAGTAAAATATCAAAAGGAAGGGGGAATTACATTAAATTAAGCTATTTCCCTAATTCTCTGTTCTGAGTACCACCTTTTCACTAGTTAATTACTACAGAGCAAAATCACTACACCTTTTATTATAGAAATTAACAATACAACTAAGAACTTAGAGCATCTCTAACCGACCACCAATAACCGGTTAGAGTAGGTTAAATCTGTTTTTTCTCCTCTAACCGGGAACTGACCGAACCCCAAAATCCATTAGGGGAGGAATTTTGTTTTACTCTGAGCAGCCCAAGACTCTTAAATGTACTCAGCCGAGCGGTTGTGGAGTAAAAATCCTCCACCCCACTTCGCTCACCTCCTACCAGCCCTGCCATCCAATCCACGCCGCCGCGCCCCCACCATCACCCACATTCACTCAGCCACTGGCCCGCCACCAAAAATGGCCGGATCCACCCGCTACCACTCCCCGCCGCCCATCGCCAGCGCTCGGCCCGTGGATCCACGTCGCCATGAGCGTCGCTGTGTCGGCACATCCTGTCTCCCCGACCTGTCGCCTTCGCAGCCACAACCACTAAATTACATTAGCGTGTGGTAGCGCCAGTGGGGGACATGGGTCGCAGAGATATACAACTGTGACACCGGCAAACGGCATTTTCTTGGCTCCTTCCATTCTGCGGTGCAGGTGGTACTCACATACGACATCAAGTCGGTCCATCCCCACGGCGCCGCGGCCCGATGCAACTTCTCCCACGGCCTACCGCGGTTGGAGCCGGTCAACCCCCAGGTGGCTACCTGACGGGACATGCCGGAAGATCGTTACGCCTGCGAGTGTCTCAAGGTGGAGCAAGCTGGCGAGACTTACATGCTGGAGCTCGTGGCTACTGCCCGGAGCGCGTCTTGGCGGAGCACTGGTAGTACAAGTAGTATGGGGCCGGGATGACAGAGGTCATCGACCTCCCCAGTGACTCCAACAGCAATGAGGGCGGTGCTAGCGACGAGGGACATGGCCGTCTCATCGGAGGGCTCATCGAATCAGTGTGGGAAAGGATTGAGAACGAGACTAATAGTGAGTAGTTTAGTTAGTTTTTATGCAATCCTATTATAAATTTCATTTAGTTTATGTAAAATAGTTATATATTTCTATTTGGAATCAACTTTGTATGGTATCAAGTTTGAATCTAGTCTAAATTTGCATCGAATTTGTGTTGAATTTTTTTTACTCTGTTAAATTCAGTAGATCAGTTAGAGATAGCACTTGTTTAGAGGAGCAAATATCTTCCACTAAAGGATACTCGGCCATATCCTCCTCTAAATTTAAAGAGATCAGTTAGAGATGCTCTTAGCATATACATGATACATCCAACAACGACATGACACATCAGAATAACTTGCATGACTGAATACATAAGTGTATGTGTATGCCTTGTGCATTTTCAGACAAAACAATGAACCTCACCTTAACGGAGTACAACTTTCGATTGCAACAAACCAGCCCACGAAATTGAAAATGAAAAGGCCACATCTAAGACGATGGTCGATAGTCAACTGAGATTTTCTTAAGTTTCAACCTGTTTTACAAAATTGTTCATACAAATTTAAGAACATAGTCATTGCATTGTAGTATTTTGTTCATCTAGTGCAGAAAAAAAAGATGCATTGTTTATTCTCATAGCCAAAAAAGGTTAAATTTCTCACGCATCTCACAGTCATATTGACAGTTCTCAGCATCCGAGACTCAGTAAAACCGTTATGAAAAACCTTCACGCGAAGTAGATCAGATACAAAGAGACGAACCTGATATATAAATCATCAAGAGTTTAATGAAACTAGCACAATGTAAAAGTGGGACATTGGTACATACCCACAAGTTAAATGCATGATAAAATGTAATAAAACTCAATGGGAAAGATCCCAAAGAGCATGCATATGCAGGGCTACTAACAGACACTACACTTAGGTGCTAAGTATATTAAACAAGTAAACATAGTACTACAAATTAAGGCCATAGTGATCAAACACTTAACAGATAAAAGGTTAACATTCTTGTGTATGCATTGATATCCCCCCTCCTTAGAGATCTGGATCGACGAGATCGATCGAGTTCTTGTAACACATATTGTAGTGATGAAGATTTTATACATCCCCAGCCCCATTTCACCATGCATCAATCTAGGCTTGGAAGAACAAAGCTAGCTAGATCTAGCTAGCTAATTACCAGCTGCATTGCTAGTGCTGGAATAGAAATTGAAGCCGCCGCCATTGCCATTGACCACGTCCCCGTACATGCCCCTGCTGCTTGGGTAATCCTGCTGCTGCTGCTGCTGGTGGTAGTCCCTCTTGGCCGGCGGGTGGTGGAATTGCTGGTTTCCTCCATCATCGCCATTGCCGCCGCCGCCGCCGCTCTGTAGCCCTAGGTGGAACATGCCCTGCATCGCCGCCATTGTGGTGGGCATTGCTGAAGCCGGCGGCTGATTCCCGGACATCTGGTGATCCATGGCGTGCAGGAACGGGAAGCTCTGCATCTGCGCAGCCGCCCACTGCTCCATGCCGTTCCCGTTCCCCTGGTGGTGGTGGTGCTGCTGCTGGGCGCCACCGTCGGCCGCGTAGGCGCCACTGTCGGGGAAGAGCAGTCTGGCGGGGAAGCTGAAGGCCGCAGGCTCGCCGGGTCGAAGCTATCGGCGAACCGACTGCCGTGCGGCGGCGCGCTGCCGAACATGGAGTACTGCAGAGCGGGCGGCGCAGTGGCAGTGCCGGTGGTGCAAGCAGTGGTGCTGGGCGTCGTCGACGTCGCAGACGACGTCCCTGCCGCGGCGGATCCGGATCCAGCCGACCCGGCCTTGGGCTTGGCGCTGCGCTTGGCGTGGCGACGGTACCCGCCGCCGACGGGGACGTTGCGGAGCGCGCCGCCGCGGGTCCAGTAGCGACGGCAGGCCCGGCAGAAGTGGCGGGGCTGGGTGAGGGAGTAGTTGTTGAAGTAGCAGAACTTGGTGTTGGTGGAGTCGCAGCGTGGGCAGTTGAGCCCCGGCTCCGGCTGCGGCACCCGCGCCAGCCGCGCCCGCTCCGACATCGACATCGGCTTGTTGTTCCCGCCGCCAGCGCTGTCACCATCCCCACCGCCGCCCTCACCACCACCTCCTCCAGCCCCAGCCGTGGCCATTAATCCTTCCTGCTGACCATGATTGTTGTTGTTGCTGCCTCCTCCGTCTCCATGACCAGCAGGTGAAGGAGTAGTAGTGACATGAGTGTTACTGCCGATTTGCTGCAGCTGCAAATTAAGTGGTCAGGAATTAAGCATCAGCCAAGATGTGTATATGGAGTATATTCCAAGATACATAGTGCAGCAATCAGCAGAGGATGTATATCTGCCATCAGCAAACCCTAGCTTAGCTAGAACATATTCTCTCTCATTTTTTTTTCTTGTGTGAACAAAATCTTGAGAGACCAACTAATTGACCGCAAGGATGCATACCTGAAGCTGGTTATGGTTGGTATTCCAGCAGCTTGATGAATCGAGGAAGGCAGGAGGGAAGATCATGGCCGGCGATCTAGACTTTTAGAGAGAGTTGTTGGGAGAGGAGAGAGGTGTTTGGGCGGCTGGCTGGGCTGGAGGTTGGAGAGAAGAGATAGTGGGAGGAAGAGACTTGGCAGCTGCGGCAGCTGGGGAAATCAAAGGGAATCAGAGTACTAGTACCAAGGAAAGGAATGGAATGGAAGCTAGAGGAGACAGGAGGGTCTAGCTCTTGACTGCTTTGAGAGGGAGCGAGAGCTACCCAAGAGGAGAGAGAAAAAGGAGAGAGAGCCAGGTAGCAGCACAACCAAGAGATGAGAGAGAAGGGTCTCTCTCTCTCTAGTTTGTGGCGATTTGGAGGAGGGAGAGCACATCATCTTGTTGTTGTTTTCCTTTATTTACACACTTTTGCTTTTTCCATGGTGAGTGCTGATGGGGCTGAGATGGCTACCCATGCTACCTTGCTGATGGATGCAGTGTTGCTAGCTACAGTTGCAATAATTAATTAATGTAGTACTGATTAGCTAGTTTGCTATAGTTGATTTGCAGCCGCATAATAGTCAATACCAGCCCATAGAGTTAAATAATGCTACTAGTGTTTTAGTAATTTTGTTTCACTTTTGAGACTCCAAGTTCAACCAACCTAAAAAACCAATAAGGATTTTTGCGGGAACAATGGTGGATTGCAGTCCTAAGCCAAAGAAAAAATAAAAAAAAAATTCATACACTTTCGATACTTGGATTACACCAAAAGAAAATCACAGCTTTGAAATTTTTCCTAGTAGTTTTCAAGCAAACCAACATCTCATGGAGAAGTTCACTTCAATTTTGAATGCAGCATACATGCGTTTTCTTCCAATGAAGCAACCATTTAATCTCAAAATTCTTGCATTATTATTATGTGCTTTCCTATTTCCATGTTTTCGTAATCCCACGGTTCCATGGAGGCCCTATAATGTGGGAGCTTAGTCCAATTTTAATGTTGAGATGTCGATGTCCTAAAGGAAAAAGAGACCATGCTCTATTGGTTGAGTTTATTTGTGATTATATAGTCGAATATATATATGGATTGATGATTTGACCACCGACATAGTGAAAGCGGCATGACTAGTGACGTGCAATTGTTTTGCAAACAAGCGAACAGAGGCAAAGAACATAATACAAAAAAAAAATTAGGATAATATAGGAACGTGAATAAGTTTAGAAGTATTAAATTGAGAAATCGTAAAAAACTCATAAATAAATTATGAATATTTATTAATATTATTTTGAGAGCATTTTTAAGTATACTTCAAACAATTCCAGATTTTGCAAAAGTTATTTAGAATATTTCAGGGTTTATGAAATTTTGTAATTTTATTTCTTCTACTTGCACACTAAATGTTTAATAGAGCATATACATAGAAGACAAGGAGATATTAAATCAAGATGTAACACTTGAATGTTTTGTTGGCCATAGTATTTACGTAAAACAATTAATTCTAGGGAAATTAAGGAGATAAGCAGAATTAATAAAATCAATTTTATGGATTTCATCAATATTGCAAGATAATGCATAGGTACAAATTGGCCTTAGCTGCCCGAATAAAGAGTGTACCACCTATTTATATTGAACTTTTTTACTTCGTGATAACTCATCTTGATGTAAAGATATATGTTGTTTCTATTAATATTATTTATTCAACATACCAGCCTAAATATTACTATAGATATAATAAGAAAAACGAACAATTTACACAAGCTCCTGAATCTTAGGTACTTATTTTTCATATTCTTCCAATATTTATCAGTAGAAACATATTTTACATATTTTACAGATCTAAAAGTAAATTGTATTTTGTCACAAAGAATGGTTTTTTTTTGTTTCGGACGTTTAAGCTGCTATGTTGTTACAATGGATATCTCTGTAAATGTCAATAAACCAACACTACCACATTATGTTGTTTACAGGGTCATTGTATGTCGATAAAACTTGCTAGTGTATATAAAAGTAATGTATGCATCTTATAGATAAATGTCCAAACGTTTTGAGAGTACTCCGTCTGTAAATAGATACTTCTAGACCAATCCCATCCTAGCTCTCGCTTGGTGAATAAATAGATACTTCTAGACTTGTATGAATGTCAACTAGTAGTATGTTCCCCAATTCCATCCTAGCTCTTGCTGGGTGAGGTGGGGCAATAGTTTGCCATGGCAACATGTGTACTCTAGTTTGTACAAATCCATGTAATTTTTTTGACAAGGAACACGAAGATCCTCGAAACCGGTGTTTATAATATCAAAACTGATACAACACTGCTGAAAGGACTTGATGTCCGGCTAGAGCATAGGGTGTTGTAGCACTTCCATGGAAAATAGAGTGTTGAACCCACACGGAGAGAAAAATAAGGCACTACTAACCCCGTAGCTGTATTTTCACCGATGAAATTTGGTACGCGCCCAAATGGGAGTTTGGAAGTAGCCTATTCTACAAGTTGATGCGGAAAACAGAATAAAAAGGACTTTACCAAGACTACGAACTGAAGGTAAAAACAAGAATAAGAAAATGCAAGTTACTATAGGCGGTGCTTGAGCAGTAAGGTGTTCTTGAGGGTTCCATAGTCATCACTACTAATATGATCCGTGCAACAAGTACGGAGCATAGCTATATGTATTATCCCTAAACTACTCTTTATGTGCTTAAAGTGGGCGGGTCCGGATACAGACGCGGCCTCACCAAGAGTTCTCTATTATTCCCCTACCGATTGTACAACGCGAAGGTATTTTACTGGCACCTCGAATTACTTCAACATCCTAACCTAGAACAGCAGTAGTAATATTCTTCATGCCAAATCAAGGCGATAATGTTGTGTGTGTGCTCCTCACAACACTCATGAAAGTTGCTCGCACATAAACAAAAGATATTGGATCGCTTAATGGAATTTAATTCTAATCATAAAGAGTTCATCCATATCCCGCAGAACAAGTGCAACTACTCAATCATAAAGTCGGGTAACATAGAGGAGAGGGTCAAGTTAAAGACGGCGTTGAGCAGGGTAATGGAGAACACATGGTGGCGTTGGTGGAGGCGGCACCGACGGTGATGGCATGGTAGGGCTAGTGCTATCAGTGGCTACTTCTTGAGCTTGCGTTGGTTTTTCTCTTGAAGAGGAAAGGGTGATGCAGAAAACTAGTAAGTATTTCCTTCAGTTAGAGAACCAAGATATCAATCCAGTAGGAGGTATACAAGCAAGTCTCCAATCTATGCACCTGCACAAACAATCAAACACTTGCACCCAACGCGATAAAGGGGTTGTCAATCACTTCAGGCCAATTGCAAAGGTGAGATCTAATAGAGATAGGTATAAAAGATTGCAAAAACATAAAACTAAATAAATTGCAGCAAGGTATTTTTTGTTTTGTTGGTTTATAGATCTGAAAAT
The DNA here is from genome assembly GCF_003073215.2 of Triticum urartu. Taxonomy (NCBI): domain Eukaryota; kingdom Viridiplantae; phylum Streptophyta; class Magnoliopsida; order Poales; family Poaceae; genus Triticum; species Triticum urartu. The sequence continues at coordinate 739,680,759 of NC_053024.1, forward strand.
ATATGATGGAAAATAGACCCGGGGGCCATAGGTTTCACTAGAGGCTTCTCTCTTCAAGGCAAATAATACGATGGGTGAACAAGTTACTGTTGAGCAATTGGTAGAAAAGCGTAAACTTATGACGATATCCAAGGCAATGATTATGCATATAGGCATCACGTCCGTGTCAAGTAGACCGACTCCTGCCTGCATCTATTACTATTACTCCACACATCGACCGCCATCCAGCATGCATCTAGAGTATTAAGTTTATAAAGAACGAAGCAGCGCCTTAAGTAAGATGACATGATGCAGACGGATAAACTCAAGCAATATGATGAAAACCCCATCTTTTTATCCTTGATGGCAACAATACAATACGTGTCTCGCTACCCCTACTTTCTCACTGGGTGAAATCATGCAAGATTAAACCCAAAACTAAGCACCTCTCCCATTGCAATAAATACCAATCTAGTTGGCCAAACCAAAGCGATAATTCGAAGAGAAATACAAAGATATCAAATTATGCATATAAGAATTCAGAGGAGATTCAAATAATATTAATAGATAATCTGATCATAAATCCACAATTCGTCAGATCTCAATAAACACAACGCAAAAGAAGATTACATCGGATAGAACTCCAAGAACATCGAGAAGAACATGGTATTGAAGAATATAGAGAGAAGAAGCCATCTAGCTAGCAGCTATGGACCCGTAGGTTTGAGGTAAACTACTCACGCTTCATCTGAAGGGCAATAGGGTTGATGTAGATGCCCCCCGTGATCAAATCCCCCTCCGGCAGACCATCGGAAAAGACCCCAAGATGGGATCTCACGACGGGAAAGTATTTTCGTGGATGCTTCTGAGGGTTTGGGAATATTTGGGAATTTATAGGCCAAAGAATAGGGTTAGAGGAGCTTCGAGGGGCGCACAAGGCAGGGGGCGCCCCCTGGGATGCACCCTGCACCCTTGCCGCCGCCTCAGGACTCTTCTGACTTGGTTCTCAAGTCCTACGTGTGTCTTCTGGTCCAAGAAAAATCATTGTAAAGTTTTATTTCGCTTGGACTCCGTTTGATCCTTTTCTGCGAAACTCAAAATCAGGGAAAAAACATAAACTGACACTGGGCTCTGGGATAATAAGTTAGTCCCAAAAATAATATAAAAATAGCATATAAAGCATCCAAAACAGATAATATAATAGCATGGAACAATAAAAAATTATAGATACGTTGGAGACGTATCATCAGCGGTGGCACGGAGGAGAAAGCACCACCCGAAGGCCGGTGCGGTGCGTAGCAGAGCCTCCTCTTCATTCTCTTGATCTTGTTCCTTCTTCTATCAAGGTGGTGTTAGAGTAGAAATATACGTGATGGAGATTGATCTTGAATGTATGATGGACGCAGCTAGGGTTGAAGGTGTGTATATAAGGGCTCTGTGAAAGCCTCCTCCGTAGATGTAGTTTTTCTCCTTTGATCCAAGGGTTCTAAATGAGCCAAACCCTCTCCCAAAACTTCCTTTGATGGCCAAGGATGTCGTAGGAAAAAAAGGGGGATGGAATCCACAAAGAATCCCATCTGGTATGAACCATTTTGGGTTTTTTCTAGGCGTGGTACAACCGCTCCTGTTGCACCGTGCGTCGTCAAATGTTCTAGTCTCCTCCGGATAATGATCGTCATTTCTTCATACTAACTCGGATTTTGATGTTCTTGGGCTCATTGGAACAGTATGAACGAAGCCGACGCACCTATGGTATTACATCTTGATTTTGGGCACTCTGGAAAAATGTCATTTTTACACTCCAAAGTGTCCAAGTATGATGCCGAGAAGTCCTCTATATTGAACCCATCCTTTGCCTTTTCATCGTACTTGGTCCATGGTTGATCCAAAGCACCTATATACAGAACGAAACAAAGGAAACTAATAAAAACACAAACTATGCGATAGTGATAGTGAAAAGAGTTGAAGTCGAAAACCATGCATAATGGACATGTACTTGGTTCAGTGGGAATATACATAGATAATATGCAACAAATCAGCTCTAAAATGCATATAAAATAGAGCCATCAGGACTCTTAAAGTAAATTGAAATTATAAGCAGCTCCTCGTAATTTGTAAACATGACCCCAAAGGACGCAAATGAAAGCAATTGAGTTCTGCGACGAGCGGCAATCTTGCCGGAGATTCCATGGACACAATCTTTAGTGCAATCTGGTTGGAGACTTGTTGTTTTTTGACAAGGGGTATTGATATTTGCCAACCTGTCCACCAGCGGCCGTTGATCCACCTGAGCCACACCCATGAAGCACGTTGTAGACTTCTTGTTGTTTGATTAGCTCTAGCATCTGAGAACACAGTAGATGGATAAGATTGGACATGATGCTTCAAAACCAACTTAGATTTTCCATGGAACCCTAGACTGGAGACAACCGACAAATGAATCCTTCCTCCTCTCCCACACTATGACCATGGTGGACCTAAGAAGCGTGTTAGATTTGACCAGCTCTGGGAAGATATTGCTATCCACCAGGATTATTGAGATGAAGCTTCTACCCAATCCAACTCCCACAATTGGCATCCACCATGGAGAGAAGTTTTGAGATAGAGCCGGCAACAACCTGACACATGCCGCCCGCTAGCGCGAGAACATAATTCCAAATTGGCATTAAGCCAAATGCCTTTAGGCCGAACCCTAACCTCACACTACTATGTATAGCGTCATCTCATTTTGCCCCGCCATCCCCAATCCGATTAGCTATATTGCTGGAGGGAAAATATAGAGTAGCCTGGGTAGGACGGGCGACTATCAATGGGGGAGGTGGGAACATGAGAGAGACATGGGAGGAAAAAATGGTGGATTCCTCACATGCATAATATGCATAATTTTTTAAAATCTAAACTTCTGTAAGTATATTGTTGTTCACTAGATTTTTTGCTTTAATTATCTCAAAAAATGCAGGATGTCCAAATTGTGAACCTATTCCGGAGATACTATCGGCTTTCCCTCTCCTCCACTTGCTCATTGCAATCCTCCCGAAACAAACCCAATCTGTAATATTTGTGTATTCACTTAGGAATCTATGACTCTACTACATTGATTAAGCCTCCCACTATGGTAACACCCTTTAGCATACATATATAACCCGCCTAGGCCATTTAGATAAAGAACCCTGGGTGGGCTCCTTTGTTGCGCTAGCTTAGAGCAACCTTTGCAGAGTCGTCATAATACCGGTGATATAGAGATTTGATACGTCTCCAATGTATCTATAATTTGTGATTGTTCTATGCTATTATAGTATCAATCTTGGATGTTTTACATGCAATTATATATCATTTTTTGGGACTAACCTATTAACCTAGTGCCAAGTGCCACTTGTTGTGGTCTGCCAGTTTTGGGTTTTCCAGGAAATCAGTACAAAACGAAGTCCAAACGCTATGAATCTTTTTGATGATTATTTTCTGGACAAGAGATACCCTAGAAGATTTGGGAGGAGACCAGAAGAAAAACGAGGAGACGACAAGGTAACAAGGCATGCCCAGGGGCGTAGGCGCGCCCTGATGCCTTGTGGGTCCCTCATAGCTCCGGCTGACCTAATTCCACCTCTATAAATGTTATAAAATCGGGAAACAAATAGAGATCCACCCAAAATACTTTTTCCACCACCACAAGTCTCTGTTCTTCCATGATCCCGTCTGTAGGACTTTTCCGGTACTCTATCGGAGGTGGAATCGATCACGGAGGGTTTCTACATCAACCTTGATGCCCTTCCGATGATGTGTGAGTAGTTCACCACAGACCTATGGGTCCATAGCTAGTAGCTAGATGACTTCTTCTCTCTCTTTGATCTTCAATACAATATTCTCCTCGATGTTTTTGGAGTTCTATCCGATGTAATCTTCTTTTGCGATGTGCTTGTTGAGATCTGAGGAATTGTGGGTTTATGATCAGATTATTCATGAGAAATATTTGAGTCTTTTTTGAATTTTTTATGCATGATTATTATAGCTTTGTATTTCTCTCCCTTTTATCTGTTTGGTTTCGCCAACTAGATTGATTCAGCTTGCAATGGGAGAGGTGCTTTGTAAAGGGTTCAATCTTGCGGTGTTCTATATTCCATTGACAAAGTAGGGGACAAGACACATACTTGTATTGTTGTCATTAAGGAGAAAATTACGGGTGTTATTCATATTGGTTGGATTTACTTTGTCTACATCATGTCATCTTGCTTAAGGCATTACTCTATTTTTATTAACTTAATACCCTAGATGCATGCTGGATAGCGGTCAATGGGTGGTATTAGATGCAGGCAGGAGTCGGTCTACTTGTTCCAGACGTGATGCCTATACACATGATCATTGCCTTGAATATCGTCATAACTATGTGCTTTTCTATCAATTGGCCAACAGTAATTTGTTTACACATCGTATGCTTTTGGGTCGAGAGAGAAGCCTCCAGTGAAAACTATGGCCCCGGGTTTACTTTTATCATATATAAAATCTAAAAATACCTTGGTGCAATTTTATTACTGTTATTTTATTTTGCATTATATTTTATCTATCAACCACTATAAGATTTGATCCTTACAAATAACCGCCAAGGGAATTGACAACCCCCTTGATCATGTTGGGTGCAAGTATTTTCTTTTGTGTGTGTAGGTGCGCTTAACGAGGTTCTGTGTGGTTTTCCTACTGGATTGATAATCTTGGTTCTTAACTCAGAGAAATACTTATTTTTACTGTACTGCATCATCCTCTCCTCTTCGAGGAAATCCCAACGCAGCTCACAAGAAGCAAGATTTCGGCCGTAAAGCTCTAGAAGAGTTGTCATACGGTCCCGAATTGTCATATTTATGGACGGCGCCCCATGTGGAGCCTACGAGCATCTATATTTGGAGGTTGTGGGGCAATGGGTTGGAGGGTGTTCCATCTGTCACCCGCTCATGTGGGAGAGACGTTTCACCTCCCTCCTCAGCATCCCACGTGGCTGATCTCCTTGCACTACGAATGGTCTAGACAAAATACACTCATGGCATCAGGAAGTGTGCTAATTAATGGCGGTTGTTGTGTGCCAACTTCCGCGACCATCCCCGCCACATGCCACATTTTATCACCGCCCATGGTTATAAAATGATTGTTTCCCTGTCCTAATAGTTCATACAACTGCTACCCACAGCCTCCACTTCCCTCCATGTTGCTTCCCCTATTGTTAGGTCGGCCGCGCCACCGTTATCGCACGGTTACTTCATCAAACCGGCATTGACCGTGTCACAAATTCTGACCTACACCGGCATTGCCGCGCCGTCACTTCTTTAAAGCGACAACCACCACATTGATCTGCTTCGACACCTCGGTTGGCGTGGGGGCTCCCGCATCACCCCGCCGACCTGCTCTGTCCCCTCGGCTAAACCGGGGGCTTTTCCATCGCTTCATCAACATACTCCAGGGGCTTCATCATCACCCCGCTTTGTCACGACAGCTGGACTAAGGGCTTCGCCTCGCCACATTGACTATGTTGCATCGCCATCACCAAGCCGAGCTACTTGCTCAGTCACCTCGGGATGGGCTTGAGGGCTGGGACCTTAGCCAGGCCGAGTACTACGCACCATTTTGAATCTGGGAAAGTTCGATGGACGTCTTCATCCGGCCAGAAAACCGTACCATGTCATCAACACCAGTCACATTAACTGGCTAAGTCTCTTTCATGCTCACTTTTTTCAATTTTTCAAATTTGTTCGGTTCAACGAAACATTATATTTGTCTTAAATAAAAAAGTTGTTTGTAAAAAACTTAGTTATTTAAAAACATTTTTGTTAAAACACTTCTTTTTCCCATGTTAACTGGGGGCTCTTATTCATAAGTGTCGTTTTATAATAAATGTTTTCTTCTAAGTCGCTGCAAAGTCTTTTTCTACTACTCCTTTTTCCAACGCGAGTGTGTGGTCAATATGGGATAGCCCAACTTCTCTTTAGAGCCGCTCAAGTTTAGTTCACTAAACTGGCCTGAAAAGCATTCCGCCTCGGGAAGGGAGGTTGAAGCCGAAGGCTGACCAGCTTGAATCTGGAGATCGGAAGTATCATGTTAAAAAACGATGAAAGCACAAATTAATTTTAAGATCAATTTTGGATTGGCACCAAAAAACTTGATTTAATTCAGACATAAAGTTTTTACATAAGTTTTTCGGTTTTTCGAACATATGACACCTTTAACCTATTTTATGTTTTTTTTCAGGAGGCAGGACATCCTCTTGATCGAGGTCTCCTGCGTGATGGCTTTGTTTAGGAAATCTTTTTCGATCCGCAATTTGACATGTTCCCTGCTGAGCTGCACCTCGGTGATGGAGACACTCAAACGCCGACTGATGAAGTTCCCTAGGAGATACGATCCTAGGGTTGGCTATGTGCCCAACCCAAGTCTCGGGGGCTACTACCTTGACGATTCAATGCAAAAAATTAAATAAAATTGCAAAATAGTTCCCAAAGAGATTACGATCCTTAGGTTGGTCGGCCGCACTCAACCTGTGTCTCGCGAGCTATTGTGCGCCGCGTTTCCATTTCTAAGTATGTTGCCGAGCAAGGACTTGATCCTTAGGCCGATTTCGCGAATCGGCCTGAGTCTCAAGGGCCACTCGGATCAATGGTTTTTTTTATCCTTTAGGTGTATTTCGGATTTTAGGCCGGCACACACCTTGAAGGATACTGGCTATACATCTAGGCAGAGAATAAATTGCGCCAATCGAAAAAAATTCCACAAAAAATCAGCCCAAGGCCGAGGTGGTGCACCACCTTTAAAGTAGTCCAGCATAAAGCTCGGATGCAAGTGGCTGGCTCCCCAGAGGATGTTTCTAGCATAAAGCTCAGCTGAACTCCTTCAAAATTTTCATCACCGAGGTAATCTATGACACCTCGGGTACAGTCTGGCATAGGAGCTCGGCTACAAATAGACACCTGGGTTATAGTACGATGTTGGAGCTTGGCTGCAAGAGGACAACACTAAGCGGAAAACTTTGAACCCAAGGTGTGATGTAAAAATAACAATTCATTGATAAGGGCCGAGAACTTGAAGGGGATCCTAGGGTGCCCGACATGTGAACTCTTCAGATACACCTTGGCGATTCTCAAGATCGGAGATAGGAAGATTTGTTAAACCAATTTTCAAGACTGACAACCGAAGATGAAGAACATTTTGGAATAACCGAGGAGCGCCCCAACTTGAATACCGGCCCAAAGGGCTACTATTGGTGTCCTGGACTAGGGGTACTCACCACATCATCTCCCGACCAGGTGGTTCAGGCTGAGGACCCCTATGGCGGTTCACTAATTGGTCACTTCGGGCGGCCCATGGCGTTTACAAGGAAGATTCCACGAGACATGACATGGTGCACTAGACGATGACTCTTATAAATCCAAGGCCTCTAGTGCATTATATAAACCGAGGCTAGGCTAATCAATATATGATCTCATATTCATTAGAACCATATACAACAATTTTGTGGTAGATACCTGTACTTTGTAGTATACCGCAAATATCAATACAATCAAAAGCAGGATATTGGATATTATCTCTTTGAGAGAGCCCGGACATGGGTAAAATCATGTGTCCATGTTACCATCGCTCCAAGACCCCTAGCTTAGGACCCCTACCTCAAAATATGCCGGATTTAGCACCGACACCTATGACCGGACTTTGTGCCTCTCTTCAAGGAGGAACGGATCCTTGGACGAGGAGCAAGCGGAGGAGGAGTCCTCCCTCATCACCGAGGAGGAGGAGTGGGATCGTTGTGACGTGTTGGAGGCCGCACATGAGGATCATGCCCTCTTCAATGAGTGCCCCAATTTGGATTCAAAATCGTAGTGTTTTCTTTTGGATGTCGAGCGCGGGTATGTGCAGATCCTATATGGGCAAGCGATGACTTGCTCACACAGCTCATATCGGCCACATCGTGCTCTTCCTCGCCTCTGATAAGAAGCATGGGAAGGGAGCTACACCGACTACGCCTCGACCGTCTACCCTGGTGAAATATTCAATGAGACCGCCGTCGTGCATGTGTTCAAAGCGAAGAGGGACCACACCAAGTGGCTCCATTACAAGGAGAAATAGGTGGATTTGACGAGAGCACATTAGATGGCGCACATTCGACCTGGACATGGTGGTATTCAATAGGTTGAATCACACCATATTAGGCCTTCCCGACCTCAACGTCCATCGGCGGGAATGGGACGAATATGAGGTCGCCGGACTGTCACACCGTCGGGTGTAGACGATAAGTAGAGTCATAACATATGTATGCGACTGTGCACTGTATTCATTGTCGTGTGGTGGTAAGTAACTAGTGTTTCTCCCAAGATGCTAGTTTATTAGTACGAAAATGTCGCTAATAGACTTTTCTACCCCAATGTAACAACTTTGTAATGCATTATTATCTCAAATTAGTACTTTAATCCCTTAAATTGAGTGTTTGGATTTTTTTTGTTGATGTACAAAAAACAGAAAAGAAAAGAAAATATATTATTTGTTTGTGGGGACAAGAAGCTACCATGGGCAGTAGCAATTGAGATGTCCCTGCCTTCATATAGTTTGTGAGGACAAGAAGCTACCATGGGCAGAAATATACCAAGGACAGTTGCCAAGACATCAAGATCTTAATTATGTTCAGGAATAAAAACACTTTTATTTATTACTCTCAATGATTTTGCACCGTTTCAAGGAATTTGTTGATCTTGGTGGCTTGGAAACCGTAGGCTCCCTTGCACGTGTCATTCTATGATTCATATTAGTAAGTTTTCTATTTTTTGGCAGTGGCGCCTTTATGGAACACGGAAACTTTATAACCCTGGAACTCTGCATCAAGATGCATTAAACCATATTTTATTACATTTTCTATTGGCAAATCTACTGGCATGGACCGAAATACACAAGTTTGATTGGCAGGATACGAATATGAGACTTCGGCAATGGCGTGAACCGATTTTCCCCGAGTACAGCTTGTACAACAAGGTTTCGTCGTAGTACTTGTACATTGAGTTTTAGGTGAGACACTAGACAGACCTTTGAAGTGGACTAACATCATTCACCATCATGAGGTACTATTCTAAATTTCTAATCGGTTTTCATACCTCATACAACTTTATTTTAGTCAGACTTACGCTAGAGAATCATCGTAAACAAAAGGAGAAAATCGCTTCATGCCACTGCAGAAGTCTCATTCGTTTCCTGCCAATCAAACTTGTATATTTCGATCTGTGCCAGTAGATTTGCCAATAGACAATGTAATAAAATATGGTTGTATGCATATTGATGCAGAGTTCCACGGTAATAAAGTTTCTGTGTTCCAAAAAGGCGTCACTGCCAAAAAATAGAGAAGTTACTAATATGAATCATAGAATGACACGTGCAAGGGAGCCTACGGTTTCCAAGCCACCAAGATCAACAACTTCCTTGAAACGATGCAGAATCATGGAGAGTAATAAATAAGTGTTTTTATTCCTGAACATTATTAAGATCTTGATGGCTTGGCAACTGTCCTTGGTATATTTCTACCCATGCATGGTAGCTTCTTGTCCTCAGAAACTATATGAAGGCAGGGACATCTCAATTGCTACTGCACAAAAGAAAAGAAAAGATTTATTTTTGTTGACCTTCTCCTCTCTTAGAGCTGGTCCTGCTTGCGTGGATGCTCGGAATCCAAAACCTTGTTGTGTACATATTCCAGACATACAACTTGGCCTCTCCTTCACGCACTTGTGACAAATCCTCCCGAAACATACGCAATCCCGTAAAATTTGTGTATACACTTCCTAATTTCAAAAGATGCATATTTGCGCGAGACAGTTATGAATGTATGAATGTAGGGTTAACTTAGGGCTGGTCCTGGATCTGTGGATGTTCGGATGAAGGAAACAACGAGCCCTTCTTCTTCCATTGCTCCAGGGCCGTCAGCATGAGCAAATGAGTGTTCAGTCCAAGCCAGGTGGTTTGCAGGTACCACTGTTCTTCTGTGCTATGATTGTCAAGGGCACTGTACGTACGGCAGTGGCTTCTTGCCTTCTTCATATCCATCGAGGATATGATATGAGCAGTCACCATGCACGTACGAATACGAGATGGCAACCAGATGCAAATTTCTCTCTCGTTTTCCTGTCCCGTTAATAGTTGAAAACTATTTAATGCGCGTGTAGATTCAACATCCATCGCCATCCATGATGCAGCTATATATATGCACGTACTGCTTGACAGCTGCTAGTAGTAACTCATAATCGGAAAAATAGACTGAACTACAATCGTCAAACATAGAAATTATTGTGTACCGTCATTGCACCCAATCTCTGGCTGAAGAGTCATCAGACAATCTCAAAAATGAAAAATGGAATAAGAGTGAAGGCATATCGAAGTCTCCGAATATACATAAGAACAGTTGAATACGGTAGGTTTTTTGCATTATGGCTATTTGGATTTTTTTTCAAAAAGGAAAGTTATTACCTTTTGGCATCGGTATCCGTGGGTGCACAGGAACCATATCATCTCCATTTGTAGACTTGCATTGCAAAACGAGTTCTGCCAAAACTTCCAAAAGGAAAAAATGTAGGTTGAGTCACTATCCATGCCAGTAGCGGTCACAGTTTGGGGCCTGTGACTCTACCATGCTCATTCAACACTCAGATCATTAATTGATAATCACAACATCTCACCAAGAAATTGCGCCTCCGCCAGATTTATCCATCCTTTAACGTTGAGCACATTTATCATTTAGTATGATATTGTGCTCCCAGAGGGTAGTTAAACACTGGAAAGAACATATCTATCGACTACTAAAAAAATGAGCACATGCTTCATGTTAATTCTAGTTAGACTATAATATATCCCCGGGACTAGAGATGTTATGACAGAGACATCTTACCTACTAAAGTTACTTAATTAATTCTGTGTGTGGAGCATATGCATAGTTGAAAAAACACTAAAGGGTGTTGTAAAGCAACTACGTTAGTAATACGATTGGAGCTTAATAAAAGTAAAATGTTAAATTCACAGCTTTGTATATTATTATGGAGTATTAAAATATTTGAGCTATATACTCATTGCACGTACATTTCGTTTGAGATATCGTTGTCTTGTAGAAAAGCGAGTGCTAAATTAGGTATTGATATCTTGATGATGTCCTCTCTGAAAATCCTGAAGGGATCCAAAGAGACTTGACTTTTATTGGTCCATCATTTCTTTCATGACAACCGGACAAGCATAAGTGAAAATACTGATCTACCTTGCAGCTCCACCCAACATCATTGATCTTCCAGATGACGATGAAGATGTGGCTCTTAAGCCCAGGAAGAGCAAGAAGGTAGCAGCTGGTAGGATGTCTCGGCAACAACCCACTACGACACCTCCTGTCCGTCAACCTGAAGACGCGGGCAGGGCCTTTGTGACCTTTGTTGCGCCCTTGTCGAGTGAGCACCCCACACTGTTGACTGCGCCTGTGATTCCTTCAGTCGTCCAACTCCACACCACGGAGCTCCAAGCCGCCGCACCTGGGTCGTCTGCTCACTTTTTCACCAGCTATCCCGTCCCGGACAACCAGTCGGAAGCAGCCGAGGAAGCCATCCGCTAGGCTGACATGATGATGGAGCGGGTGAAGACAGTGCATGAGTACAGCCAGGCTGCCTACGACGCCAGTGCTGCCCTTCGGGCCAATGTCCAGGTGAGTAGACTTTCCGACTGTTTTTGCTCTATGAGAAAATGTTACTCGAAAAAATCTTCTTCTGCATAGTCTGCTGTTGTTTGCGTCAAATTAGAGCACCCACTGGGTGTTTTGTTGTTTTTGGTAGTTTCGTTCTTCCACTCGGTCTGGGCGAGTGGGATCTGAACCGGTGGGGGCACGCTAAGTGCACCCACTTGGTGTAGTCCCCGAGACCGCGGTCGAATGCTGGCAGTCGACTGGGGTCTGATTTCTTCTTTCCTTTTTACTCCTTACACTCGACTCAGGCGGACTGGTCGAGTAGTTTCGTTCTTCCTCTCGGTCTGGGCGAGTGGATCTAAACCGGTGGGGGCACACTAAGTGCACCCACTGGGTGTAGTCCCCAAGACCGCGGTCGACTGCTGGCAGTCGACTTGGGTCTAAGCAGTTTTTTTTGGTCCGGGCGGACCGGTCGAGTTGAGTCTTAGTCAGCGGGGGCACGCCAAGTGCACCCGCTGGGTGTAGCCCCTAAGACCGAGGTCGACTGTGTGCAGTCGGCTGGGGTCTAAGCGAAATTCTTTAGGTTTTGTTCACTCGGAAGTAAACAACCTTTGAGCTTATCGACTGATCCGTCTTTTGCCTTCTGCAGAAGTCTTACACTCTTATTTCTAAGTTTGCTGAACTTGAGGAGAAGCAGAGGCAACTCAACCTCTACTTGGAATTAGCCCAGCAGAATCTGAAGAAAGCTCAAGACGAAGCCGCTGGTATGGAAGGTAACTGACTGTCGACTGACTTTCAATACATTTCTTTAATATCTTCTTTGATTCGATTGTTTCTTTTGCAGAGAAAACGAAGTTGGCTCTGGAGAAGGACTCGGGCCTCACCGCCGCTCAAAAAGCAGCCCAAGATAAAACTGCTCTCGTAGACCAGAAGCTTGCTTCAATTGGAACGCTGGAAGGAGAGGTGAACAAACTGAAATCTTGTCTTAATGAAGCTAACTGCGAAGTGACCAGTTTGAAGAAGGACAAGGTCGTCCAGAATGAAAAGTGGAGTCTGTGATCCGCAAGAGGAATGACACGGAAGCTTATCTGAGGACTCTTGCCAAGAAGCTTTATCTCACGCTGGAAGGTATTTCTTTTAATCTGACTGTGTTGATGCTTGCGATCAGATCTTGCTCGGTCAATTGACTTATTTTTGGCTGCAGAATTCTGTCAAGACTTCGACGAGGAAACTGGAAGGGTCGAGACGGGTCTGGACCCTATCGCTTCTCCAGTCTGCGACAAAACTGCAATGAACGTGCTCCGACTGGAGTCCCGTATCGCCAGCGCCACAAGCTACCTCGCGCGCCTGAAGGAGGTAGTCTCCCGAATCGACTCATCGCTTTGGCCGGGGGCGACGCTTCAGAATGACCTGGAATCCCTGATGACTCGACTGAACGAAATCCCTGACCGAGTGCAAGAATGGAAGAAATCCTCCACCCGGTGTGGTGCTGACGTGGCGCTGTCCTTGGTGCGAGTCCATTGCAAGGAAGCTCGTGAAGACAAGCTGGCTGTGATCAAAGTCGCTAACACCAAAAAGCATGACTTCTAGTCCTTCATGGAGACTTTCATTGCTGCCGCCTCTCGGATCGCTGATGGGATCAACCTGGACTCATTCGTGGAGCCTTCCAGCCCTCCTCCGGCCGTGTGAACAAACTTATGAAACTTGAATCTGCTTTAAATTTGCCTCAGAATGCCGAGTGACTGCTGTAACCGTTGAACTCCTTCGGTCTTGATGCCCGAACGTTACTGTTTGTGTATTTGCTGACCATATGAGAAGACTTATAGTTGACTCTGATGAAAGTTTAGTACTTCACTAATTCCTTGTCCGATGACTAGGCAGAAGACAGAACATCATACGAGTTGACTTCCAGCTGCTTGGCATGAGTGCTATTTGTGTTGTCTTCGAGCTGGAGACAGCAGCATACTGAGAGTAGCTTATGAATCTAGTCGACCTGCGCCCCGTGCCCGCTCTATTGGGCGGATAGGGAATTGTAGGCGCGATGTTTGGTATAAAAGCTTTGTACGCTAGCGGTCCTGAAGAGGAGAGAAGAGTTTAGGGAACCTGACACCAATCCGTTCTCGCTGCGGAGATAGGCGCATCAGGCTGCAGGACCATACATACATCGGGGGCGGAGCTCGTAAGGACGAGCACGCCCAAGCACCACGTCCTGCGGTATAGGCGAGAGCAGTGTCAAGCCAGTGCCAATAATTCTTGTGCGTACGCACAGTCCCGAGAAGAGAAAGAGTGGGCACAATACTGTCCTGCATACCATCCGTCGTCCTTGCGCTAAAGCGAGACCGAGCGTACGTTCTACTTAGTAGCGTAGCCCGCACAAGAGAAGGTTGCATGTATAGCCACCCATGCATGCGGTTCGCTGAAACCTTTATGCGGATATGGGATGAAAAAAGTAGACACAATTTTGACTGATCATATGCTTCCCGACGAGAGAAAAGTTGCAGCAGATGCCTCAACTCCGTCGTCCTTATGCGATAGGATGGAGCGGACGTGCGTATGAATACAAATAGTGCTGGTCTTCCCATGGCGTCCGCAAGTGAGTACGGGGTTAGCGCATGTACGGGACCTCCTTCACTCAGCTCGTCTTGCGAAAGTGTGACAAAACTAACGTATGCGTTGCCGAAGGTGATCTCCTGGTACGACAAGACATAAAGACACCATGAGCCAGAGAATGCTCCTCACAACATCGAGCAAATTCTCGTGTACAAGACTATGCGACGTGAGCCAAGAAGAATCTATGCGAGAGGATCAAGCGAGGGCATAACCCTTCCTTAGTGCCATAGAAATCTTAGCGCTGAAACATGAGTCCTAGTACAAGACACACAAGAGGAGGATGATGAGCCGACTACCACATCGGTGAGTATTTGATAAGCAAAAACATTAAGCGAGGGTAGGACGCATGATCATATTGGCACACACTAATGGCTGCAGAACTTAGCCCCGAGATAACTGCGACTGCATGCTTGAAGAGCCCCGAGTGGAGAAGCCTCCACTCACGACAGCAAGATAATTCAAATTATCTAACTGTAGGCGAGTGATGCATGTGCTAGCATAAGCCTCCTGACTAGGAGCACCATAAGAGTCGACGTATCGAGGAACGAGCAGCTAAGACTCGCGGGTAGATGAGATGCTTACCTCCAACTACCGTAGAGATGCCCACCATTTTATCACACTACCTGATAGGCAAGTATCTAGTGGATGCATCTCCATATAAAGAGCATCTTTGCTATTGCATAGTATGTTGTGAAAAGTTGGAAGGGGTTGGTGAAACGAGCAGGTAAGCCCTAGTATCAGATGAATGGTAAGTGTCGGAGTACTGGATCTCGCTTAAGCCCACCTATTAAGACGAGATTTATGTGCCCCAGTACATGGAACACTCGCACATGCCTAAACCCCCGATGCGCACGCGTTCGTCTGAGCCCTCTCTCACATACGCTGCATAAGTAAAATTTTGACAATCTTATACTTAGTGCCGAGTATTCACTCCGAGAATGCAGCTATCTGACTCTAATGAGCACGAGAACTCATAAGGCAGTGTACGGACGTCTAAGGAAGCAAGCTAAGACCTCAATACCGAGAGTGAGGAAGGGTCTGTTAGCCATAACATCAAAGCTCGGTAAATAGAAGATTTATCAAAGAACTGAAAGGCGTAATAACTAAACAACTTGAGAATCTATAGAAAGTATACGACATAGCCGGCTCCGAGAGCTAACCTGCGAGTAGCTTGAGAATCATTCCAAGTCTAAGCCCTCTCGAGATAGTCGGATGATTCGCTTCACTCCTACGCGGTTAGGATTTTGGTCCCATAACTTGGCGATACGGGCGCGCAACCCAGGCGTACACTATGATGAGAAAGACCACCAATAGGGCACAGATACATTGGTTTTTTAGGATCATGGTGGCCTGCATCCTTAAGCCCCGCGTGAGCGGTTGTGCTACCCATTATCGGTACGAATTGTTATCAAGTACTTAGGCTACCTCGGACATGTAGTGCTAAGACGCCGCCATGGTAGATTAGCCTCTCCACATCGTAGATATTGCCAATAGACTTAGTGCGAGTATGTTTCAACCTGAGCGAGCTACCGAAAGGCTCCTGAGATGAGTAGAACTAGCAGAGTCACGAGACTCTGCAGCTTGGACCAATGTCCGTCTCTCGAAACAAACTCGAAAAGGCTGAAAGAGTAGGTAGTCAAGAGCTGGATTACTTAGAGAGGCACAGTAATTACGAGTAGAGGACTGGTGGTGTAGTCTCTGCAGCGAAAATTTTACTCGCGCAACCATCTCAGCTATCATCATACTCTATATAGGCAGACTTGCATGCAGTCCATATACGTTCGCCCCTAAGTTTGACCCACAAATACTAAAGTACTATCAAAATTAGCCTACCGAAATTGGAGAGCCATCCCTCACCTAATCTCGGGGCTTAGGAATACGCATTCCATGTCACTAAAGTCGGTCCGTAAGGTTGGTGACCCAAGAAAACATTACTGACCGGTGGAAACGGCATATCTGCCCTTTCCCAAGTCATTAGATGATTCTGTTTGCAATCTGGGCTTACGTGCTGCCAATCCCGAGCACTCGCTTTGTGATTCCTAGACCTCGACGCTACTCCTATATTAGGGAAGAGTTGTATCTCTCACCTCGATCAGTCCGATCATACAAAAGAGAGATCTACGACCTTGAATTATTTAAGTTAATAAAATTAATCCCTACCCGAGTGAGCAACCTCCCCCAGGCACTTGGTTTAGTTTGGCCAAAAAGAAATAAAACAGCGACCATACTGCAGGTCCTCATAAGGTCTTGGGCAACGTAAATTTCCTTGCAACACGGTGCAAACATGTTCATTTTGCCAACGTAAACATGAATTGAAGTTCCTAACACTCCGGAGGATAATTATGTGCCGCCTGGAAATCAACCGTCTATTGAAAAGGAAAACAAATGAGGATCGTTCATACGAATGACGAAAAGTAAATCTGGTCATTCCTTGCACACAACAAATCAATTCACAAGAAGCTTGTACATAGGTTGATGAGGTTTCATATGTGAGTTGCCCCTTATCCGCATGTCTTCCCTTTCCCCGACACCCGACTCCGAGTTCATTTGCTCTCTATAGATCGAACTCAGCAGGTAATGCAAACGCTGCAATCTCTACCCTCAGACCATATCAAGCATGGATTTGGTAAGGCTTGCAATTCCAACTGAATCACTTTTATATGATGATATGAGACACAAGATATAAGGTTCAGATCTGTGCGTAATATTGGTGGAAACTCTCTGTTATGCTTGTTGAACAAACAACATGTTCTCTATGATTTGGTCTACATGCTTATCAAATTGGTATTGATCTTACTGGTGGCCACAACGAGTGTTGAAAGAGTATTTTCGGCAATGAATCTAGTGAAAAATAAGTTGAGAAATAGTATGAGTGATGATCTCATGAACAACTGTTTAGTAACATTCATTGAGCGAGATGTGTTCTTGAAAGTAAGCGAGGAAGACATCGTTGAAGATTTCATGGCAAAGGAACGTCGTAGAGTTACTTAGTGTTATAGTTTCTACATGCCTACATATGGGTATCTTTCATGTAAGACTATTTGTATTTGCAACGTTGCAAATTTGGAATATTTGGGAACTATAATGTTGTCTGACTTGATTGAGCTGTTTGTATTATATTTTTGCCAACTATTGTATGTATGATCTTGGATTAGGTAGAATTTTTTTAGGGTGTGCACACCCACCATTTCTTTCCTGGCTCCGCCACTGGATGCAGGCATGATGAACATGCAGAAGGCATTTGTTGCGTCATCTACGTAACAGTTCTTCGCGCATGTTGTCATTGGGGGCGAGCAACGCCAGTCCCAGTACTCACATGTTCTGAAGTTTTGGAGAAAGGCAGAGCCAACACGAACATCGAGGAAAGTGGACTGACGCAAACTCCACGGCAGGCGAGCGTTGGCACGCTCGCCGACTTGGGCGTTGTGCGGTTCGACCGTCATCGCGAGCGTACCAACGCTGGTCGCCCGAACGTAACTCCGGACTGGTGGCCCGGCTTTACGCTGAACAAGACAAGGAGAAAAGAACGCTTACCAGGACTACAGATAACCACCTGCCGCTGGCAATGACACTAGCTGCCTATGGAGGCTTCAGCCCAGTCCAGTATAACACCAATTTGTGACAGCCAGTCCTCTAAGAGAGCTCACATAATCTTACTTAAGAAAAAGGGTCCTGTGGCAACATTTTTCTGTATAACACTGCAAGCTCGAGTAGTTAAGAGGCAGGGATCGAAAATCTCACTGAAAAAATCGGACCTAATTAGTGGTCTAAAGAAATGTGGAGTCCAAGCAAAGGGTCTATCAAAACCCCAGATCCCACCTGGCGTCTTCCTTTAGTCTTGCACTCCTAGGTCTATCTCCGCCAAGTGAACTTCATAATGTTTCAGTAAGTAAGGAGTCCTAGGATACTTCACCGGAGTGTTCACTGGACTGGAGCCCCGCGACTGTATAAGCTCGCCTACTCTCAGTCCTGGCGCCGGGGACTCTTGGACTATGAAGATAAAAAGATCTTGAAGAGCTTGCAACGTCTCTCCAGTTCCGGAACGGACTTTTCCGCGCTGTGGAGAGCGAGAAGCGAAGCTTGGCGATTACCACGCTGATAGGAGATCCCCTACCATGGGTGAAACCGCATCCTTTGTAAACCCAGCCCTCTCTCAGGGTGTCGATATAAACCCGGCTCAGTCCCAGTACTCGCGCCTAAAGTTCTCTGATGGTTTAGGTCCGTAGGAAGGAACAACAATCATCACCATACGGCTCAGCTTTCTGGGTTAGCCCACTGACCTCGTGTAGAGTCTTACTCTTGTAACGATTACCACATATTCATCCTAAATAATAAAGTCAAGGCGGCAGGAGTCTTAACTGGCAGGCAAGCTTTTGTCGCCAAGTTGAAAAATCCTACCGAGTGGAGAGCAATCCTCCCACTCGGGGGCTTAGCTGCACCTACTCGCCTAAGTTCTCTCACTAGGAGGCTTAGCTGCAGTCCAATACTCGCCTAAGTTTGAAAAATCCTACCGAGTGGAGAGCAATCCTCCCACTCGGGGGCTTAGCTGCAGTCCAGTACTCGCCTAAGTTCGAAATCCCTATCCGCAAGGACGACGAGGTGCAGGTCGACTGCAACCTTCTCCTTCGGAGCTACGCACAAGTACAACGTGCGCTCCATCCCTATCCGCAAGGACGACGAGGTGCAGGTCGACTGCAACCTTCTCCTTCGGAGCTACGACACAAGTACATGCGCTCCATCCCTATCCGCAAGGACGACGAGGTGCAGGTCGACTGCAACCTTCTCCTTCGGAGCTACGGCACAAGTACAACGTCCGCTCCATCCCTATCCGCAAGGACGACGAGGTGCAGGTCGACTGCAACCTTCTCCTTCGGAGCTACGCACAAGTACAACGTCCGCTCCATCCCTATCCGCAAGGACGATGAGGTGCAGGTCGACTGCAACCTTCTCCTTCGGAGCTACGGCACAAGTACAACGTCCGCTCCATCCCTATCCGCAAGGACGACGAGGTGCAGGTCGACAAACCTTCTCCTTCGGAGCTACGACACAAGTACAACGTCCGCTCCATCCCTATCCGCAAGGACGAAGCGCAGGTCGACTGAAGCCTACCACCTCTCAGCTCGATCTCCAAGCGCAAAGAGACTTCCAACGCGAGATGCCAAAACTCGGGTTTCGAAAAAAAAGAGCAAACCAAGGAGATCGGTGTCCTATGATACAACTCCGCATATATCACACAAAACCTAAAAGTGTCCCAAGCAGCAAATCCATAGTACTCGGATCCGGCCCTTACAGACGCGAAAGCGAGTCTCAACCCCGTCTAACAGTTGCCGCCCACGCTCGCATTCTGAGGGACCACACACTCTACATAAGCAGATTTCAAGCTTCGATTAAGTTATGTTCTCACTACCGGCCGGATTGAGGCTGAAGCACACCGAACTGAGTCCCACGTGAGCGCGATACCAAGTCGAGCCGAGTGCATGTCCACTGGTGAGAGTCTCAGCCAAGTGTACGAGTCCTCAAGCATAGGTTATCATGAGACCGTCACTGAGCCTCCTCCGAATTCATCAACAATGACGCCTCTTGGTTCGCGAGACGGACTGTATAGATCACAGCCAGCTGCCTCACATCTTGTACTTCACCCGGTACAGCATGGCTATCGCTCCTATCCAAGGCCGAGCTTCGGCGCGAGCTCGCGCCACAGACTACATCTACCCACCATTACTCTGCACGTGGATGGATTCCTTCCTAGTCTTAAGCCAAATGCGTCACAGTCGAGGTAAGCTCATATTTCCGTTCAGATCGAGTCCCATCAGCGGCGTATTCCAGGGCTCCACTATACGCAGCGCGAGCGTCAGAAATTTGGAAGCTCCCTGGAACTTCCCAAAGACGCGAGTGCTCGTTCGATCGGAGAGACTACATCTGCAGGCCGCCGCGAGGAGCGTGTGGCGCTAGGCAAGACCATCGGGACTGCACCAGTCGTGCCTGAGCCGTATGGCATTCTATTCGATATCGCAGTTTCAGTACCTGCCAGAGCTGAGAGATGACCGCGATTTCGGCCCGGACCACGCTCGACTCTTCCCTCCCCTCACCCATAGTTCCTCGTCCCCCAGCGCATCTAGACAGCACTTCTGAGCTGACACAAATATAGTCAATTGACCGAGGCCAGAGAGATCCTGCTCAGCCATAGCATCAACAGCCCGACAGCCTAGGAGTAAAAGAAATGAACCTTGCCCGAGGCGTGACTCCGCATCGCACCTCTTGTCAAGAGTGCCTACAGCCACTAAATCTACGCGTGTTCATTCCCGCTGCGATCACAGGAACTCCCCTGTTCATTTCATCGGACGAGATCGCTATAAGATCCCTTTGCTCAACCACTAGATCCTTCGATCGGACAGTAGCTTCTGAGTTATACGACAACGATTCACTTGTGCCACTCCTGGCTGTCTTCCAACGTCATCACGTGAAGCGACCGACTTTCTGCGAGTCTATCAGAGCAGCTCCGAAATCTGGAGTATCCCTTTAGAGCCCGGCGCCTGGAGCGCCGATCTCATTCTACCAGGAGCGCGAGCACTGCGTGTACTCAAGTGGCACAACCCGAAGAACAATCTGACATCAAAGAACGATATGATCACACCGAACCATCTGTACGCGCAAACGGCAGATCGAGCGTGCAGATACCGGTGCCACCACCCAGCAATGTAAGGGGACGTCTTGCCTATGCAGCTTCTCCTCGCAGATCGCTGCATAACAGCTTCAGCACTCGCCCTGCGCTAATCGCCGCGTCGGAGGATTAGATAGTGTATATATGCCGTCACTGCGAACATCTCCTTCAATGTCTCTCTATCATAATCACTTAGAACCTAATACGGCTCTCAAGCTCTCTGCAAGAAAAGCAACAAAGACGGCCACACCGTGAGTGACAGAATCGAATATAAACTCAATAAGTTTTTACCCGGAATTCGGAGTAGAGAACAAAAACTCTAAACGAAAATATTCCGCTTATAGCCACCCACCCAGCCCGACTCGCCCACAACGTCGCACCTCGGTCTTAGGGGCAACACCCACGGTCTGCAATCTTGCGTGCCCCCGCTGACTAACGACACCAACTCGATTTCGCGGCTAGCGCACTCGTTCGATGAATTAAAGACCGACAATGCTCGACTCCTCGCCCCGACGGTACCAAGATAAAAAACATCGACTTACGACCGCGAGCCGTTCGAACTACGGCCAGCAGTCGACGGAGCGCCGCGATGGGACGACACCACCATGGTGGCAACACTGAGTGTCCACTCCAACGCAGCTTTAAATGCGCCACTTCGCGCTACCCATAACCGACGACGACTGAAAAAGCGACACCTCACCTCGATCAGCGTTAGTCCCTCGTAGTTCCACAGTGAGTTAACATGGAGGTGTAGAACGGAGACGAACAAACCTATAAGACCCAGCACGGCGAGCATTGCCGGCAATGGTCTCGGACCTAACGACAATGGGCGTGCACTATAGGCACGAGCCCCACCCCGTTCAGACCAACTCACGAAACCCAGACCGCTATGAAAAGACCGAACCCTACGAACAAGACACAAAAACCAGTACCGCGAGCGCTGCTCTATTGACCTGAAACAATACAGAACACACAGAAGATCAACTTTCTCGTAGTAAGCATCACTCTACATAGAGCACAGAGACAGGCAGGAATAACCTGCCCGAGCTGATCTGCCACGGCTGAGAGCCGGCCATATAATGAGCACCACAACTGCAGTCTGCGCCAAGGAGCCTAGGCGCCCGTGCCAGCGTCACCTGTCTCACGAAGCAGCTACACACATTCAGATCACACTCAACCCGCGGATCAGCTGCCACGATCTGCAGCTGCGCAGGACGCGAGAGATGAGAATCGCTGCAGCCCTCACGGATATGCTTGATGAAGAAAACGACAGACAGAGCACGAGATCGGACACCAGGGGCGGCGAGCTTGGAGCCCGTGAGTGTAGGAGATTTGGATCGATACCTAAGAATCACAGGTCGTCTACGTCACACCAGTCGTGCGCGTGCTAAGCACTCGACAAGGCGTCGAGCGAAGCACAAAGGTCACAAAGCCCTGCGCTAGCCCTGGCCTCCAAGGACGTTGACGGGAGCCCGCGAAAGAGTCGTAGTTTCGGTTTGCCCGAGATACAATCCCTCTATCCACTGCTACCGATTTCTTGCTCTTCCTTCTCGCGTCTAAGCCCCCCACATCTTTCAGCGTCATTCCTGCAAGAGCACAATGAAGTTGGTGAAAGCCTGCAAGGTCAATCAAAATTATCGACGCTATACTTGCGCGCGGTTTGTTATGAAAGAATGGAGCACCCACACGAAAAGCGGTAGCCAAGCTCTCCTCTGGAATCCCCTACCAGAATTAAATACAACACGAACAGAACATCATAGCAAGATAAGCTGCGATCACCCCGAAATTTAGATTCACGCTAGCTTGCACAGATTTCACTGAAAGTGTCCTATCGCGTGGAGCCGACACGCTTTTCTAACAAGACAAACGCATCATCATCAAAACGAAAATGTAGCTTGGACAATGGAGTATTATAACGCTCAACATATTTAATAAATACTGCCCATAATAATCCCTTCCGAATACGCAAAAGGTTGTGAGAACTTAACCAATATAGCTTAGCTATACAAGCCCAATCGTATACACTAACGGAGCCTCTATCTCCTACAACGACCACGTCAGAATGAGGAAGCCTCTATCCGTTGAATACCTATCCAACTATGCAACCTATGCCCACACACAGAATTAATGTAACGTAAGTTATGGTACACGAATATGTCTGCATGTACATATCATGCGCCCCTCTAGTCCCGGGACTAGTTAATGAAGACGTCCCTACAGCTGAGAAATATCTACAGACAGCATGCTCCTCTCTATTTTAGTCACGGTCACCCATAAGATAGGGTCTTCGCCCCAGTGTTCAACCTAGACCGCCATAGGAGACACCTAATCAAAGTGCTAAACACGGGAGAATTAGCCAAACAGTAAAGGAGCTGGCGCATAAATCAGGCGAGAGCGCGCACATCTTTCTGTGTGAGAATGTTGATAATTATCTAAATATATTATAATCTGAGACATGTTGAGAGTTGGAAGCACCAATAGTACGAAGATCACGCAGAAGACACCCAAAAGCTGAGCGATGACCCTGAACTGCATGGATAGATGACTCCAACTACATTTTCTTTTGGAGTTTTGCGCAGAACTTCCGTGCTGCGGCCAAGTGCACCAAGCCCTAACGCAATGGAGAATGAAATAGCGATCCTGATGCACCCAACTGATACCCCAGCGAGTCCGCAAAATAGCGTAATAAATTCATTTCTCTGAAAAAAAAAATCCCAAGAGCTAGCGGAACCAATACACAGCAAAAAAACCTTACCAGATACTCACTGATTCTTACCTGTATTATGTACCTGGCACGTCGGGAGACGTCGATTATGCCTCACTACGTATTACCATTTTTTCGAACTTCTATGTAAGATATATGGTGCAGAGTGCTCGCTCTAGCCCAGAGAGTCATGGGTTGCATGAGTACACCACACATAATCTTCTCTGCTATTCTATGGATCGAAGCGATATGAGTTCAGAATATCTATTCTTCCGATTATCGCATTTGAGCTACTCAAGACAAGTTCAAGACAGATCGTTGCATAAGTTAAGTCTGCATCATGGAGTAGTGCGAGAACGCTTAAAATTCTAACACGCGCAATATCACATAAAGTTTTCAACTATTTAAAGGAGACACATGGAAACAAGAGAGAGAATATTTGCTAACGGTGCAATCACCCGGTAAATCAGCGAGTACGTCATGAGAACTGTTGTGCATGAATCAATAACATCACCTCACGAATGGCAAATAAGAAGCATAGAATCCACCACCGCCGATGACTATACAGCCCTTGGACCAATCTCACTTGACTACCCGTTAAATCCGAATATGAGAGTCACTGAAGTATTCCCTAACAAGCTCGTCACCATGTCAAACCACACCACCACAACCTAGGCAGTGACTGTATTGAATTAACGGGAATCAATCAATAGGAGAATGATGTGATTGACTTGACCCATTCCGTTAGCTTAGCACTTGATCGTTTAGTATGTTGCTATTGCTTTCTTCATGACTTATACATGTTCCTATGACTATGAGATTATGCAACTCCCGTTTACCGGAGGAACACTTTGTGTGCTACCAAACGTCACAACGTAACTGGGTGATTATAAAGGTGCTCTACAGGTGTCTCCAAAGGTACTTGTTGGGTTGGCGTATTTCGAGATTGGGATTTGTCACTCCGATTGTCGGAGAGGTATCTCTGGGCCCACTCGGTAATGCACATCACTTAAGCCTTGCAAGCATTGCAACTAATGAGTTAGTTGCGGCATGATGTATTACGGAACGAGTAAAGAGACTTGCCGGTAACGAGATTGAACTAGGTATTGAGATACCGACGATCGAATCTCGGGCAAGTAACATACCGGTGACAAAGGGAACAACGTATGTTGTTATGCGGTCTGACCGATAAAGATCTTCGTAGAATATGTGGGAGCCAATATGAGCATCCAGGTTCCACTATTGGTTATTGACCTGAGACGTGTCTCGGTCATGCCAACATAGTTCTCGAACCCGTAGGGTCCGCACGCTTAACGTTTCGATGACAGTTATATTATGAGTTTATGTGTTTTGACGTACCGAAGGAGTTCGGAGTCCCGGATGAGATCGGGGACATGACGAGGAGTCTCGAAATGGTCGAGACATAAAGATCGATATATTGGACGACTATATTCGTACATTGGAAAGGTTCCGAGTGATTCGGGTATTTTCGGAAGTACCGGGGACTTACGGGAATTCGTATTGGGCCTTAATGGGCCATACGGGAAAGGAGAGAAAGGCCTCAAAGGGTGGCCGAACCCCTCCCCATGGGCTGGTCCGAATTGGACTAGGGAGGGGGGGAGCCCCCTTCCTTCCTTCTCCTTTTCCCTTCCCTTTTCCTTCCTTCCTACTCCTACTACTTGGAAGGGCTCCTAGTTCTACTAGGAAAGAGGGAATCCTACTCCCGGTGGGAGTAGGACTCTCCTAGGGTGCGCCATAGAGAGGGCCGGCCCTCCCCCTCCTCCACTCCTTTATATACAGGGGCAGGGGGGCACCCCATAGACACAACAATTGATCATTGATCTCTTAGCCGTGTGCGGTGCCCCCCTCCACCATAATCCACCTCGATAATACTGTAGCGGTGCTTAGGCAAAGCCCTGTGTCGGCAGAACATCAACATCGTCACCACGCCGTCGTGCTGATGAAACTCTCCCTCAACACTCGGCTGGATCGGAGTTCGAGGGACGTCATCGAGCTGAACGTGTGCTGAACTCGGAGGTTTCGTGCGTTCGGTACTTGATCGGTCGGATCGTGAAGACGTATGACTACATCAACCGCGTTGTGCTAACGCTTCCGCTTTCAGTCTACGAGGGTACGTGGACAACACTCTCCCGTCTCGTTGCTATGCATCACCATGATCTTGCGTGTGCGTAGGAAATTTTTGAAATTACTACGTTCCCCAACAGTGGCATCCGAGCCTGGTTTTATGCGTAGATGTTATATGCACGAGTAGAACACAAGTGAGTTGTGGGCGATATAAGTCATACTGCTTACCAGCATGTCATACTTTGGTTCGGCGATATTGTTGGATGAAGCGGCCTGGACCAACATTACGCGTACGCTTATGCGAGACTGGTTCTACCGACGTGCTTTGCACACAGGTGGCTGGCGGGTGTCAGTTTCTCCAACTTTAGTTGAACCGAGTGTGGCTACGCCCGGTCCTTGTGAAGGTTAAAACAACACCAACTTGACAAACTATCGTTGTGGTTTTGATGCGTAGGTAAGAACGGTTCTTGCTAAGCCCGTAGCAGCCACGTAAAACTTGCAACAATAAAGTAGAGGACGTCTAACTTGTTTTTGCAGGGCATGTTGTGATGTGATATGGTCAAGACATGATGCTAAATTTTATTGCATGAGATGATCATGTTTTCTAACCAAGTTATCGGCAACTGGCAGGAGCCATATGGTTGTCGCTTTATTGTATGCAATGCAATCGCCCTGTAATGCTTTACTTTATCACTAAGCGGTAGCGATAGTCATAGAAGCATAAGATTGGCGAGACGACAACGATGCTACGATGGAGATCAAGGTGTCGCGCCGGTGACGATGGTGATCATGACGGTGCTTCGGAGATGGAGATCACAAGCACAAGATGATGATGGCCATATCATATCACTTATATTGATTGCATGTGATGTTTATCTTTTATGCATCTTATCTTGCTTTGATTGACGGTAGCATTGTAAGATGATCTCTCACTAAATTTCAAGATAAAAGTGTTCTCCCTGAGTATGCACCATTGCCAAAGTTCGTCATGCCCAGACACCACGTGATGATCGGGTGTGATAAGCTCTACGTCCATCTACAACGGGTGCAAGCCAGTTTTGCACACGCAGAATACTCAGGTTAAACTTGACGAGCCTAGCATATGCAGATATGGCCTCAGAACACTAAGACCGAAAGGTCGAGCGTGAATCATATAGTAGATATGATCAACATAGTGATGTTCACGATTGAAAACTACTCCATTTCACATGATGATCGGTTATGGTTTAGTTGATTTGGATCACGTGATCACTTAGATGATTAGAGGGATGTCTATCTAAGTGGGAGTTCTTAAGTAATATGATTAATTGAACTTCAATTTATCATGAACTTAGTCCTGGTAGTATTAGCATATCTATGTTGTAGATCAATAGCTCGCGTTTAGCTCCCCTGTTTTATTTTTGATATGTTCCTAGAGAAAACTAAGTTGAAAAATGTTAGTAGCAATGATGCTAATTGGATCCGTGATCTGAGGATTATCCTCATTGCTGCACAGAAGAATTATGTCCTTGATGCACCGCTAGGTGACAGACCTATTGCAGGAGCAGAAGCAGACGTTATGAACGTTTGGCTAGCTCAATATGATGACTACTTGATAGTTTAGTGCACCATGCTTAACGGCTTAGAATCGGGACTTTAAAGACGTTTTGAACGTCATGGACCATATGAGATGTTGCAGGAGTTGAAGTTAATATTTCAAACAAATACCCGAGTTGAGAGATATGAAGTCTCCAACAAGTTCTATAGCTAAAAGATGGAGGAGAATAGCTCAAGCAGTGAGCACGTGCTCAGATTGTCTGGGTACTACAATCGCTTGAATCAAGTGGGAGTTAAATCTTCCAGATAAAATAGTGATTGACAAAATTCTCTAGTCACCATCACCAAGTTAGTAGAACTTCATGATGAACTATAATATGCAAGGGATGACGAAAGTAATTCCCAAGCTCTTCATGATGCTGAAATCGACGAAGGTAGAAATCAAGAAAAACATCAAGTGTTGATGGTTAACAAGACCACTAGTTTCAAGAAAAGGGCAAAGGGAAGAAGGGGAACTTCAAGAAGAATGACAAGCAAGTTGCTGCTCGAGTGAAGAAGCCCAAGTCTGGCCTGAGACTAAGTGCATCTACTGCAAAGGGACTGGTCACTGGAAGCGGAACTACCCCAAGTGATTGGCGGATAAGAAGGATGGCAAAGTGAACATAAGTATGTTTGATATACATGGTATTGATGTGTACTTTACTAGTGTTTATAGCAACCCCTCGGCATTTGATACTGGTTCAGTTGCTAAGAGTAGTAACTCGAAACAGTAGTTGTAGAATAAACAGAAACTAGTAAAGGGCGAGGTGACGATGTGTGTTGGAAGTAGTTCCAAGATTGATATGATCATCATCGCACACTCCCTATACTTTCAGGATTAGTGTTGAAACTAAATAAGTGTTATTTGGTATTTGCGTTGAGCATGAATATGATTTGATCATGTTTGTTGCAATACAGTTATTCATTTAAATTAGAGAATAATTGTTGTTCTGTTTACATGAATAAAACCTTCTATGGTCATACACCCAATAAAATGGTTTGTTGGATCTCGATTGTAGTGATACACATATTCTTAATATTGAAACCAAAAGATGCAAAGTTAATAATGATAGTGCAACTTATTTGTGGCACTGCCGTTTAGGTCATATTGGTGTAAAGCGCATGAAGAAACTCCATGCTGGTGGGATTTTGGAATCACTTGATTATAAATCACTTGATGCTTGCGAACCATGCCTTATGGGCTAGATGACTAAGACTCCGTTCTCCGGAACAATGGAGCGAGCAACTGACTTATTGGAAATAATACATATTGATGTATGCGATCCGATGAGTGTTGAGGCTCGTGGCAGGTATCATTATTTTCTGACCTTCACAGATGATTTGAGTAGATATGGTATATCTACTTGATGAAACACAAGTCTGAAACATTTGAAAAGTTCAAAGAATTTCAGAGTGAAGTGGAGAATCATCATAACAAAAATAAAAGTTTCTATGATATGATCGCAGAAGTAAAATATTTGAGTTACGAGTTTGATCTTCAATTAAAACAATGTGGAATAGTTTCACAAATTCGTGCCACCTGGAACACCACAGCATAATGGTGTGTCCGAACGTCTAACCGTACTTTATTGGATATAGTGCAATCTATGATGTCTCTTACCGATCTACCACAATCATTTTGGGGTTATGCATTAGAGACAGCTGCATTCACGTTAAATAGGGCACCATCTAAATCCGTTGAGACGACTCCGTATGAACTATGGTTTGGCAAGAAACCTAAGCTGTCGTTTCTTAAAGTTTGAGGTTGCAATGCTTATGTGAAAAAGTTTCAACCTGATAAGCTCAAACCCAAATCGGAGAAGTGCGTCTTCATAGGATACCCAAAAGAAAATGTTGGGTACACCTTCTATCACAGATCTGAAGGCAAGATATTCGTTGCTGAGAATGGATCCTTTCTAGAGAAGGAGTTTTTCTCGAAAGAAGTGAGTGGGAGGAAAGTAGAACTTGATGAGGTAACTGTACCTGCTCCCTTATTGGAAAGTAGTTCATCACAGAAATCTGTTCCTGTGACTCCTACACCAATTAGTAAGGAAGCTAATGATGATGATCATGAAACTTCGGATCAAGTTACTACTCAATCTCGTAGGTCAACCAGAGTAAGATCCGCACCGGAGTGGTACGGTAATCCTGTTCTGGAGGTCATGTTACTTGACCATGACGAACCTACGAACTATGAGGAAGCGATGATGAGCCCAGATTCCGCGAAATGGCTTGAGGCCATGAAATCTGAGATGAGATCCATATATGAGAACAAAGTGTGGACTTTGGTTGACTTGCCCGTTGATCGGCAAGCCATAGAAAATAAATGGATCTTCAAGAGGGAGACGGACGCTGATAGTAGTGTTACTATCTACAAAGCTAGAATTGTCGCAAAAGGTTTTCGACAAGTTCAAGGTGTTGACTACGATGAGAGTTTCTCACTCGTATCTATGCTTAAGTCTGTCCGAATCATGTTTGCAATTGCCGCATTTTATGAAATCTGGCAAATGGATAAACAAAACTGCATTCCTTAATGGATTTATTAAAGAAGAGTTGTATATGATGCAACCAGAAGGTTTTGTCAATCCTAAAGTTGCTAACAAAATATGCAAGCTCCAGCGACCCATCTATGGACTGGTGCAAGCATCTCGGAGTTGGAATACACGCTGTGATAAGTTGATCAAAGCATATAATTTTATACAGACTTCCGGTGAAGCCTGTATTTACAAGAAAGTGAGTGGGAGAACTACAACATTTATGATAAGTATATGTGAATGACATAATGTTGATCGGAAATAATGTAGAATTATTATGCAAAGCATAAAGGAGTGTTTGAAAGGAGTTTTTCAAACAAAGACCTCGGTGAAGCTGCTTACATATTGAGCATCAAGATCTATAGAGATAGATCAAAATGCTTGATAAGTTTTTTTTTCAATGAGTACATACCTTGACAAGATTTTGAAGTAGTTCAATATGGAACAGTCAAAGAAAGAGTTCTTGCTGTGTTACAAGGTGTGAAATTGAGTAAGACTCAAAGTCCGACCACGGCAGAAGATAGAAAGAGAATGAAAGTCATTTCCTATGCCTCAGCCATAGGTTCTATAAAGTACGCCAGGCTGTGTACCAGATCTATTGTATACCCTACACTGTGTTAAGAAAGGGAGTACAATAGTGATCTAGGAGTAGATCAATGGACAGCAGTCAAAATTATCCTTACTAGAATAAGGATGTGTTTCTCGATTACGGAGGTGACAAAAGGTTCGTCGTAAAGGGTTACGTCGATGAAAGTTTTGACACTGATCCAGATGACTCTAAGTCTCAATCTCGATACATATTGAAAGTGGGAGCAATTAGCTAGAGTAGCTCCATGCAGAGCATTATTGACATAGAAATTTGCAAAATACATGCGGATCTGAATGTGGCAGACCCGTTGACTAAACTTCTCTCACAAGCAAAACAAGATCACATCGTAGTACTCTTCGGCTGTTAATCACATAGCGATGTGAACTAGATTATTGACTCTAGTAAACCCTTTGGGTGTTGGTCACATGACGATGTGAACTATTGGTGTTAAATCACATGGTGATGTGAACTAGATTATTGACTCTAGTGCAAGTGGGAGACTGAAGGAAATATGCCCTAGAGGCAATAATAAAGTTATTATTTATTTACTTATTTCATGATAAATGTTTATTATTCATGCTAGAATTGTATTAACCGGAAACATAATACATGTGTGAATACATAGACAAACCGAGTGTCACTAGTATGCCTCTACTTGACTAGCTCGTTGATCAAAGATGGTTATGTTTCCTAACCATAGACATGAGTTGGCATTTGATTAACGGGATCACATCATTAGGAGAATGATGTGATTGACTTGACCCATTCCGTTAGCTTAGCACTTGATCGTTTAGTATGTTGCTATTGCTTTCTTCATGACTTATACATGTTCCTATGACTATGAGATTATGCAACTCCCGTTTACCGGAGGAACACTTTGTGTGCTACCAAACGTCACAACGTAACTGGGTGATTATAAAGGTGCTCTGTAGGTGTCTCCGAAGGTACTTGTTGGGTTGGCGTATTTCGAGATTAGGATTTGTCACTCCGATTGTCAGAGAGGTATCTCTGGGCCCACTCGGTAATGCACATCACTTAAGCCTTGCAAGCATTGCAACTAATAAGTTAGTTGCGGGATGATGTATTATGGAATGAGTAAAGAGACTTGCCGGTAACGAGATTGAACTAGGTATTGAGATACCGACGATCGAATCTTGGGCAAGTAACATACCGATGACAAAGGGAACAACGTATGTTGTTATGCGGTCTGACTGATAAAGATCTTCGTAGAATATGTGGGAGCCTATATGAGCATCCAGGTTCCGCTATTAGTTATTGACCTGAGACGTGTCTCGGTCATGTCTACATAGTTCTCGAACCCGTAGGGTCCGCACGCTTAACGTTTCGATGACAGTTATATTATGAGTTTATGTGTTTTGATGTACGAAGGAGTTCAGAGTCCCGGATGAGATCAGGGACATGACGAGGAGTCTCGAAATAGTCGAGACGTAAAGATTGATATATTGGATGACTATATTCGGACATCAGAAAGGTTCCGAGTGATTCGGGTATTTTCGGGAGTACCGGGGAGTTACGGGAATTCGTATTGGGCCTTAATGGGCCATACGGGAAAGGAGAGAAAGGCCTCAAAGGGTGGCCGCACCCCTCCCCATGGGCTGGTCCGAATTGGACTAGGGAGGGGGGCGGCCCCTTCCTTCCTTCTCCTTTTCCCTTCCCTTTCCTTCCCTCCTACTCCTACTACTTGGAAGGGCTCCTAGTTCTACTAGGAAAGAAGGAATCCTACTCCCGGTGGGAGTAGGACTCTCCTAGGGCGCGCCATAGAGAGGGCCGGCCCTCCCCCTCCTCCACTCCTTTATATACGGAGGCAGGGGGCACCCCATAGACACAACAATTGATCATTGATCTCTTAGCCGTGTGCGGTGCCCCCCTCCACCATAATCCACCTCGATAATACTGTAGCGGTGCTTAGGCGAAGCCCTGCGTCGGTAGAACATCAACATCATCACCACGCCGTCGTGCTGACGAAACTCTCCCTCAATACTCGGCTGGATCGGAGTTCGAGGGACGTCATCGAGCTGAACGTGTGCTGAACTCGGAGGTGTCGTGCGTTCGGTACTTGATCGGTCGGATCGTGAAGACGTA
The DNA here is from genome assembly GCF_003073215.2 of Triticum urartu. Classification (NCBI taxonomy): domain Eukaryota; kingdom Viridiplantae; phylum Streptophyta; class Magnoliopsida; order Poales; family Poaceae; genus Triticum; species Triticum urartu. The sequence goes on from NC_053024.1 coordinate 739,713,264, forward strand.
CGACTACATCAACGGCGTTGTGCTAACGCTTCCCCTTTCGTTCTACGAGGGTACGTGGACAACACTCTCCCCTCTCGTTGTTATGCATCACCATGATCTTGCGCGTGCGTAGGAAATTTTTGAAATTACTACATTCCCCAACAAAAGCATGGGACTGGGCATCCCGGTGACCATCCATTTTCTCGTGAGTGAGGAGCGGAGTCCACTCCTCTTGAGAATAACCCGCCTAACATGGAAGATACGAACAGCCCTAGTTGATACATGAGCCATTTGAGCATACAAAACAGAATGTTTATTTGAAGGTTTAGAGTTTGGCACATACAAATTTACTTGGAACGGCAGGTAGATAACGTATATAGGTAGGTATGGTGGACTCATATGAAACAACTTTGGGGTTTATGGAATTGGATGCACAAGCAATATTCCCGCTTAGTACAAGTGAAGGCTAGCAAAAGATTGGGAAGCGACCAGCTAGAGAGCGGCAACAGTCATGAACATGCATTAAAATTAATCAACACCGAATGCAAGCATGAGTAGGATATAATGCACCATGAACATAAATATCGTAGAGGCTATGTTGATTTTTTTTCAATTACATGCGTGAATATGTGCCAAGTCAAGCCACTCGAATCGTTCAAAAGAGGATACCACCATATCATACCACATCACAGCCATTTTAATAGCATGTTGGCACGCAAGGTAAACCATCATAAGCTCCTAGCTAATTAAGCATGGCATAAGCAACTACAATCTCTAATTGTCATTGCAAACATGTTTATTCATAATAGGCTGAATCAGGAATGATCAACTAATCATATTTACAAAAACAAGAGAGTTCGAGTTCGCACCAGCTTTTCTCATCTCAATAAGTTCATCATATAATCATCATTATTGCCTTTCACTTGCACGACCGAATAGTGTGGATAATAATAATAGTGCACGTGCATTGGACTAAGATGGAATCTACAAGCATTCAATTCAAGAGAGAAGACAAGGTAATATGGTCTCTTTGTTAGATCAACAATAATGCATATGAGAACCACTTTACCATTTTCATTATGGTCTTCTCCTCTCGATCCCCAAAAGAAAGAAAAGAAATAAAACTATTTACACGGGAAAGCTCCCAACAAGCAAAAGAAGAACGAGAAATCTTTTTGGGTTTTCTTTTTAATTACTACTACAAGCATGGAAAGTAAACTAACTAAAAGCTACAACTAATTTTTTGTTTTTCTTAAGGTTTATTGAACACACAAGAAGAAAGCATAAAAAGGAAAATAAACTAGCATGGATGATACAGTGAAAAAGTATGAGCACCGACAACTAGCAATGAGTGTGTGAACATGAATGTAATGTCGGTGAGAAATACGTACTCCCCCAAGCTTAGGATTTTGGCCTAAGTTGGCCTATGGCCACGACTGGCCTGGTGGATATCCAAAGTAATAGTTGGGGTCGTACTGTGAAGAAGCCTCGGATTGCCACTAGTTGGCAATCACCTCTGGATCCCAGTGGTAATCAGACTGTCGTGGAGGATCAAATTGTGGTTCCGGCTCTGGCTCTGTAGCTGATGTAGGTTTCTGGTAGGCGTGAATGGCCTCCAACGGAACAAGGTACTTTCCTGCAGATAAATCAAATAAGGAAGGAGCAGGCAGGGTAATAGTCTCAGGATGATTTTTACCAAATATTAATTTGTACTTAAGCGCCTTTTCCCTATTCTTAACAATAAAATCATGTGCTACCATACTCTTATAATCTAGATAAACAGGAGGCAGCAACTTCTCTTCCTTCTCGTAATGCCTAATAGGTATGTTAAAGTGTGCAGCGAGGCGCGAGGCGAAGATGCCTCCAAGGACGGCGCCCTTAGTATGGTTAAGATTTAACCGCTTTGCAATAATAGCACCCATACTGAATGTGTCGTCACGGAATAAGGCATGGCAAAAAATAACAATATCAGGGGCACTCAGGTTTCCACAGTTTTCGCGCCCAATTAAGCATCTACTAGCAAATATAGCAAAGTAACGTAGAACAGGAAAGTGTATGCTAGCAATTCGTGCATCGGAAACCTTCCTCGTTTCCCCTACAGTAATAGTATCAATAAACCCATCCACATCGTCACGATGTGGTTCCTCTATGCTGCCCTCGAAAGGGATCAAACAAACCCGACAAAAATCTTGAAGTGACATCTCCTTATGCTCATCATATAAATAAAATTCCACCATAGGTGGTGAGCTCCTAGCATGGAAATGAAAATTTTGCACAAAGATATTGGTGAGTAAGAGATATTGTTCGCGTTGGTCGTGGAGGATGGCGGTGAGGCCTGCATTCTCAGCCAATTCATAAAAATCATCATAAATCCCGGCTGCTCTCAAGAAATCATCACAAGGCCATTCACATGGCTGAACCTCCGTGGTGCGAGGAAGATTATATTTGGGCCTCTTATCCTCCTCACTTTGCTTATCCTTCGAGCTTCGGCTCGATGAGCCCCTCAAAAATCTCTTCATCTTTTTTCTGAAAATATCTGAAATTTTTAGTAACTTCAAAATAAAAGTGAACCAAACTCAACAAAATTGATAGCAACTACTCCTACAAGTGCCTAGAGGCAATATCATGCATCAAAACTACTTTTGACCATATAAATTTGACATGCAAGCTCAAGAACAGGGTCACCTAAGGAGCAAAAATATGCAATGAATAAAGCACTAGAACAAAAACTAATTGTACCATTGGAGGAGTCACATACCAAGGAACAATCCCCCAAAGCAGTTTTTTGAATGGAGCTTTGAGCAAGGAGATTGAAAATGGCAGCAAAATGAGCTTGGACTCGGGTTTGAGCTGGTTAGTGATGTTTGTGGGAGGAAGAAAGAGTGTGTGGTAGCTGGAATAAGTGGAGGGGAGCCACCATGGGCCCACGAGGCAGGGGGCGCGCCTAGGGGGTAGGGCGCGCCTTCCACCCTTGTGGCCAGGTGCTTGCTCCCCCTGCTATGTTCTCAGTGCCAGATATTCTCAAATATTCCAAAAAAAATCATATTTAAATTTCAGGGCATTTGGAGAACTTTTATTTTCGGGGTATTTTCCATTGCATGGATAATTCAGAAAACAGACGGAAATAATTATTTTTGCTTTATTTAATATAAATAACAAAAAGTAAAAAGAGGGTACAGAGAGTTGTGTTTTCTAAATTCAACCATCTCATGCTCATCAAAAGGAATCCACTAACAAGGTTGATCAGGTCTTGTTAACAAACTCATTCCGAGTCACATGGAACCGGAGAATTTTGGAATAACACTAGGTTACCTCAACGGGGATATGCACATCCCCAACAATAAGAATATCATATTTCTTCTTGACATTAGGAAGAGGAAATTCAAAAGCTCCAAAAAGAATCGATGGAAATTTTCCAATAGAGTTTACACTATGAACTTGAGGTTGTTTCCTCGGAAAGTGTACCATATGCTCATTGCCATTAACATGAAAAGTGACATTGCCTTTGGTGCAATCAATAACCGCTCCTGCAGTATTCAAAAATGGTCTTCCAAGAATAATAGACATACTATCATCCTCGAGAATATCAAGAATAACAAAGTCCGTTAAAATAGTAACGTTTGCAAGCACAACAGGCACATCCTCACAAATACCGACAGGTATAGAAGTTGATTTATCAGCCATTTGCAAAGATATTTCAGTAGGTATCAACTTATTCAAATCAAGCCTACGATATAAAGAGAGAGGCATGACACTAACACCGGCTCCAAGATCACATAAAGCAGTTTTAACATAGTTTCTTTTAATGGATCATGGTATAGTTGGTACTCCTGGGTCTCCAAGTTTCTTTGGTATTCCAACCTTAAAAGTATAATTAGCAAGCATGGTGGAAATTTCAGCTTCCGGTATCTTTCCTTTATTAGTAACAATTTTTTTCATGTACTTAGCATAAGGATTCATTTTAAGCATATCAGTCAAACGCATACGCAAAAAGATAGGTCTAATCATTTCAGCAAAGCGCTCAAAATCCTCATCATCCTTTTTCTTGGATGGTTTAGGAGGAAAAAGGCATGGGTTTCTGAACCCATGGTTCTCTTTCTTTACCGTGCTTCCTAGCAACAAAGTCTCTCTTATCATAACGTTGATTCTTTGATTGTGGGTTATCAAGATCAACAGCAGGTTCAATCTCTACATCATTATTATTGCTAGGTTGAGCATCAACATGAACATCATTATTAACATTATCACTAGGTTCATTTTCATTACCAGATTGTGTTTCGGCATCAGAAATAGAAATATCATTGGGATTCTCAGGTGTGTAAATAACAAGTTCACTAAAAGCATGCAAAGTCATATCATTTTTCTTTCTCTTCCTTTTAGAAGGACTAGGTACATCAATATTATTTCTCTGAGAATCTTGCTCAATTCTCTTAGGATGGCCCTCAGGATACAAAGGTTCCTGAGTCATTTTACCACCTCTAGTCATAACTCTAACAACATTACCAATTTTCTTACTATTCAATTCATTGAGCAAATCATTCTGAGCTTTAAGTACTTGTTCTACTTGAATGGTAACCATAGAAGCATGTTTACTAATAAGTTTTAGTTCACCTTTAATATTAGCCTAGATAATCACCCAAGTGTTCAAGCATATCAACATTGCGTTTTAATTCCCTACCAAAATAAGCATTGAAGTTTTCTTGTTTAACCATAAAGTCATCAAACTCATCCAAGCATGGGCTAGCAAACTTAGTAAATGGGATTTCAGCTTTATCATATCTATAGAGAGAATTTACCTTTACTACATGTGTCGGGTTATCAAGACCATGTACTTCTTCAACAGGCGGTAGATTAATACCATGTATTTCTTCAATAGGAGGTAAATTCTTAACATCTTCGGCTTTAATACATTTTTCTTTCATAGATTTCCTTGGCTCTTGCATATCTTTAGGACTGAGAAATAGAATACCCCTTTTCTTCGGAGTTGGCTTAGGAGTTGGTTAAGGAATTGGATCATGAAGTGTCCAATTATTTTCATTAGTCAGCATATTATTCAATAGAATTTCAGCTTCACCTGGTGTTCTTTCCCTGAAAACACAACCAGCACAACTATCCAGGTGGTCTCAGGAAGCATCGGTTAGTCCATTATAAAAGATATCAAGTATTTCATTTTTCTTAAGAGGATGATCAGGCAAAGCATTAAGTAATTGGAGAAGCCTCCCCCAAGCTTGTGGGAGACTCTCCTTTTCAATTTGCACAAAATTATATATTTCCCTTAAAGCAGCTTGTTTCTTATGAGCGGGGAAATATTTAGCAGAGAAGTAATAAATCATATCTTGGGGACTACGCACACAACCAGGATCAAGAGAATTAAACCATATCTTAGCATCACCCTTTAATGAGAACGGAAATATCTTAAGGATATAATAGTAGCGAGTTTTCTCATCATTAGTGAACAGGGTGGCTATATCATTTAATTTAGTAAGATGTGCCACAACAGTTTCAGATTCATAGCCATAGAAAGGATCAGATTCAACGAAAGTAATTATCTCAGGATCAACAGACAAATCATAATCCTTATCGGCAACAAAGATAGGTGAAGTAGCATAAGCAGGATCATATTTCATTCTAGCATCCAGAGTTTTTTGTTTCAGCTTAGCTAATAATTTCTTAAGATCACTCCTATCATTGCAAGCAAGAAAATCTCTATCAGTTTCTTCATCCATAACATAGCCCTCATGCACAACAGGTAATTCATATCTAGGGGAGAGTCTTCATCATCACTTTCATCAATATTATCAGTTTCAATAATTTCATTCTCCCTAGCCCTAGCAAGTCGTTCATCAAGAAATTCACCAAGTGGCACAGTAGTATCAAGCATAGAAGTAGTTTCATCATAAGTATCATGCATAGCAAAAGTGGCATCATCAATAACATGCGACATATCAGAATTAATAGCAGAAGCAGGTTTAGGTGTCGCAAGCTTACTCAAAACAGAAGATGAATCAAGTGCAGAGCTAGATGGCAGTTCCTTACCTCCCCTCGTAGTTGAGGGATAAATCTTGGTTCTTGGATCTTTCAAGTTCTTCATAATGATAAGCAGATATAAATCCCAAGTGACTCAAAGAATAGAGCTATGCTCCTTGGCAACGGCGCCAGAAAATAGTCTTGACAACCCACAAGTATAGGGGATCGCAACAGTTTTTGAGGGTAGAGTATTCAACCCTAATTTATTGATTCGATATAAGGAGAGCCAAAGAATATTCTCAAGTATTAGAAGATGAGTTGTCAATTCAACCACACCTGGAAACTTAATATCTGCAGCAAAGTGTTTAGTAGCAAAGTAATATGATAGTAGTGTTAACGGTGGTAAAAGGTGATGGTAGCAAAAGTATTTTTGGTGTTTTGTAGTGATGGTAACAATAGCAATGGAAAAGTAAATAAGCGAAGAACAATATATGGAAAGCTCGTAGGGAATGGATCGGTGATAGAGAATTACGCCGGATGCAGTTCATCATGTAACAGTCATAACATAGGGTGACACAGAACTAGATCCAATTCATCAATGTAATGTAGGCATGTATTTCGAATATAGTCATACGTGCTTATGGAAAAGAACTTGCGTGACATCTTTTGTCCTACCCTCCCTTGGCAGCGGGGTCCTATTGGAAACTAAGGGATATTAAGGCTTCCTTTTAATAGAGTACCGGAACAAAGCATTAACACATAGTGAATACATGAACTCCTCAAACTACAGTCATCACCAGGAGTGGTCCCGATTATTGTCACTTCGAGGTTGCCGAATCATAACACATAGTAGGTGACTATAGACTTGCAAGATAGGATCAAGAACTCTCACATATTGATGAAACATAATAGGTTCAGATCCGAAATCATGGCACTCGGGCCCTTGTGACAAGCATTAAGCATAGCAAAGTCATAGCAACATCAATCTCAGAACATAGTGGATACTAGGGATCAAACCCTAACAAAACTAACTCGATTACATGATAAATCTCATCCAACCCATCATCGTCCAGCAAGCCTACGATGGAATTACTCATGCACGGCGGTGAGCATCATGAAATTGGTGATGGAGGATGGTTGATGATGACGATGTCGACGGATTCCCCTCTCCGGAGCCCCGAACAGACTCCAGATCAGCCCTCCCGAGAGAGTTTAGGGCTTGGCGGCGGCTCCGTATCGTAAAATGTGATGAATCCTTCTCCCTGGTTTTTTTATCCCCAAAAGTGAATATATGGAGTCAGGGTTGAGGTCGGTGGAGCGTCAGGGGGCCCATGAGGCAGGGGGCGCGCCCCTGGGCGCGCCCCCCACCCTCGTGGACAGGTGGAAGCCCCCCTGACGTGGATCTTCCTTCTGGTATTTTTTATATATTCCAAAATAATTCTCCATTGGTTTTCAGGTCATTCCGAGAAATTTTATTTCTGCACAAAAATAACACCATGGCAATTCTGCTGAAAACATCGTCAGTCCGGGTTAGTTCCATTCAAATCATGCAAGTTAGAGTCCAAGACAAGGGCAAAAGTTTTTGGAAAAGTAGATACGACGGAGACGTATCAATGCATAGCAACGAGAGGGGAGAGTGTGTCTATGTACCCTCGTAGACCGAAAGCGGAAGCGTTGAGTAACGCGGTTGATGTAGTCGAACGTCTTCGTGATCCAACCGATCAAGTACCGAACGCACGACACCTCCGCGATCTGTACACATTCAGATCGGTGATGTCCCTCGAACTCTAGATCCAACTGAGGCTGACGGAGAGTTTCGTCAGCACGACGGCGCGTTGACAGTGATGATGAAGTTACCGACGCAGGGCTTCGCCTAAGCACCGCTACAATAATATCGAGGATTATGGTGGAGGGGGGCACCGCACACGGCTAAGAGATCAATGATCAATTGTTGTGTCTATGGGGTGCCCCCTGCCTCCGTATATAAAGGAGTGGAGGAGGGGGATGTCCGGCCTCCTAGGTCGCGCCCCAAGGGAGGATTCCTACTCTTACTAGGAGTAGGTTCCCCCTTTTCCTAGTCCAACTAGGAGGGCGAAGGAAGGGAAGAGGGAGAGAAAGGAAAGGGGGGCCAGCCTCCCTCCCAATTCGGATTGAGCTTGGGAGGCGCGCCCCACCTTTTGGCCGCCTCCTCCTCTCTTCCACTAAAGTCCATGTAGGCCCATTAAGCCCCAGGGGGGTTCCGGTAACTCCCGGTACTTTGGAAGATGCCCGAACTAATCTGAAACCTTTCCGGTGTCCAAACATAACCTTTCAATATACCAATCTTCATGTCTCGACCATGTCGAGACTCCTTCTCATGTCCGTGATCACATCTGGGACTCTAAACAACCTTCGATACATCAAATCACATAAACTCATAATAACAATCGTCATCGAACATTAAGCGTGTGGACCCTACGGGTTCGAGAACTATGTAGACATGACCGAGACTCATCTCCGGTCAATAACCAATAGCGGAACCTGGATGCTCATATTGGTTCCTACATATTCTACGAAGATCTTTATCGGTCAAAGCGCATAACAATATACGTTGTTCCCTTTGTCATCAGTATGTTACTTGCCCGAGATTCGATCGTCGGTATCATCATACCTAGTTTAATCTCGTTACCGGCAAGTCTCTTTACTCGTTCCGTAATGCATCATGCCGCAACTAACTCATTAGTCACATTACTTGCCAGGCTTATAGTGATGTGCATTACCGAGAGGGCCCAGAGATACCTCTCCGACAATCGAAGTGACAAATCCTAATCTCGATATATGCCAACTCAACAAGCACCATCGGAGACACCTGTAGAGCATCTTTATAATCACCCAGTTACGTTGTGACGTTTGATAGCACACTAAGTGTTCCTCCGATATTCCAGAGTTGCATAATCTCATAGTCATAGGAACAAGTATAGGTTATGGAGAAAGCAATAGCAATAAACTAAACGATCATAGTGTTAAGCTAACGGATGGGTCAAGTAAATCACATCATTTTCTAATGGTGTGATCCCGTTCATCAAATGACAACTCATGTCTATGACTAGGAAACTTAACCATCTTTGATTAACGAGCTAGTCAACTAGAGGCATACTAGTGACACTCTGTTTGTCTATGTATTCACACATGTACTAAGTTTCCGGTTAATACAATTCTAGCATGAATAATAAACATCTATCATGATATAAGGAAATATAAATAACAACTTTATTATTGCCTCTAGGGCATATTTCCTTCAGTCTCCCACTTGCATTAGAGTCAATAATCTAGATTACATTGTAATGATTCTAACACCCATGGAGTCTTGGTGCTGATCATGTTTTGCTTGTGAGAGAGGATTAGTCAATGGGTCTGCAACATTCAAATCCGTATGTATCTTGCAAATCTCTATGTCTCCCTCCTTGACTTGATCGTGGATGGAATTTAAGCGTCTCTCGATGTGCTTGGTTCTCTTGTGAAATCTGAATTCCTTTGCCAAGGAAATTACACCGGTATTATCACAAAAGATTTTTCATTTGACCTGATGCACTAGGTATGACACCTAGATCGGATATGAACTCCTTTATCCGGACTCCTTCATTTGCTTCTTCCGAAGCAGCTATGTATTCCGCTTCGCACGTAGATTCCGCCACGACGCTTTGCTTAGAACTGCACCAACTAACAGCTCCACCATTCAATAAAAATACATATCCGGTTTGTGACTTAGAGTCATCCGGATCATTGTCAAAGCTTGCATCGGCGTAACCGTTTACGACGAGCTCTTTGTCACCTGCATAAAAGAGAAACATATCCTTAGTCCTTTTCAGGTATTTCAGGATGTTCTTAACCTCTGTCCAGTCATCCACTCCTGAATTACTTTGGTACCTTCCTGCTAAACTAATAGCAAGGCACACATCAGGTCTGGTACACAACATTTCATACATGATAGAACCTATGGCCGAAGCATAGGGAATGAGTTTCATTTTCTCTCTATCTCCTGCATTGGTCGGGCATTGAGTCTGACTCAACTTCACACCTTGTAACACATGCAAGAACCCTTTCTTTGCTTGATCCATTTTGAACTTCTTCAAAACTTTATCAAGGTATGTGCTTTGTGAAAGTCCAATTAAGAGTATTGATCTATCTCTATAGATCTTGATGCCCGATATATAAGCAGCTTCACCGAGGTCTTTCATTGAAAAATTCTTATTCAAGTATCCTTTTATGCTATTCAGAAATTTAGTATCATTTCCGATCAACAATATGTCATCCACATACAATATCAGAAATGCTACAGAGCTCCCACTCACTTTCTTGTAAATACATCCTTCTCCAAAAGTCTGTATAAAACCATATGTTTTCATCACATTATCAAAGCATATATTTCAACTCCGAGATGCTTGCACCAGTCCATAAATGGATCGCTGGAGCTTACACACCTTGTTAGCACCTTTTGGATCGACAAAACCTTCTGGTTGCATCATATACAACTCTTCTTTAAGATATCCATTAAGGAATGCAGTTTTGACATTCATTTGCCAAATTTCATAATCATAAAATGTGGAAATTGCTAACATGATTCGGACGGACTTAAGCATCGCTACGGGTGAGAAGGTCTCATCGTAGTCAACTCCTTGAACTTGTCGAAAACCTTTCGCAACAAGTCAAGATTTGTAGACAGTAACATTACCGTCAGCGTCAGTCTTCTTCTTGAAGATCCATTTATTCTCTATGGCTTGCCGATCATCGAGCAAGTCAACCAAAGTCCACACTTTGTTCTCATACATGGATCCCATCTCAGATTTCATGGCCTCATGCCATTTTGCGGAATCTAGGCTCATCATCGCTTCCTCATAGTTCATAGGTTCGTTATGGTCAAGTAACATGACCTCCGGAATAGGATTACCGTACCACTCTGGTGTGGATCTTACTCTGGTTGACCTACGAGGTTCGGTAGTAACTTGATCAGAAGTTTCATAATCATCATCATTAGCTTCCTCACTAATTGGTGTAGGAATCACTGGAACTGATTTCTGTGATGAACTACTTTCCAATGAGGGAGCAGGTACAATTACCTCATCAATTTTTACTTTCCTCCCACTCACTTCTTTTGAGAGAAACTCCTTCTCTAGAAAGCTTCCATTCTTAGCAACGAATATCTTGCCTTCGGATATGTGATAGAAGGTGTACCCAACAGTCTCCTTCGGTTATCCTATGAAGACACATTTCTCCGATTTGGGTTCGAGCTTATCAGGTTGAAACTTTTCACATAAGCATTGCAGCCCCAAACTTTAAGAAACGACAACTTGGGTTTCTTGCCAAACCACAATTCATATGGTGTTGTCTCAACGGATTTCGATGGTGCCCTATTTAACGTGAATGCATCCGTCTCTAAAGCATAACCCTAAAACGATAGTGGTAAATCAGTAAGAGACATCATAGATCACACTATATCTAATAAAGTGCAGTTATGACGTTCGGACATACCATTATGTTGTGGTGTTCCAGGTGGCGTGAGTTGCGAAACTATTCCGCATTGTTTCAAATGAAGACCAAACTCATGACTCAAATATTCACCTCCATAATCAGATCGTAGAAATTTAATTTTCTTGTTACGATGATTTTCCACTTCATTCTGAAATTCTTTGAACTTTTCAAATATTTTAGACATATGTTTCATCAAGTAGACATACCCATATCTGCTCAAATCATCTGTGAAGGTCAGAAAATAACAATACCCGCCACGAGCATCAATACTCATCGGACCGCATATATCAGTATGTATTATTTCCAATAAGTCTGTTGCTCGTTCCATTGTTCTGGAGAACGGAGTTTTAGTCATCTTACCCATGAGGCATGGTTCGCAAGCATCAAGTGATTCCAAAAGCCCATCAGCATGGAGTTTCTTCATGCGCTTTACACCAATATGACCTAAACGGCAGTGCCACAAATAAGTTGCACTATCATTATTAAACTTATATCTTTTGGCTCCATCTTCATTAGTAAGGTACACATCAATAACATCTCGAAGGAAGCGTACGTGCACTGGTAACAAGGTTCGATTTGAATAGAAGAGCCCAATCCGGTCTGATCCATCATCGATTAGCTAGCTCCACCGTTTGATCAATGGCGTCGTCGTGTCCACCATGGTCCGAGCTCCCGGCTGACATCCTAGGCCTCGTCATCGACCGCCTCCGGACCGCCACCAGCCACCGCTGCAGCTTCTGGGCACCGGCATGGCCGCTACGGACGCTTCAAAATAGCCTGGCTCGCTTCCGCGCGTCATGCTCCTTCCACCATCACACGGCGGAACCACTCAAACCGCACCGCCGACTCCAACAATCGCGCTCACTTCTATGCGGCCTATCGTTCCTGGTGCACGTCGGACCCCGTCCACCATGCTCGCTTCCGAGCAGAGTGCTGTGCACAATGCACGGTTGGAGCGGTGTGCCGTTCTTGGCGTGTCGTCGCGCATGGGCACCTCCCCTGCCTACCCCGCCACCTGTCGTGGATCGTTCGCTCATACTGTTGTTTCGGAACAAGCTCCGACACCAGGGATCACCGCCCCCCTCCTTACCCGAGGACGGACGCAGCTTCAGTGACTTTACGAAGCCAAGTCTCACCGTAACTTAACCCCCATTATCAACCGTCCGTTAAAGATCCAAAGTTCCAGATTGACCTATTTTTCATATTGAAAATTTTAAAGTGTTCAGAAAAAATTGGAAAAAAATCCAACAAACCATAAAAGTTTCATTTTGTATTCTGGGAAAGTTTCAACCCATTTGGATGTATGGTTTCTGATTAAATAGCTTTTTTAGCTCAAAGAAATAAAAAAATATGTATTCGCAAACTATACATCCAAATATATCAAAAAATTCACACAATACTAAACGATACATTTACGATTTATTGGAATTTTTTGAATTTTTCTGAACACTTAAAAATAATTATTCAGAATATGGATCAATCTGGTCCGTCGGATTTTGAATGGATGGCTGGTAGAGGAGGCTAAGTTACGATGAGACTTAGCTTCATGAAGTCACTGAAGCTGTCCCCCGAGGACGTGACATGCATTGGTTCCACCAACGACTGAATCACCCTCCATTGCGTCGTGGTCAACAATGCCTGCAAAACGAATAGCTACCTCTTGCATAATCCTTTCTCCGAGATGATCGTGGCGCTCCCTGAGCTAGACGCTCTTATCGGTAATAACGTATCCCTGTTTTTCGATGTCCGCAAGGTGCTCCTCATGCGGTCAACCCCGCATGACGTTGTTGCTCTTATGACCAACAACTACAATTGCCCTATCATCCTGGTCCCACCAGGGAAGGGTGTGTGGCTGCCGCGGCCACAATCAGCTCCCTTCGTCTACATCACTGACGCCGTCTTCATCGGAGATAGGCTCTATGGGATCACCAAGGCGGAGGACCTCATATCCCTCGATATCGCTTTTGGCGCCGACGGTACACCCATCGTTACTAGAGCCAAGCGGGTCATAAGGCACCCATCCAAGGCCAGTGATCGTTCTGACGTGTGGAGCAACATCGATCTCTTCCGTGTGTGGCCATACCCATTGCTTGATGATGGCTATGACTTGTGGAGCGATGTTGATGAGAAATATCACAAATATGTTGCCAAGGATAAGAGTGAGCAAGATGGTGAGACTCTAATAAACGGAGAACATAACAAAGGCCGTTCAGCATCCACTCGATTAGCGAAGACATCTACTATGACAAATCTGATGACCTCTTCGTCACTACCTCGCAGATCGTCCAGTCACTTGGGAAGTTGCTCATGGTGAGACGGAAATTGCATCAACCTCCGCATAGCTACACCTGCAGCACAGATGTGTACGAGGCCGACATCGCCATGGGGGCATGGGTGCCAGTAACGAATGGACTACGCCCGCAAAAAAAAAAAAAAACGAATGGACTACATGGCCAGGCACTCTTCATCAGCAGATACTTTTGCAAGTCCATTCATGCATGTGGAGAGGTAGAGAAGGATGCAGTCTATTTTGCCGACACAGGCCAGGTGAACCACATGAGATCCAAGATCATAAGTGGCCACAGAGAGATCTTTTTTTCAGATGTACGACGTGGCTCTTTCCCCAGAGCCAGTTGTCTGTACAATATAGGATCTTGGATATATTATACAGTACTAGTAAAGATGTCAGTTATTTCCTGCAATTCTATCAATGTGTTCGTAATGGTATTAGTTATAGAATTTTAGTAATTACTACTCCCTCCGTTTCTAAATACAAGACCTTTCAGAAATTTCAATATGCATCATATACAGATGTATTTTAGAGTATAGATTCACTTATTTTGCTCCATATGTAGCCTGTATTGAAATCTCTAAAAAGGCTTATATTTACGAACGGTGGGAGTATATGTTTGTGGTATTCCTTCAGCACCTCAAAAATATAGTTCAAAATAAGTGGACATCTGGTAGGTAAATTTTGCATTCAGCAAGGTTTACGGCTAAAATATATTGCTGGTCATTACTGTTTAGACGTTGTATGTAGCAACCAAATGCTAATTCAAAAACAACCACATCCACATGACACAAGAGTTTGATGATCCTAAACATAGCTGGTGCCGAACAAGAACATATTTTTGATTTTCTGATGTAAATGAGAAACACAATGATATGCCAACAAATCTTGTAAGAGGCATCAATAAGATTACGCAGTCTTCGACTTTGCAAGCGCCTTCTTGCGCTGCCCAAGCATGTACGTGTACATATGCGGGCTTCCTGTCCAAAGTTAATTTATCCACGGTAAGCGCACACACACTAGGTGTAGATGATTGAGGCATGAATCGATAGCTAGGACAAGAAAAGGTACCTGGAACATAGACTAGGAGTACCAGGATTGATGCATAGAAGTAGTCAAATGAATAGTTCCATTTGTTGGGCATTCTAATGCAGTACTTCTCCGATGCCTGCCATTGTAAATTCAAACGGAGAAGCATAAATTAGCAACATTCATACAATTTATCAGTGCATTGATCAACTGCTCTAATGGATTTCATCAGAAAAGATAATACCTTGATGAACTGCAACGCAATGTATATCAAGCCAACCTCGCTGCTGATGCCGGTTGGGTACATGACTAGGAAAGAGCTATACCTGCACACATCCAGGTTCGATTCGATGTAAAGATTGATTCTTTATATAATTAATTAATGTTGGGCTGACTTACAATCTGCAACCTTATGCAGAGTTAAAGCAGTGTAGTGTAGCCTCACCTAAGCCATAGAAGCGATGATGGGGCAGATCCAAACAGCTCTTTTGTGCCGAAAAAAGAGTACCTAATAATCTGCATTGCAACACCCAACAATAGAGTAACTAACTAGGTTTCTGAAATCTGCAGAATTTACCATTCGTTCATATCAATCAAGTGATCAGATAATTAAGATGAACACACTTCAACAAACCATGGACCATATGCCATGACTCTGGCAACCTATAGGACTTGATGAATAATAATATGCAGCATAATTTCTCTGTCATCCACTGCTTTAAAGGTTCTTTCCATTCATGTTTGAAGTTTCTTGTATTTTTTTTTTCTGTTACATGAGCATTATTACCCTGATTTCTCCCATTTGGGATCAATCATACAAATAATAGGATACATGATAGGAAAATATGCGGCGGTAAGTAATGTGCACATATTAGTGCCTCTGACTTCTAGTTGATTCAACACCACCCTTATGATACACACCTCCCCTGGTGTAGGGTAATACTAACAGTACAGTGAATTAAGCTGCAGCAATTTTGTGAGATACACCTATCACAAGTATCTTGAAATTCAACTTGGAACAACAACATCCATATGTAAAAATTATCGTCGCATTTCATTAGTTCAGGAGCACATCTTCAGCTAGTCTAACAGCAACAAATACAGTTAATTTGAAGAGCTCTAATTCCTAGATTATCAGGATTCAGGAGCATGCGTACCTCGGTGATGGACCAGCTGATGACCAAGGAGCTCACCAGGATGTGTGTCCTGGTCTGCAAAGCCGTACAAGAAAACAGAGCAAGGAAAACAGAGGATAGGATGAGGTATGCACGAAGCAAGAAGAACGGAGAAGGGCGCCATGGAGAAGAACACCGCACCTCGGGGAAGCTCCAGAGGATGCCCCAGGTGACGAAGAGGCGCGACCCGATCTGCGGCAGCGTGGCCGACACCGGCGACCTCACCAGGCCGACGAGGCCGTGGAGGATCTGGCAGGCACACGCAGGATGCAGAGTTCAGATCGGAAGAAAGAAGCAAGATCCAGCGGGCGGACCGGCGGGCGGCGTACCTCGAGGACGGCGGCGGTCTGCGCGAGCTGGAGCGGCCTCTCGACGGCGGCGTACACGTCCTCGTGCCCCGACCGGAGCAGCGCCTCCACGGCGAAGTAGAGCACCTGCGCCCTGCACACACGCACGCACGGATCCTCATGAATCAATCTGTCAACCAAGAACTCGATGCGGGGAGGAGGGATGAAGCAGCGGCGGGAGGGACGAAGACGAACCATCCGAAGAAGACGGCCCAGTTGTAGACGGCGAGGTAGGCGCGCTTCACCGCCGCCATTGTCTCCGCTGCTGCCGCTTCTTGTGCCGCCGGCCGGATCTTGGACGATGCGGGGTTATAGCTGCGGCTGCGCGTGGGCGGTTTAATTGGGGCGGATCGAGGTCACGGCCACGGAGCAGAAGCCACAGCTCAGCTGCTCAGCTGCACATCTCAGCTCAGCTCAGCTGCCACCAGTATCCATTTAGTGTCAATCAATGTGCAAATCAACCACCACCCTCACCGACTCACTCCACTGTCGGTCACGGAGAATGCATCCTGCTCAACTGCACTCCAGCTGCCTCAGCAACAGACTACTTGTTGCCCGTCTCGGAGAAAGGATTCTGTTTGTTCATCGATTTTGCGTGTACAGCACAGGAGGAGACACAAAACTCTCCTCTGTTTCTTTAGAAAATATTTCCTCTGTATTCATCGGTGGGAGTAGATTTCCCTTGTTACAAGCAGTCGTTCCTCTGTCGAAGCACAGTGGAAAACCGTTTACCCTGTCTTGTGTCTACAGATTTGTCTGCAGATTTGACACTGATTGCAAGATGAATCAGGTTATCTGCGTAGAAACAGTTTGAGCACGTTTTGCAGGGATCCTGAACAAGCATCTTGCAGAGCGGTCTGTTTTTCTGAACCCTGAACAAGCATGCAGAGGAACAACTGGGGATGTTCCTTCGGTCACATGGTGTTGATCATGGTTCAACCAATCAATCATGCACTGCATCCAAGATGTGTAATATCATTCAAAAATTAATTTCAGCGCTAATTACATAATTAACACGTAAATATATCCTACCTAATATGAACATGAATTGCACGTACGGATTTACTAGTCACACAAACAAGCGGACATGAGAAATCCCAACACGATCTTTAGCATACTTATTGCTCCGAGGAACGACGCCTCCTACAGGATAACGGTTGATGATGTGGCTAGGCATCTGGAATCTCATCATGCTGGATCGGGCATGGAATGGTACCGTGCAGCGCCCACGTGTTTCGGGGTTTAGCCGTTTAGGCTTTGGCTATCGATTTGACCAACGAAACCCAGGACCAATCATCAAATTTCGCATCCAAGACATATTATCATATCATCTGTGCTACCAAACAAACCACATGACGTGTAAAATACTTATTGCTACAAGGAAGGAAGGTTCCTCTTATCAGGTTCTTATGGGTGACTTATTGTGCAGGATATACTGTCGTTGTGGAATCCAAGCAAGCGGCACAAGTGCAACTAGCCCAACATTGAACGAGAGAAGAGAAAACTCCACATCTAACAAGAGACACCCGAGACTATTGAACAGGACCAGAACTGCGTCGTCTTGAGAAACCATCGGACACTGTAGTACCATTGAGCCATCTCCGAAAGGGGTCGATTTGTTGTTCAGACTGCCCACTCGCTCCAGGCCGTGGAGCGCCGCTCCTGCCAAGAGATATCAAGGACCGAGAACAAAGATCACTGGGACACATGTATAAGATAGGAGATCACCACGGGCACCCCACGCTAGAGCCATGAGCGCTACATGTTAGGGATAAAGCATGCTCAAAGTCGCTAACCAGCTAAGGTACCAGGGCTTCGTGACGACGAACTCAAGAGGATAATGACACAAGCGCCCCCGCCATTGAGCCCAAGAAGATGGACTAGACTTTTTCATGTAGGAGCCCTGACACCATGATTGGACCCACAATAACACCGAGAAAAGGGAAGCAACACCCGAGATCGTCGTCGTCATCCCGGAGCGCATCGTTTTCACCTAGGAGCTAAGAATCTCTACTAGTGTGGAGCCCATCAGCCCAGCCAACTATTTTTGTATTAATTTATAGATAGGCATGCATCAATGGACATCCTATCTGCCGCATTCTGCGGTAGAATGGCGAGGCTTCGCTCAAGCAGTCCACAACATGGGCCGGCCCACCGATGTGCTGCCTGTTGTTTTTTATCGCGCGACAAAAAAATCATTTGAGACATGCAGGATTCGCTCCCGAGACCTCCCACAGCGTAGGCGCCTAATCACGAGCTATTAGCTAGACTTAAGGCACAAAACCATATTCTGAACAGTGTTGAAATGACGCAAAAAAAATTGATATTCCATTTTTTTAAAGTGAACCATTTTTGTAATTCTGTTATTTTTAATCAGGATTTTTTTTGCAAATCCCAAACTGTTTTATAAAACGCAAACATTTAATAAAAACTTGAACATTTTCTGAAAAACTAAACGAATTACAAAAAATGCGGACATTTGTTTAAAATTCCCAAATATTTTCCGGGATCACGAACAATTGTTAATTTTGGAACAAATATTAGAAACAAGAACATTTTTTAAATTATGTACAAAAAGTAAGAATATGAATATATTTTTTTAAATGCGAACAAAATTCATAGTTGTATAATCTTTTGGAAATGCGAACAAAATTTGAAACATGGAATTTTTTTTATAAATTGTGAACAAAATGTTGAGACCACAAACATTTTTTGAAGAGTGAACATTAAAAAAAATTGTGAACAGATTTTGAGAAAGAGAACATTTTTTGTAATTCATGAATATTTTTTAAAACATGAACAGTTTTTTAAAACACGAAAAGTAAGATTATGAATATATTTTTTAAAACACGAACAATTATGAAAATGAGATTTTTTTTGAAATTCCTTAACTTCATGAAATGCATTTGTAAAAAAATTAGAAAAAAAGTTGCGAAACCAAGAATGTCTTTTGAAATTCTTGAACATTTTTTGAAACACAACCTTGTTTTGAAATTGTAATTTGTTTTTGAAAAAAAGAACATGTTTTGGAACACGGGCATTTTTTAAAAATTGTGAACAAATTTTGGAAATGAGATTTTTCTTTTTAAATTCTGAACAATAATGGGAATTTTTGGAAGAAAATAAACAGGAAAAATAGGAAATAGAAAACAAAAAGAAAAAAGAAAAAGAAACATAAAGAAAAAAGGAAAATGAAGATGAGAAACAGAATTAAATAGAGTAAAAAGGAGAGAAAAAGAAAACAAGCAAACATAAAAAAGAAAAAACAATGAAAAATAAACAGAAAAACGAAAAAGGAGAAAAAAAGAAACAAGAAAAAAGATAAAAATAAACGCAAAAAGGGAAAAAAAAAAAAGAAGGAAAACTGGTTCAGCAGCCTTGTAGAAGGTTGCCAAATCCGGGAAAAACCTGGCCGTAAACCTCTAGAAGATTCCCAAAAGCAGGATCACTGAAATTATTAAACAGGCCAACACAAGCCGATCGATTGCTCGATCTACCTGTGTGAAACAACAATTGTTCGACGCAATGAGCATCCGTTAGGGAATTCGATGCACCAAGTGTCCAAAATAGATGGCCTGGCCCAAGCTAATGACAATGCCACGGTTGGCCCAAGCTAACAACGGTTGCAGGCTTGCTCCAACCAGGCACTTGTTTGCTTTTTCAAGGCGCTAACCAAACAGACGACAGATAGATTTCAACGAAGTCTGTGGCCAGGCACGAGAACGCCAAGGTGCCAACCAAACTGACCCTTAATGAATATAATTCAAATTAAAACTGTGGGTACATGAAATAATGATCATAAATGGCATGAACAAAATTATTGTTAGTCTTTACTCTATGTTTAGGTGGTCGAGGCTCGAGCACCAACATGTTGGTATTGCCATTTTAATTCTCAGGAATTCAAACGAAGCTCGGAAATCATGGAACTTGCCATAGTATCATGATATGATCCCTAAAGACTATGCTAAAAATTTGAGAATCTTTCACAGAAGTTTCATGAAGAGTGCGGACCATCTCCGAGGAAGAAACAGGTTTTGAGAGGGCATATGTCAAGTTTGGAGGCGAATTGACCATCGGTTCATCATTTGGCCTTGAAATGTTTTCCACTCTCAACACGCGCTATTAAATGTATCATGTCAAATTTTGGCATTTTCTAAGGTCCGTTTGCAATATTTAAGTCGTTAAATGCATTCCTAGGCATTTAATGGATATAATTCAAGTTTGAATTACAAGTCTTGATAAATCTTATTAGCAGTCTTTAGCCAATGTTTAAGCCTTGTGTAAGGAAAGAAAAGATTCCTAAACACTAGGTGGTCGAGAATCGAGCACAAACATGGTGGTACTGCCATTTTAGTTTTCAGAAATTCAAATAAACCTCAAAAATCACGAAACTTGACATGGTATGATTATATAACACATAGAGGATGTGGCTTGATTTTGAGAATGTTTCACAAAAGCTGTCGTGTAGACTATTAGAAACCAGACCATATCTGAGCAAGAAGCTAGGTTTTGAGAGGGAGGGGTGCCCTAAAAAAGTATATACTTGACACACACCACTAAGGTTGTTGGGTTACGCAGTATTTCAAAAAATTTCCTACGGTCACACAAGATCTATTTAGGAGATGCATAGCAACGAGACGGGAGAGTGTGTCCACGTACCCTCATAGACCGAAAGCGGAAGCGTTTAGTAACACAGTTAATGTAGTCGAACGTCTTCACGATCCAACCGATCCAAGCACCAAATGTACGGCACCTTCGTGTTCAGCAGGCGTTCAGCACGATGACGTCCCTCGAGCTCTTGATCCAGTTGAGGCCGAGGGAGAGTTCCGTCAGCACGACGGCATGGTGACAGTGTTGATGATGTGATCTGCGCACGGCTTTGCCTAAGCACTACGACAATATGACTGAGGTGGTAAACTGTGGAGGGGGGCATCGCACACGGCTAAGACAATTGATCTTGTGTGTTCTAGGATGCCCCTGCCCCCGTATATAAAGGAGGAGAGGGGGAGGCCGGCCGGCCCCTGTAGGGCGCGCCAAGAGAGAGGTGTACTACTAGGGCTCCAAGTCCTAGTAGGATTCCACTTGGTGGAAGGGGGAAGAAGGAAGGGAGAGGGAGAGGGAAAGGGAAAGGGGGGCGCCGCCCCCTTCCCCTAGTCCAATTCGGACTGCAAGGGGGGGGGGGCACGGCCAGCCCCTTGTGACCCTCCTCTCTCTCCACTAAGGCCCATGAAGGCCCATTATCCCCAGGGGGGTTCCGATAACCCTCCGGCACTCCGATAGTTATCCGGTACCTCTCGGGACTCATCTGGTGTCCAAATAACATCGTCCAATATATCATTCTTTATGTCTCAACCATTTCGACACTCCTCATCATGTCCGTGATCTCATCCGGGACTGCGAACAAACTTCAGTCATCAAAAACACTTAACTCGTAATACAAATCATCATCGAACGTTAAGCATGCGGACCCTACAGGTTTGAGAACTATGTAGACATGACCAAGACACATCTCTGGTCAATAACCAATAGTGGAACATGGATGCTCACGTTGGTTCCTACATATTCTACAAAGATCATTATCGGTCAAACCGCATAACAACATATGTCATTCCCTTTGTCATCGGTATGTTACTTGCCCGAGATTCGATCGTTGGTATCATCATACCTAGTTCAATCTCGTTACTGGCAAGTCTCTTTACTCGTTCCATAATGCATCATCCCGTAACTAAATTATTAGTCACATTACTTGCAAGGCTCATAGTGATGTGCATTACCGAGAGGGCCCAAAGACACCTCTCCGATACATGGAGTGACAAATCATAGTCTCGATCTATGCCAACTCAACAAACACCATCGGAGACACCTGTAGAGCATCTTTATAATCACCCAGTTACATTGTGACGCTTGATAGCACACGAGGTGTTTCTCCGGTATTCGGGAGTTGCATAATCTCATAGTTAGAGGAACATGTATAAGTCATGAAGAAAGCAATAGCAATAAAACTAAACGATCATTATGCTAAGCTAACGGATCGGTCTTGTCCATCACATCATTCTCTAATGATGTGATCCCGTTCATCAAATGACAACACATGTCTATGGTTAGGAAACTTAACCATCTTTGATTAACGAGCTAGTCAAGTAGAGGCATACTAGGAACACTTTGTTTGGCTATGTATTCACACATGTACTAAGTTTCCAGTTAATACAATTCTAGCATGAATAATAAACATTTATCATGATATAAGGAAATATAAATAACGACTTTATTATTGCCTCTAGGGTATATTTCCTTCAAAGGTAACATGTAAAATTTGAAAAAAAAACCGGTCCGTTCACTCTATTTAAGCAATTAAGTGCATTTCTTGGCATTTAAATTTTAGAAAATAATTAATCAATTCAAAATTTATGAAGGCTACTAAAAATAACTTGTATGTAGTATATTACATCTAAAATTATATTGAGGCATATAAGATAAATTTATGTTTGCTTACCTAGTTGCGTGTCACGGATAATTCTGTTTGTTCATCAATTTTGCGTGCACAACATAGTAGGAGACACAAAATTATTCTATGCTTTTCTTTAGCCAAAAGTTTCGCTGTATTCATCTGTGGGGAGAAGATAATCTTTAGTCCTGATTTGAGTCTCAAACCGGGACTAAAGGTACCATTTGAACCAGGACTAAATGTCTCATTTAAACCGCGACTAATGTCTTCCCGACGCCCTAGCCGCTCAAACTGGGACTAATGCTCACATTAGTCCCGGTTTGTAATGCAACCGGGACTAATGTGTATATTGAGCTGTGACCAAAGCCCTATTTTTTTACTAGTGTTCCTCTGTCGAAGCACATTGAAAAAACGATTATCTGTCCCATTTCTACAGATTTCCTTGCAAATTTCTTGACCCTGACCGATGATGATGGTTTCATCCTGAAACGTTTTAACAAGGGACGGTCGTTTCCAAGATCATTGCAAGATGCATCAGTCTTGCTGCGTAGAAACAAGTTTGGGCATGTTTTGCAGAGATCCTGAGCAAGCATAATGTATAGTGGCCTCTACATTTTTGGTCCGGTTTGATGGCGGTAAAGAAATATCTATTCCGCTTTGGATCATTCGCCATAAAGGATGGCTCCGAGATACGTTTCTGGGAGGATAGGTGGCTAGGAAACACCACTATTTAGGAACAGTAACTAGCCTTGTACCAAATTGTACGCGAAAAGGATGGTATTCTTGTGCACGTGCTCACTTCCTCCCCGCCGAATGTGTCATTTAGGAGGGAATTGATTGGCCTCCGCCTTGCGTCATGGCAACATTTTCTATCCCGTTTGGATTCAATGAACTTGACACAAGGGAGGGATGTGTTTCGCTGGAATCTCACTACATCTAGATCCTGCATAGTTGACTCTATGTACCATGCACTCTCGCACTCAGAGGTTCCAGTGGATAATAATAAACTAATCTAGAAATCAAAGATGCCACTAAAAAAATTAAGATTTTCATCTGGTATCTTCGGAGAGAAGTTGTGCTAACAAAAGACAATCTCGCTCGATGCAACTGGCAAGGAAGTAAGAAGTGTAGCCTTTGTACTCATGATAAGACAATTAAACACTTCTTCTTTCAATGCAAGTTCGCGCGTTCTATATGGTCAGTCATCCAAATAGCGTCCAATTTGTATCCGCCAACAAGTGTTGCCAATTATATGATCAATGGCTTGATGGAATACCAAATACTTTTAGTACGCTAATACGAGTGGGACCGTCTGCCTTATTATATATGGTTGCTTTGGCTATGTAGAAATGATTGTGTTTTTAATGGCAAAACCTCTTCTCCTATTCAGGGAGGTTTTTACCCAACATGGGTAGTAATATAATCTCCGGATCGGTCCACCTCCTCCGTCGACATTGGCATATAGTTTTGGATTCATATGGCTTTACTGTTGCCAACTTGTCATTTTCTAATTATACTTTGCTAGATTCTTCGTTTAAGGCTATGTGCATCTTAGCTATGCAGAGGCCGGGTGTCAGTCATTATATTCTATATCCACTTAATGCTACATTATGAGTTAATAAAAATACGCTTTATCGAAAAATAGTGGCCTCTAAACTCTGGGGAAGCATGCAGATGGAGTGCCAGAACTGACGAGGCTTTTCCTGTCACGCAGATACAGTGTCATGTTCCTGGTTCAACCAATCAATCATCCTCTCTGTACATAAGTACCAAACTCCGCATCCAAGAGAAAATTCAACGCAATCTTTAGAATACTTATTGCTCCGAGGAAGGAAGGAGCCTCTCATGATGCTAGACTGGGCATTGGAATGTACGGTGCGGCGCCCACGCGTTCCAGAGTTGGCAAAATAAAATCCAATACCAATCACCAAACTGCGCATCAGACCATTGTTATTTGGCTGTATGCATCCTAAATATGTAGAGGCCAGACACCGCTCATCATACTTTGTAGATTCTTGATGCTTGATTTTGAATTAATAAAAGTGCCCTTTATATAAAAAAAGTGCTATCCTATCACCTATGCCCTCACGAACATAGAAACAAACCACATGATTGTTAGAATACTTATTGCTACATGGAATGAAGGATCCTCTGATGAGGTTGTAATCTGCAACTCCTGGTGTAGAATATACAGTTGATGTGGCTAGTCGCCGGTTTTGGAATCTCGTGATGCTGGACAGGGCATGGAATGTGGTCGTCCTGGTCCACACGTGGTCCATGTGTTTTGAGGTCTAGTATTATGATGATCGAGAATTTAATAGGTGGAATATTGTACGTCCCTTGACAATCATTCCCTACTCCTAATTCCTACTGTTCGGGTGATCTGCGGGAGGGGCATGTTGCTCCTCATTCGACCATCTATGAATTAGCAATATGCAATGCGATAAAAAGAACTATATTGAATACTCCTCCTTTTCAGTTTACAAGGCACAAACGTATTTCCCAGGTCATCTGTCCACGCATGAAACATATAGAGTTTTACACTCACTGGTCATATTGATGATCTCGAAATACGGGTGTGCGTGGCAAACCGAAAGGGAATGGAGTTCATCCGTGGGAAGTAGATTTGTTACTTCTAGGAGTTTTTCTAAAGAATACTGAAAAACTTCAACTTGTTAGAATCTCACATGTCTTGTTTACCTAATCACAAAAAGATAGAAGGCTCGCGCTTTCTTGATCCTGAAATCCTGACTGATGATGAAATGCTAAAGAGTGTAGTCGTCATGTAACATATGTTCTTAGTTGAACCAACAACCAGACAAAGGAAAAAGCTTAGGATCTGTAGAATACTTGTAGCTGGAAGGAAGGAAGTGACCTGATGGTTGTTATTTGCGACTCCTCCTGCATGATATATGGTCGACGTGGCTAGGCATTGGTGTTGGAAACTCATGACGCTGCATTGAGCATGATTTGAGGTTTAGGTGGCTATCAGTTTAACCAACAGAAGCGTGTGTTATGTGCTGCGGAGATTAACCAACTTCCTTGAAACGCCAATCGCTTGGAGGGCTTCAGGCACCCGTTTGCAAAATGCACAGTAACGGGCGCGTGAAGCGCCAAATAGGAATCGCCCCAGCCAGGCACTTGTTCGATTGTTCACGGCACTAACCATATGGACGACATACATGTTTCAGGGAATTTTGTGCATAGGCACAAGATGCCCATGGTGCCAACAAAACTGACCCTTAATGGACATAATTCAAATTTAAACTACGGGTACATGAAATAATCATCATAAACGGCTTGAAAAATATTATTGTTAGTCTTTAGTCTATGTTTAGGACTCATGTAAGGAAAGAAAATGAGTCCAAGACGCCACGTGGTCGAGGCTCGGGCACCAACATGTTGGTTATTATCATTTTAATTCTCAGAAATTCAAACAAAGCTCGAAAATCACTGAACTTGGCATAGTGTCACGATATGATCCTTAGTGGCTGTGCTAAAAAATTGAGAATCTTTCACAAAAGTTGTCATGTAGACTGCTTAGAAACCGGACCATCTCCGAGGAACAAACTAGGTTTGACAGGGCATATGTCAGGTTTGGAGATGAAGTGACCACTGGTTCATCATTTGGCCTTGAAATGTTTTTCACACTCAACACATGCCATTAAATGTATCACGTCAATTTTTGACATTTTCTAAGGCCTGTTTGCTATATTTAAGTCATTAAATGCATTTTTAGACATTAATGGATATAATTCAAATTTTAACTACAGGTAAATCAAATATTCACCAGTAATGGGTTGATAAATCTTATTAGTGGTCTTTAGCCAATGTTTAAGCCTTATGTAAGGAAAGAAAAAGAGTCCCAGACACAAGGTGGCCGAGAATCAAGCACAAACATGGTGGTACTTTCATTTTAATTTTCAGAAAATGTATACACTTGGCACACACTACTAAAGTAACATGTAAAATTTGGAAACAATTCGGGTCCACTAGCCACTTGGCAGACACTAGCCACTTATTTAAGCAATTAAGTGCAATTCTTGGCATTGAATTTTAGAATTTTTTAATCAGTCAATCATTTATGAAGGCTACTAAAAATAACTTACATGTAGTATATTACATCTAAAATTATATTGAGGCATATAAGATAAAATTCTGTTTGTTTACCTAGTTGCGTGTCACGGATAATTCTGTTTGTTCATTGATTTTGCGTGCAGAGCACAGTAGGAGACACAAATTTCGTCTATGCTTTTCTTTAGCCAAAATTTCCTCTCTATTCGTCTGTGGAGAGAATATTTGCTGTTTCTGGAAGTCGTTCCTCTGTCGAAGCACAGTGAAAAACCAATTATTTGTCTTATGTCTATAGATTTCGCTGCTGCTTTCTTGATCCTGACCTACGAAGATGGTTTCATCCTGAAAAGTTTTAACTTGGGACGGTCGTTCCCAAGATCATCGCAAGACAAATTAGTTTAGCTGCGTAGAAACAAGTTTGGGCACTTTTTGCAGAGATCATGAACCAGCATAATGCAGAGCGGCCTCTGAACCCTGAGCAGGCACGCAGATGCAGTGCCTTTCCTGTCACACAGATGAAGTGCCACGTTCCTGGTTCAACCAATCAATCATCCTCTCTGTATATAAGTACCAAGCTCTGCATCCAAGATGTACTATCACGCAAACAAGCTGACAAGAGAAAATTAAACGCGATCTTAAGAATCTATCCAGTTACTAAGCTCCCAAAAAATGCTGCAACGTGAGAAGCTGCAAGTTTCAAGTTCGCTTCTTTTCCCTGTTGGTTCCGTGCGGCAGGAAAAAAAAATAGTGTTCGGCTCGGTAAAAGTAGCGTGTCTCAATCGTTCATGACTGGAGTTGTGCGACCTTGCACAGTTAGGCGGTATTTGGGGTATAGGCGGCCGCAAAGGGGGTCAAAGGTTCCGCTGAGCTGTTCCCCATGTTTCTGGTTGTTCGAGGGTTTGGCACCGCACGCCGGCGCTGGTGTCTGTCCGGTTGTCGAGTTGAATATTGCATGTCGTCGGCCCGCTCTGCTTCCGAGGCCCTGCCCCTACCCCTAGCCTTCTGGTTTCTCCTAGCTCTATGCTCATCATGTCAGCGCCTTCTTCTCTTGCCGGCCCAGCGGCGGCGCCTCACTCTTCCACCCTCCGGCTTTCCGAAGACCGGTGGAGCTGCATGCTCAGGCAATGGAGACGCCGGCTACTCAGGCCGTGCAGTGTCGCTACCTCCGTGTACATCGTCGTTTGGGAGGACTTCCCTCCAGATTTTCCTATTTACCATACCCCTGCTCCTTTCGTCTTGCAGCCCTTGCCAATCGATCGCACCTCCTGCCAGACCACTGACGATCTACGACCAGCCACCACAATCAGCCACTCCCTCACAATCAGAAGGAGATGAGCGATCTTTGTCAACTCAAATTGAGTGCACTAGATTTAGATGTACTTTATTTTTTCACTTCTCAGTGTAAAGTAGGGTCTACTATATTGTTCTTGTACACGTATTTGTATACGTATGTAATTGTAATTATAATTATCTATATATTAAGACGTGAGGCTGGATGTCAACCACCCACGTAAAACCCTAAACTCTATGTTTCAACTTGGTATCAGAGCGTCCTTTCATTAGGGGGCATAGACCTCCCCCCACGTAACTTCTACCGTGAAGGATGAGGAGCGTGGTTTCTTTGTCCTTAACAAGGAAAAAACGACGATGAAATTCAACAAACACGTCATTATCACAAAGAAGACGATAAATAGAGAGAAGATGCTGGCTGATGTGTGGAACATGAAGGATGTTGCGCAGTTTGAGAGATGAACCGGGTAAACGCGAATGACCAATGTGTGAGATAGACAAACCTGCACCATTGGCCACCTGAACCTAATCCTTGCCGCCATAGCGCTCGTGAACCTAGAGGCGCTTAAGATCATTAGTCAAGTGATCAGTAGCCCTAGTATCCAGCACCCAAGGAAAGTCGACGGTGTTGGTGGAGGCCGAGTTGGCGGAGCGGAAGTTGTGATCCTCATCATAGCGCTTGCGGCAGTCATCGGCTTCATGGCCCCAGTTCCTACAAATAATATGGTCACTTCCATTGTTCGGAGTCATGAACTTCTGTGTTCTAGTTCAAATAATTCATCGTTAGTTTGTGATTCCTGTCAGTGTGCTAAGAATCATCAACTACCTTATTCTACTTCATTTCATATCACTACTGTACCTCTTGAATTAATACATTCAGATGTTTGGGGTCCCGCTCTTGCTTCGTCGGGAGGGTACAAGTATTATGTTAGTTTTATTGATGACTACACGCGCTTCACCTGGATCTATTTGCTTAAACACAAGTCTGATCTTGACCAAGTTTTCTACAACTTTCAGGCTCATGTCGACCGCCTTCTGGATTATAAAATCAAGGCCGTTCAATCCTACTGGGGTGGTGAATACCACAAACTCCATCGCTACTTTCAACGCACGGGCATCTCTCACCGAGTGTCATGTCCACATACCTCTCAGCAGAATGGTATTGTCGAGCGCAAACACCGACATTTGGTCGAGACTGGCCTTGCCTTGCTTGCGCACTCCTCTCTTCCACTTCGGTTTTGGGATGAGGCTTTTCTTACAGCATGTTACCTCATCAATCGTATGCCCACTCCGGTTCTCAACAAGGACACACCTCTGTTCCGTCTGTTTCATGTTCAACCCAACTACTCCTCCCTTCGGATTTTTGGGTGTGCTTGCTGGCCTAGTCTCCGCAAGTACAATGCTCACAAGCTTGAGTTCCGTTCCAAGATGTGTGTCTTCCTTGGCTATAGTCCTTTGGATAAAGGCTATAAGTGTCTTGACCGTACCTCCGGTCGGATATACATCTCTCGTGATGTTGTTTTTAACGAGACTGTGTTTCCTTACTCCCAACCCGGCGTCTCGGTTGATCCCACGTCTCTTGAACATGCCCTCACTTTTCCCTCTGATGAACCGGTTCCGGATGTCCATGTGCGTAAATATGACTTGTCCTATTTGTCACCTAACTTGTCCTCTACAAGTGCTATTGCTTTGAGTTCCCCTCAGGTACATGTTGCTGCTCCGCCGCCTCCTGATGAGCCTGACGTGCATGCTCAGGACGTGCATGTCCCGCCGCCCGAGGCAGGCACGGCTACCTCACCAGATGGCGCGACCGCGGATGCGACTAGGTCGCCACCCTCACTCGGCGCGGCTGGGTCGCCACCCTCGCCCGGTGCGTCGCCCGGGCCGCCACCTTCGCCTGGGCAGGTCCAGCCCACCATTGTCTCTTGGCCCGTGTCGCCTCTTGCTGAGGTCTCCTCAGCCGCGACACCCTCGGCCGAGCCCTCGTCGCCGCCGTCTTCCCCTACCGGCCATGCAGCTCCGACACATGCTATGGTTACACACCATCGTGATCATACACGCAAGGAGAAGTCTTGCACTAATGGCACGGTTCGGTATGACTCTCGCCGCCGTGCCTTCTTCGCCGCGCCAGTTTCCCATCGTGATGCTCTAGGTGAACCTGCCTGGCGTGCCGCCATGTCCGAGGAGTTTGCTGCTCTCCGTCACACTAACACCTGGGTGTTGGTGCCTCGGCCACCTGGTGGTAATATTGTGAGCTACAAGTGGATTTTCAAAACCAAGCATCGTCCGGATGGGTCTTTTGATAAGCACAAAGCTCGTCTTGTTGCTCATGGTTTCACTCAACATCATGTGATTGACTATGGAGATACATTTAGCCCGGTGGTGAAGCCTGCCATAGTTCGCTTGGTTCTGTCTATTGTTGTGTCTCGTGGTTGGAGCCTCCGACAGATTGATGTGAGCAATGCCTTTTTACATGGGTTCTTGGCCGAAGATGTGTATATGCAGCACCCACCCGGGTTCGGAGGATGCCACGTATCCCTCTCATGTTTGCAAACTTCAGCGGTCTATTTATGGTCTCAAGCAGTCGCCCCATGCCTGGTATGCTCGTTTGAGTTAGCGCCTTTCGCAACTCAGTTTTGTTGCCTCCCGATCAGATGCATCTCTGTTCATCTTCTCTCAGGGTGCTATACAGATATACATGCTGGTGTACGTTGATGATATTGTGATCGCTGGCTCTACCCCCATCATGGTGGATCGTCTTGTGCAGTCGTTGTCTGCTAGCTTTCCCATCAAAGATTTGGGTCGCCTCGAGTAAGCGTCCTTTCATTTAGGGGGCATGACCTTGACGCAGAAAAAATATGCTTTGGACCTTCTTCATCGCGTCAACATGGAGAACTGCAAGGCCACTTCCACTCTGCTTGCTACATCCGAGAGTCTCTCACGTCATACCGGTGCACTACTGGGTAGATATGACTCCTTTCGGTATCACAGTGTGGTTGGAGCACTTCAGTATTTGACACTCACTCGTCCTGATATCTCCTTCGCAGTGAACAAAGTGTGTCATTTTCTGTCTCAGCCAACGGAGGATCATTGGGAAGCAGTCAAGCATATTCTGAGATATGTCAAAGGTACGCTAGACATGGGACTACGGATTTGTAAGTCCAGATTTACTGGAGTGAGTATATTCACCGATGCAGACTGGGCAGGCTGTGTTGATGATAGGCGCTCTATTGGTGGTTTTGCTATATTTGTTGGACCAATCTTGTATCTTGGAGCTCGAAGAAGCAACCCACAGTCTCGAGGTCAAGCACCGAGGTAGAGTATAAGGCATTGGCCAATGGCACGACTGAAGCCATTTGGATAGACTCAGTTCTCACAGAACTTGGAGTCCCACGGCAGCGCACTCCTATATTGTGGTGTGATAACTTAGGGGCAACTTACCTGACGGCGAATCCAGTGTTTCATGCTCGGACTAAACACATTGAGATTGATTTCCATTTTGTGAGAGAACGAGTAGCTGCTTGTGAACTGGAAGTCAGGTTTATTTCTACAGATGATCAGTTAGCGGATGTATTTACTAAACCCGCTACTAGACAGATGCTAGACTGCTTTAGAACCAATCTGAATCTTGTATGTAGTTCAGATTGAGGGGGCATGTAAAGTAGGGTCTAGTATATTGTCCTTGTACACGTATTTGTATACGTATATAATTGTAATTGTGATCATCTATATTTTAAGACGTGAGGCTTGATGTCAACCACCCATGCAAAACCCTAAACCCTGTGTTTCAACTCTCAGCACCCATGCATGTCAGCCAATGTATTTGATTTGTACTGTGCTTGTGAGCGGGCTGGGGAAAGAGGTACTTATAGTTCTTCCTACTTATCAGCTACTGTATGCTTTTCTTTTGATTTTTCTTTTTAGGATCTGAATCATATTTGCAAAATTAAAACGGTTTGTGGAGTATCGTTGGAGGAAGAATTGCTTAGAATGATTTCTTATGAATGTTGTTTAGTGAAGCAAACAATGATGTTCCTTCAGTTGAGTGTCTTCATTTATTCACCCTTCGAATGTCTTCAGTATTATTCGCCCTTCGAATATTCGAATGTTTCACTTGAGTGTAGAATTTAGAAAGCATTTCTGATGTTGGTAGATCTAATCTAAACCAAGGACATGGATGAACTTTTAAGCCTTCAGCCACGATGTCAACGAAGGTAATCTAATAGTCAATCCACAATATCTTAAATCACATAATTTTGCATCTAAAGGTGTGCATCACCGTGAGCATTTACTTATGTTTTGTAATATATAGCAGGTTAAGTTGGGGGCATCTTGGGAGGCGGCTCTACATGCCCCCGTGGTCCCCGTCTTCCGCGTTGGTCTCCTCCGGTCTGCTCGGTGGATGGGTGGGTTTGGCGCGACTTTCAGCTGATAGCCTGCGTCGGTCTGCTCGCCTTCTTGTGCTCCGTCTGAAGGTTTGGATTTGCTTTTCTTTGTTTCTGTTTCATGGTTTTCTAATTGGTATGTTCAATTGTGTGATAGGGTATGGTTGTGGGGGATTAGGGGGTAAGGTTTTGTGTGGGAGGGGGGGGGGAGTGGTTTTTGATTTCGGGCGACGGGGAATGCTTGGTTGAGTGCTTGGTCGATGTGAGTGTCGTTCGTGCGGTTGATCGGGTCATTTGTGTGTGTGTGGCAGTTCCTTTTGTGGTCAGTTTTGGTGGCACTATTTTGTTTGGGGGCGGGGTTATTTGATTTGGTTGTGTCGTTGCTGTTCTTGTGGCGCGGTGAGGACGATGGTAAGGACCTGCGTTGCTTTTCAATTTCTTAGAATGGTTCCAGATATTAGCTCACCCATCAATCTACCAATCTCTTTGTATGCTTGCTCCTTTCTCCTTTTGGTGGTTCACGGATAAATATATGTGATTTAACTGGATAGTGCGAATGTGAGCTAGCTAAAGTTCATTCGCTAGGTAATGAGATATTAATACGATCGAATGAGACTTGTCGGGGGTGGAAAGAAATATAGTAGTCACCCCTAATAATATACGAATATGAAAATGATAATGGTAGAAAGCCAACATTATTTCTCTTTAGATAACAAAGTTCTCATTATATTTTTCATGCTATTGACATAATAATTTATAAGAACAATACATATAATATAACAATTATAGGAAAATATGCTTCATACACAAAAATAAAAAAGAAAACGGCATGGCAAAGTGCGTGTATGCTTCTAGTACTTATTGCTCTGAGAAAGGAAGGAGCCTCTCATGATGCTGGATCGGGCATTGGATCGTACGGTGAGGCGCCCATGTGTTTCAAGGTTGTCAAACGAGAACCGGCACCAATCACCAACCTCCGCATTCAAGACGTACTATCATATCATCTGTGCTCTCGCGAACAAACAAACCACATGGTTGGCAGCATACTTTTTTTTGACACAAAACTTATTGCTACATGGAAGGAAGGATCATTTTTTTTTTAACACAGTACATACACAAGTGCTCATATACACGCGCATACACTCACCCTTATGAACACACATACGCACACCAAAGGAAGGATCATCTGATGAGGTTGAAATCTGCAACTACTGGTAGATATACGGTCGATGTGGCTAGTCGCCGGTTTTGGAATCCCATAATGCTGGATAGGGCATGTAATGTACTACTCCCTCTATGGTTGTCATGGTCCGCATGTGGTCCACGTGCGTTGAGGTTTAGGTTCTGGCTACCCGTTAGGCAAGGGAACCTTAGTTATGTGCTATGGAAATTTATTTAGTCTATAGGCACATCTATATATGCTCTAGTTGCACATTTACGTGACTCAATCTAACATATAAAGGAAATGAGAGAAAATATAAGATACCCGCACGAATGTCCGTGTAAAATCAATGATTCTATATGATTTAGATGTGCAATACTTAGGACACGTCAAGATAAGCTTTAGCAAGACTGACTTATATATACCATTAAATTTGTATTGTAAACGGGTTTGATGGTGTGATTTTTATGAAACGTGTCTGTTATTTCATGAAAATTTGATGGCCAGGGTTAAATCACGAGACACGAGAGCGTTATTCAAATATGGATGGAAGGGAGTGGTGCATTATGATTAGTGTACGGAGGGAGTAGCATATTATGACGATCTGGAATTTAATAGGTGGAATAATGTACCTTGCTTTAGAATCATTCCCCACTCCTAATTCCCACCAATCGGGTGATCCGTCCGAGGGGCATGCTGCCTATCAAGCTAGTCATAGTGGGGAGTAACTTAGACTAGTGTCATGCATATGACACTAGTCTTTGTTACTACCTTCATAGTGCAAAGTAACATACAAGTAGTATCATAAATGATTGCATTTATTACATTATAGACTCATTTTGCTTTGGGTTGCGTTATGTTACAGTAACATATTATATTACTCCAAAAACTTCTCTCCTCATTAACTATATGCCACATAAGCAAATTTATCTTGAAATGCGCTATGTAACTTGCTAAGTTACTCCCACCATGACCAGCCTCATTCGACCACCTACAAATTAGAAAAATGCAATGAGGTAGCAAGAACGATATTGATTACTCCTTTTAAGTTTACAAGGCACATACATATTTCCAGGTCATCAGGTCCACCTATGAAATACTCTCTCCATTTCTGTAGGCAAGGCAACTTCGTGTTTTTTGTCAAATTTTTACTTATAACTTTGGTAAACAAAATATGGGTTATATTATATGTCTTCAAAAATATATCATCGAATAGTTCTTTGAAATGTGCATCCAATGACATATTTTTTGTGGCATATACTCACTTTTCATTAGTAAAATTATGGTCAAAGTTAGACATAAAATTAGGAAGTGGCCTTGTATACAAATATGGAGGGAGTATATAGTGTTGTGCACTGCATATAAGTCTATATTTTGCTGGTCATATTTATGATCTCAAAATACGTGTGTGTGCCTGACAAACTAAAAAGGGATGGAGTTCATCCGTGGGAAGTAGATTTCTTGTTTCTAGGAGTTTTGGATCTAAAGAACAGTGAAGAACTTCAGCTTGTTAGCATTTCACCTGTCTTGTTTCCCTACTCACAAAACTATAGAAGTCTCGCAATTTTCTTGATCCTGAAATCCCCACTGATGAGAAAATGCTACAGTATGGAGTGTAGCCGTCGTGTAACATATGTTCTTTGGAAGAGTTGCTTCATGAATTGGACAATCAGATGTGCAGATGCAGTGCCAGGATTGACAATGTTCCTCCTGTCACATGCGAGCTCAGCAATGGTATTCCTAGTTCAACCAATCAATCATCCTCTCTGTACATAAGTACCAAACTCTGCATCCAAGATGTACCACGCCAACAAGCAGACAAAGGGAAAAACCACAAGATCGGTAGAAAACTTATAGCTGGAAGGAAGGAAGTGACATCATGGCTATTATTTGCGACTCCTCCTGCTCGACGCGGCTAGGCTTCGGTGTTGGAATCTCATGACACTGCATTCAGCTTATGGTTTCAGGTTTAGGTGGCTACCAGTTTAACCAAAAGAAGCGCGTTTTATGTGTCACGGAGATTAACCAACTTCCTTGAAACTAGACTCACTCGTGGATTAGTTGGCCAGAGTTAAATTCGCGTGATGCGAGAGCGATGACGGAGGGAGTGGTTTATTATGATAACAGGAACCGACGCAAGTAAATATGCTATGCACGACGTGATAAGCAATCACCCTCCCCGCATATATGACCAGTATATCATCTCTTCTCTCACAAACAGACCATTTTTTTTGGAAAAGGAGGCATGTCCCCGGCCTCTGCATTTGAACGATGCATGCAGTCATATTATTAAAAGTCTCAAAACAAACAGTACTCAAAGTATTACAGCTCGCAGAAGTAGCAATTGAAAAACAGGAACTGAAGATTACAACCGGTGGTAGATACAGGACTAGAGACCTAGACTCCTATCATGTTAAACGACCGCCATCCAAACCGGTTGAATATAGCCTGTGCTACCGTCTTCCATTGGTCACACCCAGTAATCAGCGGCTCCCTGGATTCCATAAGAGTGAGTAAGGACCATGTACGGATCCATGCGGTAGCTCTGAAGATGACCTGCAAGAAGGTTACAAATTGTTGTCTATTAAACATCATGTCGTTCCTGCAGTTCCATATAGCCTACAATAGTGCACATATTCCAATTCGAATACGAGCTGCAGTAGTACGTTCCAACCAGCTAACCACGTCCCAAACAACGATTCAATGTTAACTGGAGGGACAATATTGAAAGCTATATGAATTGTTCGCCACAATAATTTGGCCAAAGGACAATCTACGAAAGGATGTTGTAATGTTTCATTATTATCACAAAAACAACATCGTGAGCTGCCTACCCAATGTCGCTTTAACAACTTGTCTTTGGTTAGAATCACTTGCTTGTGAACAAACCACATAAAGATTTTAATGCATAAGGGGACCTTAACTTTCCAAATATGAATAGATCTCGGAATTGGGCCAGAATTGATTAGATCCATATAAAATGATTTGACCGTGAACAAACCATTCTTGGTCAACCTCCAATGTAATGAATCAGGTTGGTCGGATAATTGAACATCCATCAATCTCCCTACCAAATGTATCAATGAGTTCCATCTCTCGCCAACCAAAGATTGCCTAAACTGAATATTTAAAGGGACTGATTGTAATATCATGCCAACATAATCTTCTTTACGTTAGACAATATTATACAGACTTGGATATTGAATGGCTAATGGCGTCTCCCCTAGCCGTGTATCCTCCCAAAATCGTATTAACATCCCATTGCCAACAACAAATTTGGTTCTATGAAAGAATAAGTCTTTAATTCTCATAAGCCCCTTTCAGAAATGCGAATCTGACGGCCTCGCGTTGACTTGTGCAAGAGTTTTCGATTGTAAATATTTGTTTCGTAAAATTTGTGCCCACATCCCATCGTTCTCTACTGAAAGCCTAAAAAGCCATTTGCTCATAAGGCATTTATTGTTGATCTCCAGGTTCTCAATACCGAGACAAATAAACCACAAGATCTAAAAACGGTTATTGCTGCGAGGAAGAAAGGAGCATGATGGTTGTTTTCTATGACTCCTCCCGCAGGGTATACGATCGATGCGGCTAGGCACCGGTATTGGAATCTCATGATGTTGGATCCAGCATGGGTTGTACCGATATTTACTCATTGTCCTGGTATTTACGGTGCGCACATATTGTGATGTTTAGTTTTGGCTAGTTCATTCTCCACTCCTAGTCCCCACCTATCAAGTGATATGTCGGAGGGGCAAAGCATGCATCATGCATAAAACTGGCATATTCGTACAGCTCTGAGCTCGTGTCCTGATCCACATAAACTTTGAGACTTTCGCTATGGATGATGACAAACTCCCCTTCTCGTTGCATCAATTCTGCATCCGTTGTCACGAGTCGAGAAGACACTACCGACACTGGCGATGACCACCTTGAAGCTTGATCGAGCCTACACCTCGATGAATAATGCAAGTAAAACAATGCAGCCAGAAAATGACCCGAGTACTTCCCTGAAGCAGGTTATCTACAGATGTACCGGGACTGTTCGTTTATGGTCCTCTCTACAATGCGTGAAGAATTGAGACATATTTAGGGAGGTGTGTACACGATTGAAGGCTACGGTGAGGGATACTTTTACCTAGCATGGGTGGCAGGATGATCTTAGGATTGACCCCGCTCTGCTTTAGGCGTTATACAGACTCTTCATGTTTTTGTATTTCGCCTTTTTATTTTTCATTTGTGTGAGGAGACATCTTTTGGCTCTGTGCATCTTAGTAATGCAGAGGCCGGGTGTAATGTTTAAATTTAAGTAATAAAGCGCCCCTTTTCGAAAAAAAGAAAATGACCCGAATCCAGTTCCCAGAATTGACAGGTGATGCATAGGAGTTTTCCCCCGTTTATTGAGAATCAAGCTTGGTGTGTGGTGAAACCACTCATCAAGAAATATCTTGATACTCATTCAATTTTTTTATGAGGACCATGTTTATCTTGGTACTCATACTAAAATGGTCGTTTGCATCCTTAGTTGATGCAGAGGCCGGGAAATGAAAATCTCTCCCATTTTAAAAGCCCCCCGACCTCTCCCCCGAGGCGGCGGCGCCGCGCTGCCCCCAGGAGTCCCCGTCCACACGGCCCTCAGCCCTCCCCAGCCATCGCCTCCCACTACCGCCGCCGTCACTGAGGATGCTGCGGGGCGAAGCCCCTGTGGTGAGGCGGCGGTGACGACGCAGTCCTCGGCCAGCGGTAACGCGTGGGGGCAGCGGCGTCCATCTCTCTCCTCCTCCAACGGCAGTGCGCAATGGGTTGGCGGTGGCTAGGATATCTCCGGCGACCGTTTGGTGGATGAGACTTTGGCTGCGATGAAATCTGATCTGGGCCCGAGGGGTTTAGATCGAGATCCACTGCGGCTGCGCCTCGTCTCGACAACGGAAAGAGGAGATCCCCCTGGGTAATCTTCATGCCACGAGGATGTCCGGGTCTCTTGGCCCGGGCATTGTGGTGGTGGCTGCGTTCTCCACCGAAGGCGGTTGGCCGGGCTGGTAGTGACGGATCTTGGATCCCACTATTAGCACTGGCGGCGAGTTGGGGAGACATAGTTGCCGGTGAAAACCGAGCCGACTCCGGTCATGGCGGGCGATGGCGGCGTCTACGTCGTTACCTTGATGAAGGCATCGTCAAACAACTATCGTCAACCTGCTCGTGCCGCTCCGGGAGAAATCTTAAGATCACCGGATCAGATGATGGCGGCGTTGCGGTGTCGTGTTCCCTATTGGGGGATCGTTTGTGGAGCGTCACCAGATGGAAGAGGCATGAGGTGGTGTGGCGTGCCTTCTCTCTTGTCGATGTCGGCGGGTCTCGGCGGCATGGAGCAGCGGGGTCTCGCCGCTGGGCGTGTGATGATGGACGAGCGCAGGATGGTGGCGTTGTCTGGAGTCATGGTGGCATCGACAGTAGCTAGACCGGGCAAGGTAGATGCAGCAGTACATCACTGAAGATGGATTGGTGGCAGGTGGCTGCGGCGGCCTCATACACGGCAGGCATCCTGGTTGAGGAGTGCGCCGGACTGGTGGGTGCCCCATACCCGGTAGGCATCCTGGTTGGGACCTCAGGTCTTAGATGCTAGGTTTGACTGCAAGGTCTGTTTGGTATTAGGTCCAGACTATCAGCTGTTGGGAAACACAGTATTTCAAAAAATTTACCTACGATCACGCAAGATCTATCTAGGAGATGCATAGTAACAAGAGGGGAGAGTGTGTCTACGTACCCTAGTAGACCGAAAGTGGAAGCGCTTAGTAACGCGGTTGATGTAGTCGAACGTCTTCGCGATCCAACCGATCCAAGTGCTGAACGTACGGCACCTTCGCGATCTGCAGACGTTCAGATCGGTGACGTCCCTCGAACTCTTGATCCAGTTGAGGCCGAGGGAGAGTTCCGTCAGCACGACGGTGTGGTGACGGTGATGATGAAGTTACCGACGCAGGGCTTCGCCTAAGCAGTACAACGATATGACCGAGGTGTGTAACTATGGAGGGGGGCACCACACATGGCTAAAAGATCAACTTGTGTGTCTATGGGGTTGCCCCCTCCCCTGTATATAAAGGAGGGGAGGAGAGGAGGCCGACCAAGTGGTGGCGTGCCCAAGGGGGGAGTCCTACTCCAAGTAGGATTCGCCCCCCTTTTCCTATTCCCACAAGTAGAAGGGGGGAAGGAAGAAGAGAAGAGAAGGAAATGGGGGGGGGGGCGCCCCCAAACCCTAGTCCAATTCGGTTTGGGCTAGGGGGGTGCAGTGTCCGAATGTAACCTAACAATATATGAATCTTTATGCCTCGACCATTTCAAGACTCCTCGTCATGTCCGTGATCTCATCCGGGACTCCGAACAAACTTCGGTTCATGAAAACACGAAACTCATAATATAAATCGTCATCGAACG
Organism: Triticum urartu; assembly: GCF_003073215.2. Taxonomy (NCBI): domain Eukaryota; kingdom Viridiplantae; phylum Streptophyta; class Magnoliopsida; order Poales; family Poaceae; genus Triticum; species Triticum urartu. The sequence continues at coordinate 739,753,347 of NC_053024.1, forward strand.
TTAAGAGTGCGGATCCTACGGGTTCGAGAACTATGTAGACATGACCGAGACATATCTCTGATCAATAACCAATAGCGGAACCTTGATGCTCATATTGGCTCCTACATATTCTACGAAGACCTTTATCGGTTAAACCGCATAACAACATACATTGTTCCCTTTGTCATCGGTATGTTACTTGCCCGAGATTCGATCGTCGGTATTATTATACCTAGTCCAATCTCGTCACTAGAAAGTCTCTTTACTCGTTTCGTAATGCATCATCCGGGGGCTAACTTATTAGACACATTGCTTGCAAGGCTCATAGTGATGTGCATTACCGAGAGGGCCCAGAGATACGTGTCCGATACATGGAGTGACAAATCTTAATCTTGATCTAAGCCAACTCAACAAACACCATCAGAGACACCTGTAGATCATCTTTATAATCACCCAGTTACGTTCTGATGTTTGATAGCACACTAAGTGTTCCTCCGGTATTCGGGAGTTGCATAATCTCATAGTCATAGGAACATGTATAAGTCATGAAGAAAGCAATAGCAATAAACTAAACGATCATAGTGCTAAGCTAAACGGATGGGTCTTGTCCATCACATCATTCTCTAATGATGTGACCTCGTTCATCAAATGACAATACATGTCTATGGCTAGGAAACATAACCATCTTTGATTAACGAGCTAGTCAACTAGAGGCATACTAGGGACACTCTGTTTTCTAAGTATTCATACATGTACTAAGTTTTCGGTTAATACAATTCTAGCATGAATAATACACATTTATCATGATATAAGGAAATATAAATAACAACTTTATTATTGCCTCTAGGGCATATTTCCTTGAGTCTCCCACTTGCACTAGAGTCAATAATCTAGATTACATAGTAATGATTCTAACACCCATGGAGTCTTGGTGCTGATCATGTTTTGCTCGTGAGAGAGGCTTAGTCAATGGGTCTGCAACATTCATATCCGTATGTATTTTGTAAATCTCTGTGTCTCCCTCCTTGACTTGACCACGGATGGAATTGAAGCGTTTCTTGATGTGCTTGGTTCTCTTGTGAAATCTGGATTCCTTTGCCAAGGCAATTGAACCAGTATTGTCACAAAAGATTTTCATTGGACCCGATGCACTAGGTATTACACCTAGATCAGATATGAACTCCTTCATCCAGACTCCTTCATTTGCTACTTCCAAAGAAGCTATTTATTCTGCTGCACACGTAGATCCCGCCACGATGCTCTGCTTAGAACTGCACCAATTGACAGCTCCACCATTCAATAAAAGTATGTATCCGGTTTGTGACTTAGAGTCAACCGGATCGGTGTCAAAGCTTGCATTGACGTAACCGTTTACGATGAGCTCTTTGTCACCTCCCTAAACGAGAAACATATCCTTAGTCCTTTTGCAGGTATTTCAGGATGTTCTTGATTGCTGTCCAGTGATCCACTCCTGGATTAATTTGGTACCTCCCTACTAAACTAATAGCAAGGAACACATCATGTCTGGTACACCACATTGCATACATGATAGAACATATGGCTGAGGCATAGGGAATGACTTTCATTTTCTCTCTATCTTCTGCAGTGGTCGGGCATTGAGTCTGACTCAACTTCACACCTTGTAATACAGGCAAGAACCCTTTCTTTGATTGATCCATTTCGAACTTCTTCAAAACTTTATCAAGGTATGTGCTTTGTGAAAGTCCAATTAAGCATCTTGATCTATCTCTATAGACCTTGATGCCCAATATATAAGCTGCTTCACCGAGGTCTTTCATTGAAAAATACTTATTCAAGTATCCTTTTATGCTATTCAGAAATTCAGTATCATTTCCTATCAACAATATGTCATCCACATATAATATCAGAAATGCTACGGAGCTCCCACTCACTTTCTTGTAAATACAGGCTTCTCCAAAAGTCTATATAAAACCATATGCTTTGATCACACTATCAAAGCATATATTCCAACTCTGAGAGGCTTGCACCAGTCCATAGATGGATCGCTGGAGCTTGCACACTTTGTTAGCACCATTAGGATCGACAAAACCTTCTGGTTGCATCATATACAACTCTTCTTTAAGATATCCATTAAGGAATGCAGTTTTGACATCCATTTGCCAAATTTCATAAACATAAAATGCGACAATTGCTAACATGATTTGGACAAACTTAAGCATCGCTATGGGTGAGAAGGTCTCATCGTAGTTAACTCCTTGAACTTGTCAAAAACCTTTCGCAACAAGTCGAGCTTTGTAGACAGTAATATTACCGTCAGTGATAACCCACAAATATAGGGGATAAATTGTAGCCTCTTTCGATAAGTAAGTGTGTCGAACCCAATGAGGAGCTAAAGGTAGAACAAATATTCCCTCAAGTTCTATGGACCACCGATACAACTCTACACACGCTTAACGTTCGCTTTACCTAGAACAAGTATGAAACTAGAAGTACTTTGTAGGTGTAACGAGATAGGTTTGCAAGAATATAAAGAGCACGTAAATAAAAACTATGGGCTGTTTTAGGTAAAGAAGTAATAAATTTAGTATAGCGAGTGTGGAAAAGTGGTGGTAGGAGTTGCGAAATTGTCCCTAAGCAATTGACTACTTTACTAGACCGATAGCAAGTTTTATATGGGAGAGGCCACTGCTAGCATGTCATCCCTGACTTGGAATTCTATGCATTTATGATTGTAACTATTAGCAAGCATCCGCAATTACTAACATTCATTAAGGTAAAACCCAACCATAGCATTAAGATATATTGGTCCCCCTTCAATCCCGTATGCATCAATTTCTATGCTAGGTTGAAGCTTATGTCACTCTCGCCCTCCAATACATAGTCCTATCAATATACAACTAACCCTATGGTGTGATCCATGCACACGCTCATATGATGGGCACCAAAGGACAACAACATAACCACAAGCAAATTAAAACAATCATAGCAATTCACCAATTACCGATAGGACAACCAAAATCTACTCAGACATCATAGGATGGCATCACATCATTGGATAATAATATGAAGCATAAAGCACCATGTTAAAGTAGAGGGTACAGCGGGTTGCGGGAGAGTGGACCACTGTAGATAGATGGGGGAAGGTGATGAAGATGTTGGTGAAGATGACAGAGGTGTTGGTGTAGATTGCGGTGACGATGATGGCCCCAACGGCGTTCCGGCGCCACCGGGAGAGAGGGGGAGAGAGCCCCCTTCTTCTTCTTCTTCTTCTTCTTCTTCTTCCTTGACCTTCTCCCTAGATGGGAGAAGGATTTCCCCTCTGGTCCATGGCCTCCATGGCGGCAGAGGGGCGAGAGCCCCTCCGAGATTGGATCTGTCCCTCTCTGTTTCTGCGTTCCCTGATTCTGGCCTTTCACCGTTTCTTAAATTCCCGGAGATCCCTAACTCCGATTGGGCTGAAATTTTAACATTATTTCTATCCGGATATTGGCTTTCTTGCGGCGAAAGAAAGGCACGAACCGCCTTACGGGGTGGCCACGAGGACTCAGGGCACACCTGACCCCCTGGGGTGCGCCCCCTGCCTCGTGGCCCCCTCGGGCATCGTCTCGCGTTGATTCTTCTTCCCAAAAATCACATATATTCCAAAAAAATCTCTGTCAGTTTTTATCCCGTTTGGACTCCGTTTGATATGGATTTTCCACGAAACAAAAACATGCAACAAATAGGAACTGGCACTGGGCACTGGATCAATATGTTAGTCCCAAAAATAGTATAAAAAGTTGCCAAAAGTATATAAAAGTTGTAGAATATTGGCATGGAACAATAAAAAATTATAGATACGATAGAGACATATCAGCATCCCCAATCTTAATTCTTGCTCGTCCTCGAGTAGGCAAATGATAAAAAAGATAATTTTTGATGTGGAATGCTACCTAGCATAATCTTGATCATGTAATCTAATCATGGCATGAATATTAAGACACGAGTGATTCAAAGCAATAGTCTATGATTTGACATTAAGACAATAATACTTCAAGCATGCTAATAAAGCAATGGTCTATCTTTTCAAAATAACATGGCCAAAGAAAGTTATACCTACAAAATCATATGATCTGGCTATGATCCATCTCACCACACAAAATATTCAAATCATGCACAACTCCGATGACAAGCCAAGAAATTGTTTCATACTTTTGATGTTCTCAAACGTTTTCAACTTTCACACAATACATGAGCGCGAGCCATGGATATAGCACTATAGGTGGAATAGAATATGATGGTGGAGGTTCTGTTGAGAAGACAAAAAGGGAGAAAGTCTCACATCAACGCGGCTAATCAACGGGCTATGGAGATGCCCATCAATTGATGTCAATGCGAGGAGTAGGGATTGCCATGCAACGGATGCACTAAGAGCTATAAGTGTATGAAAGCTCAAACTGAAAACTAAGTGGGTGTGCATCCAACTTGCTTGCTCATGAAGACCTCGGGCATTTGAGGAAGCCCATCATCAGAATATACAAGCCAAGTTCTATAATGAAAATTCCCACTAGTATACGAAAGTGACAACATAGGAAACTCTCTCTATGAAGAACATGGTGCTACTCTAAAGCACAAGTATGGTAAAAGGATAGTAACATTGTCCCTTCTCTCTTTTCTCTCATTTTTTTATTTTTATTTTTTTCTCTTTTTTTTGTTTTTTTGGTGGGCTTCTTTGGCCTCTTTTATTTTTATGTGGGCTTCTTTTGCCTCTTTTATTTTTTGTAAAGTCCGGAGACTCATCCCAACTTGTGAGGGAATTATAGCTTCCATCATCCTTTCCTCACATGGGACAATGCTCTAATAATGATGATCATCACACTTTTATTTACTTACAACTCAATATTACAACTCGATACTAGAACAAAATATGAATCTATATGAATGCCTCCGGCGGTGTACCGGGATGTGCAATGATCTAGCGTAGCAATGAAATCAGAAAACAGACAAGACATGAAAACATCATGCTAGCTATCTTACGATCATGCAAAGCAGTATGACAATAAAAGCTCAAGTCATGTATATGATGATGATGGAAGTTGCATGGCAATATATCTCGGAATGGCTATGAAAATGCTATGATATGTAGGTATGGTGGCTGTTTTGGGGAAGATATAAGGAGTCTTATGTGTGATAGAGCGTATCATATCACGGGGTTTGGATGCACCGGAGAAGTTTGCACCGACTCTCAAGGTGAGAAAGGGCAATGCACGGTACCGGAGAGGCTAGCAATGATGGAAGGGTGAGAGTGCATATAATCCGTGGACTCAACATTAGTCATAAAGAACTCACATACTTATTGCAAAAATCTATTAGTCATTGAAACAAAGTACTATGTGCATGCTCCTAGGGGGATAGATTGGTAGGAAAAGACAATCATAAGGAAGACAATCAATGAATACATCATGCTCCAACTTCATTACATAATGGTTCACCATACGTGCATGCTACGGGAATCAAAAACTTCAACACAAGTATTTCTACAATCCACAACTACCCACTAGCATGACTCTAATATCACCATCTTTATATCGCAAAACTATTGCAAGGAATCAGACATATCATATTCAGTGATCTACAAGTTTTATGTAGGATTTTATGACTAACCATGTGAATGACCAATTCCTGTCATCTCTCTAAATAGATGTGCCCAAGAGAGTTTAATTCTTTCTACAAAAGATATGCCCACGCTCTAACAAATATAAGTGAATCAAAAGAGCATTCTACAAATGGAGGTTTTCTATGTGAAGAGAAATAGGCAATCCAAACTTCAAATGATATAAGTGAAGCACATGAAGCATTCTATAAAGCCATACTCAAAAGACATAAGTGAAGTGCAATGAGAATTCTATAAATCAACCATGGACTATCTCATACTAGCATGGCGCATAAAAGAAAAGTGAAAACTTGTAGCGACCCGACCTCAGACGGTCAAATCTCTGTGTTCAGTGTCATCCCTGGATCGGTAATGCTGACACACACAGTACTTGAATGGATTTATAACAGAGTAGCAATCACACACTTATTACATCGAATGTCTCAAGAGAGAACTTATTACAATAAATATGGCTTAAGGCCATCTAAATAAGATAACATCGAAAGGCTTGGAAGATAAAGGGAGTCCATCAACTCCAACGGCATAGCTGAGTGCATGGCAACGACCTAGCGCACCTTAATCCTCATCTGAAAAGTCTGCAACATGATATGTTGCAGCCCGTAACGGGTCAGCACAATGGAATATGCTGGCAAAATAACACAGTAGAGCAATGAACAGATAAATGCTATCACTACATGCATATATGGCTGGTGGAGGCTCTATGGTTATAATGTTTTGCGTAAAGCCAGTTTTCCCCTACAACAAAGGAATAAATTTTATTTAACTATTATGGTGGTTGAAACATCATTGAGAAGGTTCCTCCAACTCAATCCCAATTAAAGTAGTCATTAACATCCCAACAAATTAACTTAAAGTGATGAGATCAAACCAATAATTCAAGTACCAGATACTCAAGATGTCCATAACCGGGGACACGGCTAACCATGATTAGTTTGTACAATCTGCAGAGGTTTGCGCACTTTTCCCAACAAGACTCGATCTCCGCCGTTGGATTTCTCGCACTACACGGTGTTTGAGAAATGGATGACCAAGACACAGTCTTTTAGAAGCATTAACTCTTTACTCTGGGTAGACAGTTACGCCTACTTTCCCTCTACATCTGCTAGCCTACCACTAAAAGAGATCACACAACATACTCGACTATGCCAGAGACCATAATGGCTTGTGTCTGCACACAAAGATTCTAGCATGAATAATCTTATGATCCCTTTGAGCCTTGGTGGCAGACCGTAGGATGATCACACGGGTACTCTGGGATATCCTAGGACAACACTGGATTCTCCAGGTGCCCACAAGCAATCCACCCAGATGTGTATTAAAGTTTCCACCTTAAGTTGAACCATTAATTAAAAACTCACATCTGTCATGGATACACTCAAACCCAAACCACGTCTACGAGCATAGCATGGGAATATAAGCATAACGTAGAAGTAACTCCCAAGGGTTTGATAAGAAAACAGGTAATAGGTTCTACCTCATCATCTACTTCCCAGCACCCACAAGTTAATCACATCCTAATCATGCAGTGTTTGAGGATTGTAACTAATGCATAAAAACTGGGTATGAAAAGAGTATGATCAATGTGTTACTTGCCTTGCTGACGATCTGCAAATCCTAAAACTCGTAGTAGCACCCTTCGCACTCCGGGAATTCTATCGCAAACAAACAATAGCATACATAAGCAATCAGGCAAAGCACTAGTAGAAAAAGGGTCAAATGTGCGACACATTAGTGCCGGTTTGTAACAGAACCGGCACTAATGTGTCCATTAGTGCCGGTTCCAACGGCTAGGCGGGAGGAGCTCTTTAGTACCGGTTCATGGCGAACCTTTAGCACCGGTTCGTGCCATGAACCGGTACTAAAGAAAGTGGTGGCAGGATGTTGTCAGAGTGGGGCCCCTCCAGCACCTTTAGTACCGGTTCGTGGCACGAACCGGTACTAAAGGTCATCCTATATAAACCCTTCATCCACCCGCACTCTGTTCTTCCCCCCTTTCCCCTCTCCCTCTCCTCTGTTATTCCCTTCTTCCTCTCGAGTTCATCACAAATTTTGCCCAAAATTTGTCAAGATTTGCAGGCCACCATCCATTCAAATGATCACAAAGGTTAGCAACTTTGTCCTTTCATCTCTCATTGCTAGATTAGCTCTTGCATTGGTTTATATAGTGATCAATTGTGGGTTTTAGTAATTTGGGAGGAATTATATGTGGTAGTATTTGATTTATATGCAATTTGAGGTCAAAATAACACTTAGTTTGCATATGTAGGTGTGGTTTACTTAGTGCCTTCTAAATCTCCGTCGTAACCACCGTCGATCGCCCGCACCATCCCGTCGCCGGCACCACCTTGTGGTGAGCCTCTTGTTCATGAAATTTTATATAAATAATTGATGTTTTTGTGATTTGGATATATAGTTACTCGTGTAATTATCTTACCCGTACGTTGTTTGTCATACATAGTGCCATGGTTTTGATATCCGTCTCCATCGGCCCTCGTCTTTGTTATGATTCAGATGTGGTATATTCTCTTTTAAAACTATTTGTTGCATTTCGTGTTTATGACAAATTATGCCCATCAAGTTGACATAGATATTTTTATCTAGGAGGTATGTGAACCGGAAATTCCAACCGACACTATTGTCGAGAGGTTAAATTTAGTTGAAAGAGAAAACAAGTATTTGAAAGAAAAATTGAAAATAATTGAGGGGGAGAAGATGGAATTGGAGTTGCATGTTGCCGATGTCGTCGATGATCACAAGATCAAGATGGAGAAAATGCGCTTGAAGATTAGAAAGATTAGAAAATATGCCATTGATAGTGAGGCTTGGTATCATTATGCTGTTGGATCAATTGTTACCTTAGTTGCGATCTTGATCGCATTTGTTGTTGCATTTTAATGCTTTAGCTAGAGAGTTATTTGTTTGTTGCATTTAAGTGTTGTATGAACTATATATATGTATGAACTTTATGTATGAACTTGTATTAATTTGGTCTTTTCGGTGTTGTGTAATGAAGATGAACCGACAATGGATGTATGATGACCGATGCTCTCCTGATTTCATTAATGGCGTGCATTCTTTTCTGCTTGCGGCTGAGGCAAACAAGCGGGCGAATGGTTTTATGCCTTGTCCATGTGCTGGCTATAAGAATGGTCACAATTACTCTATGTTAAGAACCATTCACGTCCACCTGTTTGAGTCCGGTTTCATGCCCCACTATAATGTTTGGACCAAGCACGGAGATAGAGGGGTTATGATGGAAGACAATGAAGAAGAAGAGGACGACGACAGCTATCCTGGCCATGGGTTCCCTGAATACGATGATACAACAATGGGGGAAGAAGCTGAGCCGGTAATGCGGGAACAAGCTGAGCCGGCAATGCGGGAAGAAGCTGAAGAAGAGGCATCAGATGAGCCCGTTGATGATCTAGGTCGGTCCATTGCTGATGCAAAGAGAAACTGCACAAGTGATTTGGAGAAGAAGAAGTTGCAGCGCATGTTAGAGGATCACAAAAAATTGTTGTATCCGAATTGCGTAGGTGACAAGAAAAAGCTGGGCACCACACTGGAATTGTTGCAATGGAAGGCAGAGAATGGTGTATCTGACAAGGGATTTGGAAAGTTGCTGGTAATGATAAAGAATATGCTTCCAAAGGACAACGAATTGCCCGAGAGTACGTACGAAGCAAAGAAGGTTGTCTACCCTCTAGGTTTAGAGGTGCAGAATATACATGCATGCCCTAATGATTGCATCCTCTACTGCGGTGAGTACGAGGATTTGAACGCTTGCCCGGTATGCGGTGCATTGCGCTATAAGATCAGCCGCGATGACCCTGGTGATGTCGAGGGCGAGCGCCCCAGGAAGAAGATTCCTGCCAAGGTGATGTGGTATGCTCCTATAATACCACGGTTAAAACGTTTGTTCCAAAACAAAGAGCATGCCAAGGTGATGCGATGGCACAGAGAAGACCGTAAGAAAGACGGAAAGTTGAGAGTACCCGCTGACGGGTCGCAACGGAGAAAAATCGAAAGAAAGTACGGGAAGGATTTTGCATATGACACAAGGAACATATGGTTTGGTCTAAGCGCAGATGGCATTAATCCTTTTGGGGAGCAGAGCAGCAACCATAGCACCTGGCCTGTGACTCTATGCTTGTATAACCTTCCTCCTTGGTTGTGCATGAAGCGGAAGTTCATTATGATGCCAGTGCTCATCCAAGGCCCTAAGCATCCCGGCAACGACATTGATGTGTACCTAAGGCCATTAGTTGAAGAACTCTTACAACTGTGGAATGGAAGAGGTGTACGTGCGTGGGATGAGCACATGGGGGAAGAATTTGACCTAAAGGCGTTGCTGTCCGTGACCATCAATGATCGGCCTACTCTCAGTAACCTTTCAGGACAGACAAACAAGGGATACCGCGCATGCACGCACTGTTTGGACGATACCGACAGTATATATTTGGCTAATTGTAAGAAGAATGTGTACCTGGGACATCATCGATTTCTTCCGAGCAGGCATCCCGTAAGAAAGAAAGGCAAGCATTTCAAAGGTGAGGCGGATCACCGGACGAAGCCTCGCCACCGTACTGGTGCTGATGTACATGATATGGTCAAGGATTTGAAGGTGGTCTTTGGAAAGGGTCCTGGTGGACAACCTGTTCCGAATGACACCGACGAACGCGCATCCATGTGGAAGAAGAAATCTATATTTTGGGACCTGCCCTATTGGAAAGACCTAGAGGTCCGCTCCGCAATCGACGTGATGCACGTGACGAAGAATCTTTGTGTGACCCTGCTTGGCTTCTTGGGCGTGTATGGGAAGACAAAAGATACACCTGAGGCACGGGAGGACCAACAATGTATGCACGGAAAAGACGGCATACATCAGGGTCATGCAAGCTACGCTCTTACCAAAGAAGAGAAGGAAATCTTCTTTGAATGCCTGCTCAGTATTAAGGTACCGTCTGGCTTCTCGTCGAATATAAAGGGAATAATAAACATGGCAGAGAAAAAGTTCCAGAACCTGAAGTCTCATGACTGCCATGTGATTATGACGCAACTGCTTCCATTTGCATTGAGGGGGCTTCTACCGGAAAACGTTTGATTAGCCATTGTGAAGCTATGTGCATTTCTCAATGCAATCTCTCAGAAGGTAATCGATCCAGAAATCATACCAAGGTTAGAGAATGATTTGGTGCAATGTCTTGTCAGTTTCGAGTTGGTGTTCCCACCATCCTTCTTCAACATCATGACGCACGTCCTAGTTCACCTATGCGAAGAGATTAACGTTTTGGGTCCTGTATTTCTACACAATATGTTCCCCTTTGAGAGGTTCATGGGAGTCTTAAAGAAATATGTTCATAACCGTGCTAGGCCAGAAGGAAGCATCTCCAAGGGCCATGAAAATGAGGAGGTCATTGAGTTTTGTATTGACTTTATTCCTGACCTTAAGCCGATTGGTGTTCCTGAATCGCGGCATAAGGGCAGACTGGATGGAAAAGGCACGCTAGGAGGGGAACAAATAATATGTATGGATGGACATTCTCTCACTGAAGCACACTACACAGTTCTACAGAATTCTGCCTTGGTGGCTCCGTATATGGATGAACACAAGAATTTTCTACGCTCCAAACACCCGGAGCGGTCTGATGACTGGATTACACGTGAACAAACCAGGAGTTTCGCCAGCTGGTTGTAGACACGTACCATGCATGACACCTCTATTGAAGATGACCTGTACTTGCTGTCCCAGTTACCATCTTCGAATATAATGACTTTCAAAGGGTACGAGATAAATGGTAATACATTTTACACGATCGCCCAAGATAAGAAGAGCACCAACCAAAACAATGGTGTCCGCTTTGATGCAGAAACCAAGACGGGAAAGGAAACATATTATGGTTATATACATGACATATGGGAACTTGACTATCGACGTGGTTTGAAGGTCCCTTTGTTTCGGTGCAAATGGGTCAATATGACACGAGGCCGGGTAACGGAAGACCCGCAGTACGGAATGATAATAGTGGATCTCAACAATCTTGCGTATGCAGACGAATCATTCATCCTAGCCAATGATGTGGCACAGGTTTTCTATGTGAAGGACATGTCTACCAAGCCAAGAAAAAGAAAAGATAAGGAAGCGAATGCATCATACGATGAGCCAAAGCGGCACATAGTTCTTTCTGGGAAGAGAAACATCGTGGGAGTGGATGACCAGACAGACATGTTAGGAGATTATGAAAAGTTTGATGAAATTGGTCCATTCACAGTGAATATTGACCCGAGCATCCCGTTAAATGATGAAGATTTTCCATGGTTACGGCGCAAAGGGACACACGCGAAGAAAAAGTTTCACACCCAAAGATCTGGGATGTGATCGGCTTCACTATCATCACTTTCTTCTATGTTTCACACCTAGGAGGGAATCTCTGTAATAGTTAGGGTAGTTATGTGTTTTGGCATTTGAAACGCGAAGAAATTTTATGTGCAAACAAATTCTTTCATGCATTTACTGATTTTTTTTAAAGTTAAATTATTCAAAAACTAATGATACACACTAATTTAAAATAATAAAAAAAATCTAAACTATTAAAATTTCAAAACTAGTGATTCACACAAATTTCAAATAATTCAAAATTTAAACTATTCAAATTTTGTACCTAAAGCAAAAATATTCACAAAGAAACTCTAAATACAGCAAAAAACAACTAAAAATAAATAAAACAAAAAATAAATAAAGCAAAAAAAATAAAAAAGCCCGCCTACTAGGCCAGAGCGGCCGGCATACGACTAGAAACCCAATCTGTTGTTGGGCCAGGATGCAGGCCCGCAAAGGCCCAGTAGGCCAACAGGGCAGCACAGAACATGTAGGCCCAGTAGGCCTGCTTTGGAGAGGAGCTCGAGAGAGCTACCGCACGGGGGTTTATAAACCGGTGCGGTCGCCCCTCGGCTAGCGAGGTGGGACTAAACTTGCCGCACCGCACCTGCGTCAGCGCACCCCCTTTAGTACCGGGTCGTGGCACCAACCGGTACTAAAGGGGGGGCCTTTAGTACCGGTTGGAGCCACCACCCGGTACTAAAGGCCTGCCCTTCCCGCCGCTTGGCCTGGCCAAAACATGCCTTTAGTACCGGTTGGTGGCTCCAACCGGTACTAAAGGTGTCTTCGATATATACATCACTTTGAAAAATTTCATTCTCCCTCTATTTCTTCCTCTGTTTCCCCATTGAAGCACCGCCCGCCCCGATCGATCGACGCCGTCGCCGCCCCTGTTCCGCGCCGCCCCCGTCGCGCGCCATTGCCGTCGCCGCCCCCATCCCCATCGCCGCCCTCATCCCCGTCGCCGCCCCCGTCCCCGTCGCCGCCCTCGTCTCCGTCGCCGCCCCGGGCCCGTCCCCATCGCGCCGTCCCCGCGTCGCCGCCCCCATCACGCCCCGGCCCGTCGCCGCCCCCGGCCGTCGCCTCGCCGTCGCCGTCGCCCAGCTGTGAGCTCTCCCCCTCTAACCCCTCTCCCTCGCCCCCGACGGCCACCATGGGCGCCGCCCCTCCCCGAGCCCATACACAAACACACAAGCATGATGAACACACACACACACACATTTCCTTAAGTTAATTAGTATATACGTATTTTGTATGTTTAATTAGTTTAGATTTTTTAGATTATTATTTTTTCACTAGTATATATGTATGAATGCATGTTAGATGGATATAATTAGTATTTAATTAATATGGAATTTTTTATATAATGTTTTTTTTTCTGTTTTTTTAATGGATGTATAGAAGTTGTTTTTTCTGTTTTTAGTGTTAGATGCTTAATTAGTATGAAATAGCATATAGAATTTTGACATATGCAATGATAGCATAATTAGTGTTACATTTGCATATAGTATTTATAGTATTTGTTGTCGACGATGCCCGGCCCGCATCCTCGCCGTCGACCCGTTCGCGACGACGTCCTGCTTCAGAGGACCCATGTCCGGACTGGGCTCCGCCGGTTGGCACTGGGAGGTTGCTACCTTCAGGGGGCGACGCTTTGGTGAGAACCCGGCCCCGGGTCCCGTCGTCGACCCTCATCTCCTTTGGTGGAGTTCGCGTGGGCCACTTTCAGTGCGGAGGTAGCCTTCCCCGCCGGAGGTGGTACCTCGTCGTGTCAGGGAGGAGGACGAGCACGTCCATAGCTACATGGCTGCTATGGACGTCAGGTTCTCCAATACCTGGCAGGTTCTTTGGGGAGATCACCCGAGCTATGATCCAGTGATGGTTCCTTCACTTTGGTTGCCCACCGCCTAGATTACTCTCTAGTATTCGATCTTTATTAGCTAGCTAGCTAGCTAGCTAGTGATGTATTTGATATATAATATTAGAGATGATTTATTCGAGATTATATATATTATTCGATACGATGTATTCGAGATTATGTCTATTATTCGAGACGACGTATTCGAGATTATATTCGATGATGCTTATTATGTACTATGATTGATTCAGTTTTTCCTTATTAATTGATTGCATCCATGCATTGTAATTTGAATATATTTCTTTTGGATTAGTTAAACAAAACCTATGGCGGACAATCCGGCAGAGAGGGAGAAGAGGCCCTGTTCAATATCATACGCAATCCTCGCGGGCCAGATGATGATCAGAATGAAGAAGATTATGATGGCTCTGAATATCCTAAACAACACCGGGGAGGGTGATATGATATTCAATCGCGACGACCAAATTGATGAAGTCATGAACTATGAACATGACGAAGAAAATGTTGATCTTGAAACAACAAAGACCGGCGAGGTATATATATTTATATAAGCAGGCATCTGGTGATCATCACATGTTTTAAATGACTTGAAGATATATTAACGAATCGATCTTTCTTCTTTCAGCCATCCGGATCGAGCAAATCTTCAGGCAACAGGAAACGAGGCCCGAACAAAAAGTTGAAGGAGGGCATAAAGTACAATATCGAGGCCATCAAACCTAATGGCGAAACATTAGCGCCTAAGAAGATTGCGGACCAGTTCATTCGTCAGTGTGGAGTTCTTGTGAAGGACTAACTCCCGATCTCCCTTCAAGAATGGAGAGAGCTAGCAAAGCCACGTCCAGGAGTTACTTTTGTCGACGACAGACAAAAACTTCTGCTTTGGGAAATGCTCATGGAACATTTCACCCTACCAGATCATTTCACAGATGCAGATGTGGAGAAAGTCAAGGACGCTGCTCTTAGGAAGATGGCGGTTGCATTCAAGAACCACAAGATTCGTGAATGGGCCAAGTACGTCAAGGGAGGAAGGAAGACTCCAGTATTCGAGGGAACACTAGAGAAGCAAAGTGCTCATTGGGACGATTTCATGAAATTCAAGGATTCGGAATTATCTAAGGCGGTCAAGAATAAACAAGGCCAATGCCACAAAAAAGGATAGGTTCCATAAGCTAGGGCCAGGTGGCTATGCGGTGGGAATGCCTAAGTGGGATAAGTCTGAGAAAGAGATGGAGGATGCAGGTGTCACTCCAGAAACATTGAGCTGGCCCCCCAGGTGCAGGACTTGGTTCTATGCGCATGGGGGGGAGTTGGACCCGAAGACAGGCAAAGTTTCGAAGAAGGCATGTCTGGACGGAGCCGAAGATAAGCTACTTGTTGCAATAGAAGAGGCTCGATCGGGGGTGTTCGAGCCCAACAGAGAGAACGACGAGCTTACGCGTGCCCTGGGAAATCCTGAACACCCGGGAAGAACACGAGGCATGGGCGCTATTCCGTGGTATGAGGGGTTTTCGGACTGGAACGCCGACTACAGAACCCGTGCGAGAAAGAAGATTGCGGAGGAGAAGAAGAGGAAGATGGAGGAGGAGCAGAGGAAGCTAGACTATGAACGCCTTCAAGGCCTAGAATCAGCGCACGCGGACTTGGCAGTCAAATTCCAGCGGCAGCAGGAGCAGATCGACTCACTTAGCCAGCAAAGGGGGTCTCAGCAGCTAGCGGATGATCCACCAATGGATAGCACCGTCCCATCCATGCCGAGAAGCAGCGTGGGTTCCGCCCCGGGCGACGCATTGCTGGATAGCTACCCAGTGGATGACATCATGGAGAACACTAACTGCGAGCTACACTTCAAAATGAAGAACATATCCATGAAGGTGGCGGACGCCCTTGCTTTTACAAATCCCCCCGAGGCAACCTTCCATTGCAACCCGATTCCAGCGGGCTATGCTCGTGTCTTGGTTGATGAGGTGGTGGACCAATATTCGGGGCTAGAGCTTGACATTCCTGGAGGTGACGATGAGCACACAGAGAGAGGCCAACCATCGTATCATCCTATGGAGAAAGGATTGCATCATCTTTCGAAGGCCACCGACACCGCGTCATCCGACTCCTCGTCGAGTCCGCCACCGAGTCAGCAGACTCCCGCTCCTCCAAGTCCACCAACGCGTCAGGCCACTCCTCCTCCAAGTCCGGCACAGCTTCAGGCCACTCCCTCCTCCAAGTCCGGCAAAGCGTCAGGCCACTCCTCCTCCAAGTCCGGCACAGCTTCAGGCCACTCCTCCTCCAAGTCCGGCACAGCTTCAGGCCACTCCTCCTCCTCCAACTCAGCCACGTCAGCCGTCTTCGCCGCCTCAGCAATCACGGAAGAGAGCCGCCTCAGCTATGGTGCGTAGCGGTACAAGTCGAGGTAGTACTGGAGGTACAGGCGGAGGCAAGCGATTTCAATATGGTCCAAGCCTCGCGCCTCTTCCAGAGGCCTTACGACAAGTCCGAGGAGGAAAACGTAGCCATATCGAAGGCCGAGGTGGAAGCCCATTTTGCACCGAAACCGCCACCGCCGCCAAGGGAGAAAGTGCCTGTGGAAAAGATTGACCACTTCATTCGTATGGCTAGAGCACCAGCTCCCAAGCCTGTTGACACAGACTATGAGCGCCACATCAAGAAGTTAAATCGAGCACGTCTACAGAAAGAGGCGAGCTCGAGCTCGAGCAAATCAGCTGGCAAAAGGAGCGGTAAAACCGTTCCCCAGCTGGGAGAACAGGATGCGGGAAAACCGTTGCCCAGCTGGGAGAACAGGCGGCGCAATCGATCCCCCCGCTTGTTGTGCCGCGAACAACACGTGACAGTACGCGCGCCCAATATTATTGTGGGCAAACAGCTTACGTTCCCGAGGTGGGCAATGTGGTAATAACCGAGAAGCATATTGAGCAGGCTGAAACGCTCATGATCACTGTTGGACAACTCCTCGATATCGAGCCCATGTCTCCGACTAGAGAGGAGGAAATAAAACAGAAATATGTCCAGGGCCAACCTTTGGTCAAGCCAGAAGAGGTCAAGAAGCTCCCAACGAGAATGTATGAATTGCATCAATGGTACATGGACATTACCAAGAGATCCGATCGAGAGTCCCTCATGGTGCAAGTCAAGAAGGATCATTACTACCATGAGAATCCTGTGACCGTTGAGTATTCTGAACTGTTTCAGTTATACAATCAAGACGCACTCGACAAATCTATCGTCAGTTGCTATTGTCTGTAAGTGATTTCTTTCTGTAATTTAAGTCTCAAGCTAGCTGTAGTGATCCTTTTGATCAATCATTACCTGTAATTATCCTCACTATATTCTTTTCTGTGGTATTATGCAGGATGAAGATGTATGAAATGAGAAAAGGTGGACGCTATGGCATTGGGTTCATTGACCCAAACACCGTTAATGAATACACATGGAAAATAAACAAGCATTATGAAAAGTAGGTAGAGGACAGCATGCTAGAGTTCTTCAAGTGCCTCAAATACAATGAAGATATACTACTTCCTTACAACTTCGAGTGAGTCACACTGTCTTGTACTACAAATTCTGTTTTTTCCTACTAGCTAGCTACATGTTTTTGCTTACATATGCCCGCTTAATTAAGACATGCAAACGTGTGTGCATGCAGATTTCACTGGATCTTGTGTATCATTAAAGTTGACGCCGGAACAGTTCAAATACTGGACTCACTACTCAAAGCAAATAGTGACTATAACATCTTGTTTGGGATAGTCAACAGGTAATTTCAATCATTATTAACTATATATCTCGGCCTATTTAGTTCATCATTTCATGATATGAACTATTTAATAACCCCTTTATTCATTTTCTTTGTCGGCGGGCAGGGCTTGGGCAAAGTTCATCAGGGCCACTCCAGGCCCATGGAAACAAAATCTGAAATGGTATCGACCCGAGGTAAGTAATTAAGTAGTACTAGCTAGCTGCCATCTCTTTAATTATCATGCTTGATTAATTATTATCTGATCATATTCCATTCTCATAAAGGCCCTGAAGCAGGCACCGGGGAATAATCTGTGTGCATACTATGTTTGCGAGAACATTCGCATGATGGCGTCCGAAAGGAGCAGATCTCAAAGACAGGAGTGGGTACGTTTGTCAGAACACTATTCACAATTTTTACACCATTATCGATATCTAGTCACACAACTAATACACATGCATATTGATCTTCTTCTTAACAGTTCAAAGAGGTGCGGGAGAAGCTCCTAACAGAGGACCGCATAGAAGCAATTCAAGAGGAAATAGCAGGATTTTTGCTCGACCAGGCATAGATCTGAAAGGAGAATACTATTACCCACTACCGCCCCCATGAACCACTTCCAATTGTTATCGTGCTCCGAAGGCACCAATTAGGCTAATGCCACTGGCTCCGAAGGCACCAATTAGGAGAAATTGTATATATATATATTATGATCGGTTCTACTAGAAATTCTATTTATATATATGCATAACGTGTACAATATGTAGTATCGTAAAATACCAGCAAACGAAAAAGAATTAAATGGAAAACACAAAATTAAATGAAAAAGAAATCATAAACCCAAAACCCCCCCAACCTTTTAATACCGGTTGGTGACACCAACCGGCACTAATGGGCTCCCTGCCCCCGAAGCTGGCTCGTGCCACGTGGTTGCCCTTTAGCACCAGTTCGTGATGAACCGGTACTAAAGGGGGGGGCTTTAGTGCCTACACTTTAGCGCCGGTTACCAAACTGGCACTAAAGGGCCTTACGAACCGGTGCTATTGCCCGGTTCTGCACTAGTGGATCCCAGTGGCTGTTTCTGTTTTCCCTTGTTTTTTAGCTTCGTAGAAAAGGAATACTAAATGGAGTCCAAACGGAATAAAACTTTTGCGATGATTTTTCTTGGACCAGAAGACACCCAGGGACTTGGATTGCAAATCGGAAGAGCCACGAGGCAGAGGCAAGGGTGGAGGGCGCACCCTAGGGGGCGTGCCCCCTACCTTGTGGGCCCCTCGTGACCCCCCTTACTTAGATCTTTGTCCTATATATTCACATATATTCCAAAACCCTCATAAGCTTCCACGCAAAAACTTTTCCACTGCCACAACCTTCTGTTCCTATGAGATCCCATCTTGGGGCCTTTTCTGGCATCATGTTGGAGGGGGATTCGATCAGGGAGGGCATCTACATCAACGCTATTGCCCTTCCGATGAAGCGTGTGAGTAGTTTACCACATACCTACGGGTCCATAGCTAGTAGCTAGATGTCTTCTTCTCTCTCTTTGATTCTCAAAACCATGTTCTCCTCGATTTTCTTGGAGATCTATCTGATGTAATCTTCTTTTGCAGTGTGTTTGTCGAGATCCGATGAATTTTGGAATTATGATCAGCTTATCAATGAAGATTATTTGAATCTTATCTGAATTCTTATATGCATGATTTGATATCTTTGTATTTCTCTTCGAATTATCTGTTTGGTTTGGCCAACTAGATTGGTTTTTCTTGCAATGGGACAGGTGCTTAGCTTTGGGGTCAATCTTGCGGTGTCCTCACCCAATGAAAAAGTAGGGGTAGCGAGGCACGTACTGTATTGTTGCCATCGAGGATAAAAAGATGGGGTTTTCATCATATTGCTTGAGTTTATTCCTCTACATCATGTCATCTTACTTAAAGCGTTACTCTGTTCTTTATGAACTTAATACACTAGATGAAGACATGAGTCGGTCGATGTGCGGAGTAATAGTAGTAGATGCAGGCAGGAGTCGGTCTACTTGACATGGACGTGATTCCTATATTGCATAATCATTGCCTTGGATATCGTCATAACTTTGCGCTTTTCTGTAAATTGCTCGACAAAAATTTGTTCACCACCATATTATGTGCCTTCAAGAGAGAAGCCTCTAGTAAAACCTATGGCCCCCGAGTCTATTTTCCATCATATTAGTTTTCGATCTACTATTTTGCAATCTTTTATTTTCAGATATATAAACCAAAAAACCCAAAAATATTTTATCTTTTGTTTATTTTTATTTATCTCTATCAGATCTTACGTTTGCAAGTGACTGTGAAGGGATTGACAACCCCTATATCGCGTTGGGTGTAAGTGTTTGATTATTTGTGTAGGTGCATCTACTGGGGACTTGTGTGTTTCTCCTACTGTATATATACCTTGGTTCTTAACTGAGAGAAATACTCATCTCTACTGCGCTGCATCACACTTTCCTATTCAAGGGAAAAACCAACGCAAGCTCAAGAAGTAGCAGGAAGAATTTTTGGCACAGTTGCCGGGGAGATCTACGCCAAGCCTACCAAGTACCCATCATAAACTCTAATCTCTTGCATTACATTATTTTCCATTCGCCTCTCGTTTTCTTCTCCCCCACTTCTAAAACGATTTTTGAAAAGATTTGCCCTTTTCTGCCCCTTCTTCCGTTCGTCTTCTCGTTTGCTTTTTGTTTGCTCATGTGTTACATTGCTTGCTTTGTCACGATGGCTCAAGAGAATACCAAATTGTGTGACTTTTCCAGTACTAATAATAATGGTTTTATTAGTAGTCCGATTGCTCCCGCCACTAGTGTGGAATCTTATGAAATTAATGCCGTTTTGCTGAATCTTGTTATGAAAGATCAATTTTCCGGCCTTCCTAGTGAAGATGATGCATCCCATATAAATAATTTCATTGAATTATGTGATATGAAAAAGAAGAAATATGTGTATAATGGTATTGTTAAATTGAAGCTATTTCCATTCTCACTTTGAGATCGTGCTAAAACTTGGTTTTCATCTTTGCCTAAAAAATAGTATTGATTCATGGAATAAGTGTAAAGATGCTTTTATTTCCAAGTATTTTCCTCCCGCTAAGATCATCTCTCTTAGGAACAATATTATGAATTTTAAGCAACTTGATCATGAACATGTTTCACAATCTTGGGAGAGGATGAAATTGATGATACAAAATTGCCCTACTCATGGTTTAAATTTGTGGATGATCATAAAAAAAATTATGCCAGATTGAATTTTGCTTCTAGAAATATTTTAGATTCGGCCGTAGGAGGTACTTTTATGGAAATTACTTTAGGAGAAGCTACTAAACTCCTAAATGATATTAATGTTAATTATTCTCAATGGCATACCGAAAGATCTTCCACTAGTAAAAAAGTGCATGCGATTGAAGAGATTAATGTTTTGAGTGGAAAGATGGATGAACTTATGAAATTGTTTGCTAGAAAGAGTGCTTCTATTGATCCTAATGATATGCCTTTGTACACTTTGATTGAGAATAATAATGAATCTTCGTATGTGAATTTTGTTGGTAGGAACAATTTTGGTAATAACGGGTATAGAGGTAATTTTAATCCTAGGCCGTTCCCTAGTACTTCCTCTAAAAATTATGGTAATTCCTAAAAAAATCTTATGGAAATTATAATAAGATGCCCTCTGACACTGAGAGTAGTATTAGAGAATTTATGAGCTCGCAAAAGAATTTCAATGCTATGGTTGAGAAAAAATTGGTTTAGATTGATGATTTGACTAGGAATGTGGACAAAATTTCTCTTGAGATTGATCTTTTAAAATTATATCTATTCCACCGAAGCATGATATTAATGAGTCTCTTAAAGCCATGAGAATTTCCATTGATGAATGTAAAGAAAGAACTGCTAGGATGCGTGCTAAGCGAGATTGGTTTGTAAAAGCGTGTTCTTCTAGTTTTGGGGAAAATAATGATGAAGATCTTAAAGTGATTGATATGAATCCTATTGAATCTTTGTTTTCTAAAATAAATCTTGATAAAGATGGGACTGGAGATGAGTCAACTTTAGCTATAAGGTGTCGCAATGATTCGGAGTTTATAGATCTTGATGCAAAAATTGATAAAAGTGGGATTGGAGAGGTCAAAACTTTAAGTAGTGATGAACCCACTATTTTGTATTTCAAGGAATTTAATTATGATAATTGTTCTTTAATAGATTGTATTTCCTTGTTGCAATCCATGTTGAATTCTCCTCATGCTTATAATCAAAATAAATCTTTTACTAGACATATCGTTGATGCTATGATGAAATTTTTTGAGGAAAAACTTGAGTTGGAAGTTTCTATCCCTAGAAAGCTTTATGATGAGTGGGAACCTACTATTAAGATTGAGATTAAATACTATGAGTGCCATGCTTTGTGTGATTTGGGTGCTAGCGTTTCCACGATTCCAAAAACTTTATGTGATGTGTTAGGTTTTCATGAATTTGATGATTCTTCTTTAAATTTGCATCTTGTGGATTCCACTATTAAGAAACCTATGGGAAGAATTAATGATGTTCTTATTGCTGCAAATAGGAATTATGTGCCTATGGATTTCATTGTTCTTGATATAGATTGCAATCCTACATGTCATATTATTCTTGGTAGACCTTTCCCTATGAAAGAAGGAAACATTAGATTTCAACTTCCGTGAAGGAAGGGCATGGAACACTTTCCTAGACATAAAGAAGTTGCCATATGAATCTATTATGACAGCTACTTATGCATTGGATACCAAAGATGACAATACTCAGGTCTATGTTTTTGTGCCAAGCTAGGGGCGTTAAACAATAGCGCTTGTTGGGAGGCAACCCAATTTTATTTTTGTTCTAGTTTTTTTTGTTCTGTTTTCCAATAAATAATTCATCTAGCCTCTGGTTAGATGTGTTTTTGTGTTTTAATTAGTGTTTGTGCCAAGTAAGACCTTTGGGATGGCTTATGGTGATAGTTGATTTGATCTTGCTGAAAAATAGAAACTTTCGCTCCTAGGAAAATAATTCTTATGTTTAACAGAAGCATGATAAAATACTGGTTCTTTTTGAAAAAGATTAATATGCAAATCACCCTGTCCTAATGTTCAGAATTTTTGGAGTTACAGAAGTATTCGAGAGTTACAAATTGCTATAGACTGTTCTGTTTTTGACAGATTTTGTTTTCTTTATGTTGTTTGCTTATTTTGATGAATCTATGGGTAGTATCGGGGGGGGGGGGGGGTATGAACCATGGAGAAGTTGGAATACAGTATATATTCATGAATATAAATAAAGAATGCATTCTCAATAGTACAAAAAGTGGTGTTTTTATTTTATTATACTAACGGATCTCATGAGATTTTCTATTGAGTTTTGTGTTGTGAAGTTTTCAAGTTTTGGGTAAAGATTTGATGAACTATGGAATAAGGAGTGGCAAGAGCCTAAGCATGGGGATGCCCAAGGCACCCCAAGGTAATATTCAAGGACAACAAAGAGCCTAAGCTTGGGGATGCCCCGGAAGGCATCCCCTCTTTCGTCTTCGTTTATCGGTACCGTTACATGAGGCTATATTTTTATTCACCACATGATATGTGTTTTGCTTGGAGCGTCTTATATGATGAGTCTTTGCTTTTCAGTTTGCGACAATCATCCTTGATGTACACACCTTTTGAGAGGGACACGCATGAATCGTGATTTATTAGAATACTCTATGTGCTTCACTTAAATCTTTTGAGCTAGGCAATTTTGCTCTAGTGCTTCACTTATATATTTTTAGAGCACGATGGTGGTTTTATTTTGTAGAAATTATTGAACTCTCATGCTTCACTTATATTATTTTGAGAGTCTCTTTAAACAACATGGTAATTTTCTTTGGTTATGAATTTACTCATAATATGATAGGCATCCAAGAGGGATATAATAAAAACTTTCATATAATGTGCATTGAATACTATCAGAAGTTTGATTCCTTATGATTATTTTGAGATATAGAGATGGTGATATTAGAGTCATGCTAGTGAGTAATTGTGAATTTGGGATATAATTGTGTTAAAGTTTGTGATTCCTGTAGCATGCATGTATGGTGAACCGTGATGTGATGAAGTCAGAGCATGATTTATTTATTTATTGTCTTCCTTATGAGTGGCGGTCAGGGACAAGCAATGGTCTTTTCCTACCAATATATCCCCCTAGGAGCATGCGTGTAGTACTTTGTTTCGATGACTAATAGATTGTTGCAATAAGTATGTGTGTTCTTGAGACGTGTCCAACGTATCTATAATTTTTGATTGTTCCAAGCTATTATATTATCTGTTTTGGATGTTTTAAATGCATTAATATGCCTTTTTATATTATTTTTGGGACTAACCTATTAAGCTAGAGCGCAGTGCCGATTCCTGTTTTTTTTCTTGTTTTTGAGTTTCGTAGAAAAGGAATACTAAATGAGTCCAAACGGAATGAAACCTTCGCGATGATTTTTCTTGGACTAGAAGACAACGAGGAGACTTGGAGATGAAGTCAGGGGAGCCACAAGGCGACCACAAGGACGGAGGGTGCGCCCAGGGGGGTAGGGCGTGCCCCCCCACCCTTGTGGGCCCCCCGTGACCCTCCTGACCTAATTATTTCGCCTATATATTCCCAAATATCCCCAAAGCACTAGAGGCATCCACGAAAACACTTCTCCACCGCTGCAACCTTCTGTACCCATGAGATCCCATCTAGGTACCTTTACCGGCACCGTGCCGGAGGGGGATTCGATCACAAAGGGCTTCTACATCAACCATATTGCCCTTCCGATGAAGTGTGAGTAGTTTACCACAGACCTACGGGTCCATAGCTAGTAGCTAGTTGGCTTCTTCTCTCTCTTTGATTCTCAATACCATGTTCTCCTCGATGTTCTTGGAGATCTATTCGATTTTCTCCGCGGTGTGTTTAGCGAGATCCGATGAATTATGGATTTATGATCAGTTTACCTATGAATATTATTTGAATCTTCTTTGAATTCTTTTATGCATGATTTGATATCTTTGTAATTCTCTTCGAACTATCGGTTTGGTTTGGCCAACTAGATTGGTGTTTCTTGCAATGGTAGAAGTATAGGGGATAGCAACAGTTTTCGAGAGTAGAGTATTCAACCCAAATTTATAAATTCGACACAAGGGGAGCCATAGAATATTTAAAACTATAAGCAACTAAGTTGTCAATTCAATCACACCTGGAGATTAATTATCTGTAGCAAAGTGATCAATAGCACAATAATATGATAGCTTTGATAGTAGTGGTGGTAGCAACAGTAACAGTAACAGTGATAGCAGTGATTTTGTAGCAAGTGCTGTTGGGGAACGTAGTAATTTCAAAAAAATTCCTACGCACACGCAAGATCATGGTGATGCATAGCAACAAGAGGGGAGAGTGTTGTCCACGTACCCTCGTAGACCGAAAGCGGAAGCGTTATAACAACGCGGTTGATGTAGTTGTACGTCTTCACGGCCCGACCGATCAAGCACCGAAGCTACGACACCTCTGAGTTTTAGCACACGTTCAGCTCGATGCCGATCCCCGGACTCCGATCCAGCAAAGTGTCGGGGAAGAGTTCCGTCAGTACGACGGCGTGATGACGATCTTGGTGTTATACCGGCGCAGGGCTTCGCCTAAGCACCGCTACAATAATATCGAGGATTATGGTGGAGGGGGGCACCGCACATGGCTAAGAGATCTCAAGGATGAATTGTTGTGTCTAGAGGTGCCCCCTGCCCCCGTATATAAAGGAGCAAGGGGGAGGGGCGGCCGACCATGATGAGGTGCGCCAGGGAGGAGTCCTACTCCTACCGGGAGTAGAACTCCCTCCTTTTCCTTGTCCAAGTAGGAGAGGGGGAAGGAAGGGAGAGAGGAGAGGAAGGAAAGGGGGGGGGCGCCGCCCCTTCCTCCTTGTCCAATTCGGACTAGGGGGAGAGGGGGCGCGTGGGCTACCCTGGCTGCCCCTCCTCTTCTCAACTTTAGGCCCATGAGGCCCATTAACCCCCCAGGGGGTTCCGGTAACCCCCCGGTACTCCGGTTTTATCCGAAACTTCCCCGGAACACTTCCGGTGTCTGAATATAGTCATCCAATATATCAATACTTATATCTCGACCATTTCGAGACTCCTCGTCATGTCCCCGATCTCATCCGGGACTCCGAACTCCTTCAGTACATCAAAACATATAAACTCATAATGAAACTGTCATCGAAACCTTAAGCGTGCGGACCCAACGGGTTCGAGAATAATGTAGACATGACCGAGACACATCTCCGGTCAATAACCAATAGCGGAACCTGGATGCTCATATTGGCTCCCACATATTCTACGAAGATCTTTATCGGTCAGACCGCATAACAACATACGTTGTTCCCTTTGTCATCGGTATGTTACTTGCCCGAGATTCGATCGTCGGTATCTCAATACCTAGTTCAATCTCGTTACTGGCAAGTCTCTTTACTCGTTCCATAATACATCATCTCGCAACTAACTCATTAGTTGCAATGCTTGCAAGGATTATGTGATGTGCATTACCGAGAGGGCCCAGAGATACCTCTCCGACAATCGGAGCGACAAATCCTAATCTCGAAATACGCCAAACCAACATGTACCTTTGGAGACACCTGTAGAGCTCCTTTATAATCACCCAGTTACGTTGTGACGTTTGGTAGTGCACAAAGTGTTCCTCCGGCAAACGGGAGTTGCATAATCTCATAGTCATAGGAACATGTATAAGTCATGAAGAAAGCAATAGCAACATACTAAACGATCTGGTGCTAAGATAATGGAATGGGTCATGTCAATCACATCATTCTCCTAATAATGTGATCCCTTTAATCAAATG
This sequence comes from Triticum urartu, assembly GCF_003073215.2. Lineage (NCBI taxonomy): Eukaryota > Viridiplantae > Streptophyta > Magnoliopsida > Poales > Poaceae > Triticum > Triticum urartu. The sequence continues at coordinate 739,779,854 of NC_053024.1, forward strand.
ACAACACATGTCTATGGTTAGGAAACATAACCATCTTTGATTAATGAGCTAGTCAAGTAGAGGCATAGTAGTGAAATTTAGTTTGTCTATGTATTCACACAAGTATTATGTTTCCGGATAATACAATTCTAGCATGAATAATAAACATTTATCATGATATAAGGAAATAAAATAATAACATTATTATTGCCTCTCGGGCATATTTCCTTCAGTCTCCCACTTGCACTAGAGTCAATAATCTAGATTACACAGTAATGATTCTAACACCCATGGAGCTTGGGTGCTGATCATGTTTTGCTCGTGGAAGAGGCTTAGTCAATGGGTCTACAACATTCAGATCCGTATGTATCTTGCAAATCTCTATGTCTCCCACCTGGACTAGATCCCAGATGGAATTGAAGCGTCTCCTGATGTGCTTGGTTCTCTTGTGAAATCTGGATTCCTTTGCCAAGGCAATTGCACCAGTATTGTCACAAAAGATTTTCATTGGACCCGATGCACTAGGTATGACACCTAGATCAGATATGAACTCCTTCATCCGGACTCCTTCGTTTGCTGCTTCCGAAGCAGCTATGTACTCTGCTTCACATGTAGATCCCGCCACAACGCTTTGTTTAGAACTGCACCAACTGACAGCTCCACCGTTTAATGTAAACACGTATCCGGTTTGCGATTTAGAATCGTCCGAATCAGTGTCAAAGCTTGCATCAACGTAACCATTTACAATGAGCTCTTTGTGACCTCCATATACGAGAAACATATCCTTAGTCCTTTTCAGGTATTTGAGGATGTTCTTGACCGCTGCCAAGTGGTCCACTCCTGGATTACTTTGGTACCTCCCTGCTAGACTTATAGCAAGACACACATCAGGTCTGGTACACAGCATTGCATACATGATAGAGCCTATGGCTGAAGCATAGGGAACATCTTTCATTTTCTCTCTATCTTCTGCATTGGTCGGGCATTGAGTCTTACTCAATTTCACACCTTGTAACACAAGCAAGAATCCTTTCTTTGCTTCATCCATTTTGAACTTCATCAAAACTTTGTCAAGGTATGTGCTTTGTGAAAGTCCAATTAAGCGTCTTGATCTATCTCGATAGATCTTAATGCCCAATATGTAAGCAGCTTCACCGAGATCTTTCATTGAAAAATTCTTATTCAAGTATCCCTTTATGCTATCCAGAAATTCTATATCATTTCCGATTAGTAATATGTCATCTACATATAATATCAGAAATGCTACAGATCTCCCACTCACTTTATTGTAAATACAGGCTTCTCCAAAAGTTTGTACAAAACCAAATGCTTTGATCACACTATCAAAGCGTTTATTCCAACTCCGAGAGGCTTGCACCAGTCGATAAATGGATCGCTGGAGCTTGCACACTTCGTTAGCTCCCTTTGGATCGACAAAACCTTCCGGCTGCATCATATACAACTCTTCTTCCAGAAATCCATTCAGGAATGCAGTTTTGACATCCATCTGCCAAATTTCATAATCATAAAATGCGGCAATTGCTAACATGATTCGGACAGACTTAAGCATCGCTACGGGTGAGAAGGTCTCATCGTAGTCAATTCCTTGAACTTGTCGAAAACCTTTTGCGACAAGTCGAGCTTTGTAGACAGTAATATTACCATCAGTGTCAGTCTTCTTCTTGAAGATCCATTTGTTCTCAATTGCTTGCCGATCATTGGGCAATTCAACCAAAGTCCATACTTTGTACTCATACATGGATCCCATCTCAGATTTCATGGCTTCAAGCCATTTTGCGGAATCTAGGCTCACCATCGCTTCTTCATAGTTTGTAGGTTCATCATGATCTAGTAGCATGACTTCCAGAACAGGATTACCGTACCACTCTGGTGCGGATCTTACTCTGGTTGATCTACGAGGTTCGGTAGTAACTTGTTCTGAAGTTTCATGATCATTATCATTAACTTCCTCACTAATTGGTGTAGGTGTTACAGAAACCGGTTTCTGCGATGTACTACTTTCCAATAAGGGAGCAGGTACAGTTACCTCATCAAGTTCTACTTTCCTCCCACTCACTTCTTTCGAGAGAAACTCCTTCTCTATAAAGGATCCATTCTTAGAGACAAATGTCTTGCCTTCGGATCTGTGATAGAAGGTGTACCCAACAGTCTCCTTTGGGTATCCTATGAAGACACATTTCTCTGATTTGGGTTCGAGCTTATTAGGTTGAAGTTTTTTCACATAAGCATCGCAGCCCCAAACTTTCATAAACGACAACTTTGGTTTCTTGCCAAACCACAGTTCATAAGGCGTCGTCTCAACGGATTTTGATGGTGCCCTATTTAAAATGAATGCGGCCGTCTCTAAAGCATAACCCCAAAACGATAGCGGTAAATCTGTAAGAGACATCATAGATCGCACCATATCAAGTAAAGTACGATTATGACGTTTGGACACACCATTACACTGTGGTGTTTCGGGTGGCGTGAGTTGCGAAACTATTCCGCATTGTTTCAAATGTAGACCAAACTCGTAACTCAAATATTCTCCTCCACGATCAGATCATAGAAACTTTATTTTCTTGTTATGATGATTTTCAACTTCACTCTGAAATTCTTTGAACTTTTCAAATGTTTCAGACTTATGTTTCATTAAGTAGATATACCCATATCTGCTTAAATCATCTGTGAAGGTGAGAAAATAACGATATCCGCCACGAGCTTCAACATTCATTGGACCACACACATCTGTATGTATGATTTCCAACAAATCTGTTGTTCTCTCCATAGTACTGGAGAACGGTGTTTTAGTCATCTTGCCCATGACGCACGGTTTGCAAGTACCAAGTGATTCATAATCAAGTGAGTCCAAAATTCCATCAGTATGGAGTTTCTTCATGCGTTTTATACCGATATGACCTAAACGGCAGTGCCACAAATAAGTTGCACTATCATTATCAACTCTACATCTTTTGGTTTCAACATTATGAATATGTGTATCACTACTATCGAGATTCATCAAAAATAGACCATTCTTCAAGGGTGCATGACCATAAAAGATATTACTCATATAAATAGAACAACCATTATTCTCTGATTTAAATGAATAACCGTCTCGCATTAAACAAGATCCAGATATGATGTTCATGCTCAACGCTGGCACCAAATAACAATTATTTAGGTCTAATACTAATCCCGATGGTAGATGTAGAGGTAGCGTGCCGACCGCCATCACATCGACTTTGGAACCATTTCCCACGCGCATCCTCACCTCGTCCTTCGCCAGTGTTCGCTTAATCCGTAGTCCCTGTTTTGAGTTGCAAATATTAGCAATGGAACCAGTATCAAATACCCAGGTGCTACTGCGAGCTCTAGTAAGGTACACATCAATAACATGTATATCACATATACCTTTGTTCACCTTGCCATCCTTCTTATCCGCCAAATACTTCGGGCAGTTCCGCTTCCAGTGACCAGTCTGCTTGCAGTAGAAGCACTCAGTTTCAGGCTTAGGTCCAGATTTGGGTTTCTTCTCTTGAGCAGCAACTTGCTTGCTGTTCTTCTTGAAGTTCCCCTTCTTCTTCCCTTTTCCCTTTTTCTTGAAACCAGTGGTCTTGTTAACCATCAACATTTGATGCTCCTTCTTGATTTCTACCTCCGCAGCTTTCAGCATTGCGAAGAGCTCAGGAATAGTTTTATTCATCCCTTGCATATTATAGTTCATCACGAAGCTCTTGTAGCTAGGTGGCAGTGATTGGAAAATTCTGTCAAGACGCAATCATCTGGAAGATTAACTCCCAATTGAATCAAGTGATTATTATACCCAGAAATTTTGAGTATATGCTCACTGACAGAACTGTTCTCCTCCATCTTGCATCTATAGAACTTATTGGAGACTTCATATCTCTCAATCCGGGCATTTGCTTGAAATATTAACTTCAACTCCTGGAACATCTCATATGCTCCATGACGTTCAAAACATCGTTGAAGTCCCGATTCTAAGCCGTAAAGCATGGCACACTGAACTATCGAGTAGTCATCAGCTTTGCTCTGCCAGACGTTCATAACATCTGGTGTTGCTCCAGTAGCAGGCCTGGCACCCAGCGGTGCTTCCAGGACGTAATTCTTCTGTGCAACAATGAGGATAATCCTCAAGTTACGGACCCAGTCCGTGTAATTGCTACCATCATCTTTCAACTTTGCTTTCTCAAGGAACGCATTAAAATTCAATGGAACAACAGCATGGGCCATCTATCTACAATCAAACATAAACAAGCAAGGTACTATCAGGTACTAAGTTCATGATAAATTTAAGTTCAATTAATCATATTACTTAAGAACTCCCACTTAGAAAGACATCCCTCTAATCTTCTAAGTGATTACATGATCCAAATCAACTAAACCATAACCGATCATCACGTGAAATGGAGTAGTTTTCAATGGTGAACATTGCTATGTTGATCATATATACTATATGATTCACGCTCGACCTTTCGGTCTCAGTGTTCCGAGGCCATATCTGCATATGCTAGGCTCGTCAAGTTTAACCTGAGTATTCTGCGTGTGCAAAAACTGGCTTGCACCCGTTGTAGATGGACGTAGAGCTTATCACACCCGATCATCACGTGGTGTCTGGGCACGACGAACTTTGGCAACGGTGCATACTCAGGGAGAACACTTTTATCTTGAAATTTATTGAGAGATCATCTTATAATGCTACCGTCAATCAAAGCAAGATAAGATGCATAAAAGATAAATATCACATGTAATCAATATAAGTGATATGATATGGCCATCATCATCTTGTGCTTGTGATCTCCATCTCCGAACCATCGTCATGATCACCATCGTCACTGGCGCGACACCTTGATCTCCATCGTAGCATCGTTATCGTCTCACCAATCTTATGCTTCCACGCTATCGCTACCGCTTAGTGATAAGGTAAAGCATTACAGCGCGATTGCATTGCATACAATAAAGCGACAACCATATGGCTCCTGCCAGTTGCCAATAACTCGGTTACAAAACATGATCATCTCATACAATAAAATTTAGCATCATGTCTTGACCATATCACATCACAACATGCCCTGCAAAAACAAGTTAGACGTCCTCTACTTTGTTGTTGCAAGTTTTACGTGGCTGCTACGGGCTTAGCAAGAACCGTTCTTACCTACGCATCAAAAACCACAACGATAGTTTGTCAAGTTGGTGCTATTTTAACCTTCACAAGGACCGGGCGTAGCCACACTCGGTTCAACTAAAGTTGGAGAAACTGACACCCGCCAGCCACCTGTGTGCAAAGCACGTTGGTAGAACCAGTCTCGCGTAAGCGTACGCGTAATGTCGGTCCGGGCCGCTTCATCCAACAATACCGCCGAACCAAAGTATGACATGCTGGTAAGCAGTATGACTTATATCGCCCACAACTCACTTGTGTTCTACTCGTGCATATAACATCAACGCATAAAACCTAGGCTCTGATACCACTGTTGGGGAACGTAGTAATTTGAAAAAAATTCCTACGCACACGCAAGATCATGGTGATGCATAGCAACGAGAGGGGAGAGTGTTGTCCACGTACCCTCGTAGACCGAAAGCGGAAGCGTTATAACAACGCGGTTGATGTAGTCGTACGTCTTCACGGCCCGACCGATCAAGCACCGAAGCTACGTCACCTCCGAGTTTTAGCACACGTTCAGCTCGATGACGATCCCCGGACTCCGATCCAGCAAAGTGTCGGGGAAGAGTTCCGTCAGCACGACGGCGTGGTGACGATCTTGATGTTCTACCGTCGCAGGGCTTCGCCTAAGCACCGCTACAATAATATCGAGGATTATGGTGGAGGGGGGCACCGCACACGGCTAAGAGATCTCAAGGATCAATTGTTGTGTCTAGAGGTGCCCCCTGCCCCCGTATATAAAGGAGCAAGGGGAAGGGGCGGCCGGCCATGATGAGGCGCGCCAGGGAGGAGTCCTACTCCTACCGGGAGTAGGACTCCCTCCTATTCCTTGTCCAAGTAGGAGAGGGGGAAGGAAGGGAGAGAGGAGAGGAAGGAAAGGGGGGGCGCCGCCCCTTCCTCCTTGTCCAATTCGGACTAGGGGGAGAGGGGGCGCGCGCCCTGCCCTGGCTGCCCCTCCTCTTCTCCACTTTAGGCCCATGAGGCCCATTAACCCCCCGGGGGGTTCCGGTAACCCCCGGTACTCCGGTTTTATCCGAAACTTCCCCGGAACACTTCCGGTGTCCGAATATAGTCGTCCAATATATCAATCTTTATGTCTCGACCGTTTCGAGACTCCTTGTCATGTCCCCGATCTCATCCGGGACTCCGAACTCCTTCGGTACATCAAAACATATAAACTCATAATGAAACTGTCATCGAAACCTTAAGCGTGCGGACCCTACGGGTTCGAGAATAATGTAGAAATGACTGAGACACGTCTCCGGTCAATAACCAATAGCGGAACCTGGATGCTCATATTGGCTCCCACATATTCTACGAAGATCTTTATTGGTCAGACCGCATAACAACATACGTTGTTCCCTTTGTCACCGGTATGTTACTTGCCCGAGATTCGATCGTCGGTATCTCAATACCTAGTTCAATCTCATTACCATCAAGTCTCTTTACTCGTTCCGTAATACATCATCTCGCAACTAACTCATTAGTTGCAATGCTTGCAAGGCTTATGTGATGTGCATTACCGAGAGGGCCCAGAGATACCTCTCCGACAATCGGAGTGACAAATCCTAATCTCGAAATACGCCAACCCAACATGTACCTTTGGAGACACCTGTAGAGCTCCTTTATAATCACCCAGTTACGTTGTGATGTTTGGTAGCACATAAAGTGTTCCTCCGGCAAACGGGAGTTGCACAATCTCATAGTCATAGGAACATGTATAAGTCATGAAGAAAGCAATAGCAACATACTAAACGATCGGGTGCTAAGCTAATGGAATGGGTCATTTCAATCACATCATTCTCCTAATAATGTGATCCCGTTAATCAAATGACAACACATGTCTATGGTTAGGAAACATAACCATCTTTGATTAATGAGCTAGTCAAGTAGAGGCATACTAGTGACGTTTAGTTTGTCTATGTATTCACACAAGTATTATGTTTCCGGATAATACAATTCTAGCATGAATAATAAACATTTATCATGATATAAGGAAATAAAATAATAACATTATTATTGCCTCTAGGGCATATTTCCTTCAAGTGTAACAGTAACGATAGCAGTAGTAACTGAGCAAGAACAATATGTAGGAAAATCGTAGGCATTGGATCGGCAATTTGCTAGATGATATTCATCATATAACAGTCATAACCTAGGGCGATACGGCACTAGATCCAGTTCATAAATATAATGTAGGCATGTATTCCGTAAATAGTCATACATGCTTATGGAAAAAACTTGCATGACATCTTTTGTCCTACCCTCTCGTGGCAGCGGGGTCCTATTAGAAACTAAGGGATATTAAGGCCTCGTTTTAATAGAGAACCAGAACAAAGCATAAATATACGGTGGATACATGAACTCCTCAAACTACGGTCATCATCGGGAAGTGTCCTGACTATTGTCACTCCGGGGTTGCCAGATCATAACACGTAGTAGGTGACTATAACATGCAAGATCGGATCTAGAACATATATATATATATAATGGTGATAACATAAACGGTTTAGATCTGAAATCATGGCACCCGGGCCCAAAGTGACAAGCATTAAGGATCAAGCATTAGCAAATTCATAGCAACATCAATCTCAGACCATAGTGGATACTAAGGATCAAGCCCTAACAAAACTAACCCGATTACATGATGAATCTCATCCAGCTCCTCATCGACCAGCGAGCATACGAAGGAATTACTCACTCCCGGTGGAGAGCATCATGGAATTGGCGATGGAGGAGGGTTGGTGATGACGAAGGTCAAAGATACTCCTCTCTGGAGCCCCAAACGGACTCCAGATCTGGCCTCCCGATGAAGAACAGGAGGTGACGGCGGCTCCGTCTCGTGAAACGCGATAATTCTTCGTCCCTATTTTTTTTTGGAAATATAGGATTTTATAGCGTCGTTTTCAGGGTCTGTGGGGCCACGTGGTGGGGACAACCCACCTAGGCGCGCCTGGAGGGGGTGGCGCACCGTGGTGGGTTGTGCCCACCCAGGTGCCCCATTCCAGTGTTTCTTGGCTCCAGAGATTATCTTTATTCATATAAAATTTCATGGCAAAGTTTCTTTCCAATACGAGAACTTTTACTTCTTCACAAAATAACACCATGGTAGCTCTGCTGAAAACAATGTCAATCCAGGTTAGTTTCATTTAAATCATGCAAATTAGAGTCCAAAACAAGAGGAAAAGTGTTAGGACAAGTAGATACAATAGAGACGTATCAACTCCCCCAAGCTTAAACCTTTGCTTGTTCTCAAGCAATTCAGTTGATAAACCTAAAGTGAAAATAAAAACTTTTATGAACTCTTTTTCCCTTGTTTGCATAAATAAGCTCAAACAGCACCAAAGTTTTCAGCCAAGATTATAACTAACCATGTCAACAATAACTCTTAAAAATTATATTAACTCATATCAATGACATAATCAGCTAGCGAGCAATAATAAGATATCTCAAACAACAATACGTTGTCAAAACAACCATGATATAATATGACAATAGTGGTATATCGCTAGCCTTTTTGAGACCGCAAAACATAAATGCAGAGCACCTCCAAAGTTCAAGCAACGACTAAACATTGTAATTCATGGTAGAAAAGATCAAGTCATGATGCACCCAACATTAGCTACACACAATGCATGAGCATGACAGCAGTACTCTCAGGTTCTGGCGCTTATTTGAGATGGTGATAACACAACATAAAAGTAAATAGGTAGTCCCTTCGCAGAGGGAAGAAGTGATTTGTAGAGGTGCTAGAGCTCAAGTTTTTAAAACAGAGGTAAATAAAATTTTGAGAGGTGCACCTGCTACCTCTTGAGCATGCGTTGGTTTTCCCTTGAAGGGGAAAGGCTGATGCAGCAAAGTAGCGTAAGTATTTCCCTCAGTTTTTGAGAACCAAGGTATCAATCCAGTAGGAGAGTACACACAAATCCCCTAGTACCTGCACAAACAAACAAGAACCTCGCAACCAACGCGATAAAGGGGTTGTCAATCCCTTCATGGTCACTTAAGAAAGTGAGATCTGATAGAGATAATAAGATAAATATTTTTGGTATTTTTGTGATATAGATTGGAAAATGAAGATTGCAAAATAAATAGTAAACTAGAATTGTAGATTGGAAACTTATATGATGTAAAGTAGACCCGGGGGGCGTAGGTTTCACTAGTGGCTTCTCTCAAGATAGCATGTATTACGGTGGGTGAACAAATTACTGCCGAGCAATTGATAGAAAAGCACATAGTTATGATGATATCTAAGGCAATGATCATGAATATAGGCATCACGTCCGTGACAAGTAGACTGAAATGATTCTGCATCTACTACAATTACTCCACACATCGACCGCTATCCAGCATGCATCTAGAGTATTAAGTTCATAAGAACCGAGTAACGCATTAGGCAAGATGACATGGTGTAGAGGGATAAACTCAAGCAATATGATATAAACCCCATCTTTTTATCCTCGATGGCAACAATACAATACGTGCCATTTCCCTTTCTGTCACTGGGATCAAGCACCGGAAGATTGAACCCAAAGCTAAGCACTTCTCCCATTGCAAGAAAGATCAATATAGTAGGCAAAACTAAACCGATAATTTGAAGAGACTTGCAAAGATATCAAATCATGCATATAAGAATTCAGAGAAGAATCAAATAGTATTCATAGATAATCAAGTTCATAAACCCACAATTCATCGGATCTCGGCAAACACACCGCAAAAGAGTTACATCGAATAGATCTCCAAGAAGATCGAGGAGAACTTTGTATTGAGATCCAAAGAGAGAGAAGAAGCCATCTAGCTAATAACTATGGACCCGAAGGTTTCTGGTAAACTACTCACACATCATTGGGGAGGCTATAGTTTTGATGTAGAAGCCCTCCGTGATCGAATCCCCCTCTGGTAGATCACCGGAAAAGGCCCCAAGATGGGATCTCACAGGTACAGAAGGTTGCGGCGGTGGAAAAGGTGTTTCGTGGCTCTCCCCGAAGGTTTCAGGGTATGAGAGTATATATAGGCGAAAGAAATAGGTCGATGGAGCTACGAGGGGCCCACGAGGGTGGGGGCGCGCCCCCCTACCTCGTGGCCACCTCGCTACTTCCTTGACGTCCACTCCAAGTCTCCTGGATCATGTTTGTTCCAAAAACGATCCTCGCGAAGGTTTCATTCCGTTTGGATTCTGTTTGATATTCCTTTTCTGCGAAACACTGAAATAGGCAAAAAAACAGCAATTTGCACTGGGCTTTCGGTTAATAGGTTAGTCCCAAAAATAATATAAAAAGGTATAATAAAGTCCATTAAACATCCAAAACAGGTTATATAATAGCATGGAACAATAAAAAATTATAGATAAGTTGGAGACGTATCAAGCATCCCCAAGCTTAATTCCTGCTCGTCCTCGAGTAGGTAAATGATAAAAACAGATTTTTTGATGTGGAATGCTCCCTAACATAATTTTCAATGTAATTCTCTTTATTATGGCATGAATGTTCAGATCCAAAAGATTCAGGATAAAAGTTTAATATTGACATAAAAATAGTAATACTTCAAGCATGCTAACCAAGCAATTATGTCTTATCAAAATAACATCGCCAAAGAAAGCTTATCCCTACAAAATCATATAGTTTGGCCTTGCTTCATTTTCGTCACACAAAATGCTCCCCTCATGCATAACCCCGATTACAAGCCGAGCAATTGGTTGATACTTTTTAACGTGCTTCAGCCTTTTCAACCCTTACGCAATACATGAGCGCAAGCCATGGATATAGCACTATAGGTGGAATAGTATATGATTATGGGGGTTATGTGAGAAGACAAAAAAGTAGAAAGTCTCACATTTATGCAGCTAATCAATGGGCTATGGATATGCCCATCAATTGATGTCAGTGCGAGCTGTAGGGATTGCCATGCAATGGATGCACTGGAGCTTTAAGTGTATGAAAGCTCATCTAAAGAAACTAAGTGGGTGTGCATCCAACTTGCTTGCTCACGAAGACCTAGGGCATTTTGAGGAAGCCCATCATTGGAATATACAAGCCAAGTTCTATACTGAAAAGTTCCCACTAGTATATGAAAGTGACAAAATAAGAAACACTCTATCATGAAGATCATGGTGCTATTTTGAAGCACAAGTGTGGAAAAGGGATAGTAACATTGTACCTTCTCTCTTTTTCTCTGATTTTTTTGTTTGGGCTTCTTTGGCCTCTTTTTTATTTGGGCTTCTTTGGCCTATTTTTTCTTTCTTTCCTCACATGGGACAATGCTCTAATAATGATGATCTTCACACTTTTATTTACTAATAACTCAATGTTACAAATCGATACTAGAACAAAAATATGACTCTATGTGAATGCCTCCGGCAGTGTACCGGGATATGCAATGAATCAAGAGCTACATGTATGGAAGAATTATGAAAGTGGCTTTGCCACAAATACGATGTCAACTACATGATCATGCAAAGCAATATGACTATGATGGAGCGTGTCATAATAAACAGAACGGTGGAAAGTTGCATGGCAATATATCTCGGAATGGCTACGGAAATGCCATAATAAGTAGGTATGGTGGATGTTTTGAGCAAGATATAAGGAGGCTTATGTGTGATAGAGCGTATCGTATCACGGGGTTTGGATGCACCGGCGAAGTTTGCACCAACTCTCGAGGTGAGAAAGGGCAATGCACGGTACCATAGAGGCTAGCAAAGTAGCGAAAGTATTTCCCTCAGTTTTGAGAATCAAGGTATCAATCCAGTAGGAGGTAACACGCAAGTCACCTAGTACCTACACAAACAAACAAGAACCTCGCAACCAACGCGATAAAGAGGTTGTCAATCCCTTCACGGTCACTTACGAAAGTGAGATATGATAAAGATAATAAGATAAATATTTTTGGTATTTTTATGATATTGGTTGGAAAATAAAGATTGCAAAATAAATGGTAATAGAAATAGAAAATTGATATGGAAATAATATGATGGAAGATAGACCCGGGGGCCATAGGTTTCACTAGTGGCTTCTCTCAAGATAGCAAATTCTACGGTGGGTGAACAAATTGCAATTGATAGAAAAGTGAATAATTATGAGAATATCTAGGCATGATCATGTATATAGGCATCACGCCTACGACAAGTAGACTGAAATGATTCTGCATCTACTACTATTAATCCACACATGCATTGACCGCTATCCATCATGCATCTAGAGTATTAAGTTCATAAGAATAGAGTAACGCATTAGGCAAGATGAGATGATGTAGAGGGATAAACTCAAGCAATATGATATAAACCCCATATTTTTATCCTCGATGGCAACAATACAATACGTCCCTTGCTGCCCCTGCTGTCACTGGGAAAGGACACCGCAAGATTGAACCCAAAGCTAAGCACTTCTCCCATTGCAAGAACGATCAATCTAGTAGTCCAAACCAAACTGATAATTCGAAGAGACTTGCAAAGATATTTAAATCATGCATAAAAGATTTCAGAGAAGAATCAAATATTTTCATAGATAATCTTGATCATAAACCCACAATTCATCGGATCTCGACAAACATACCGCAAAAAGAATTACATCGAATAGATCTCCAAGAGAATCGAAGAGAACTTTGTATTGAGATCCAAAGAGAGAGAATAAGCCATCTAGATGGTAACTATGGACCCGAAGGTCTCTGGTAAACTAATCACACATCATCACAGAGGCTATGGTGTTGATGTAGAAGACCTCCGTGATCGATCTCCCCTCCAGCAGAGCGCCGGAAAAGGCCCCAAGATGGGATCTCACGGGTACAGAAGTTTGCGGCGGTGGAAATAGGGTTTCGTGGTGGTCCTGGATGTTTTCGGGGTATATGGATATATATAGGAGGAAGAAGTACGTCGGTGGAGCTGCGAGGGGCCCACGAGGGTGGGGGTGCGCATCCCTGCCTCGTGGCATCCTCGCTTCTTTCTTGATGTCCACTCCAAGTCTCCTGGATCATGTTTGTTCCAAAAATGACTCTCCTGAAGGTTTCATTCCGCTTGGATTACGTTTGATATTCCTTTTCTGCGAAACACTATAATAGGCAAAAAAACAACAATTTGCACTAGGCCTTTGGTTAGTAGGTTAGTGTCGGTGTCAAAACCAGCGGATCTCGGGTAGGGGGTCCCGAACTATGCGTCTAAGGTCAATGGTAACAGGAGACAGGGGACACAATGTTTACCCAGGTTCAGGCCCTCTCTGTGGAGGTAATACCCTACTTCCTACTTGATTGATCTTGATGAATATGAGTGTTACAAGAGTTGATCTACCACGAGATCGTAATGGCTAAACCCTAAAAGTCTAACCTGTATGACTATGATTATGATTATCCTCTCTACAGACCTAGCCCTCCGGTTTATATAGGCACCGGAGGGATCTAGGGTTACACAAAGTCGGTTACAGAAAAAGGAAATCTTCATATTCGGTCGCCAAGCATGCCTTCCACTCCAAGGAGAGCCCCATCCGGATACGGGTAGAATCTTCGGTCTTTGTATCTTCACAGTCCAACAGTCTGGCCCATGGCTAATAGGCCAAACGCCCGAGGACCCTCAGTAGCCCCCGAACCAGACGTCAATGACGAGGTGTCCGGCGCGCAGATTGTCTTTGGCATTGCAAGGCGGGTTCTTCCTCCGATGACTTCAGAGTGATGTATTCAGCCTTCCATTTAATGTTGAACCCCTCGGTTTCTGTGTATCAACAACTTCAGCTTCCACTTGTTGAGCGATGGCGAGAGGTCAGGGTGATTGTACACATAACACACCGGCCATTAAGGAGGAGCGTCTATTTAAAGGGATTGAATCTCAGATCCATTCAGTACCAGACGAAATAATCCTGTATGTGTGCCAGGAAAATCGATTCCAACATGACCGACGCTCTCGGCTCCTCATCCCACCCCTGCATCCCCGAAAAAGGTGAATGGGAGAGGTGCTCCGTATTCCACATTCAGCTGGTGAAGCTGCAAACTCAGGGATTGATCTCCTTCAATGGCGTGGCTCAGGCTGAAAATTTCCCCAATCCATCTAGGGGGAACGAGTATGCTTCGTCCCTTATCTGCTAAGAGGCGTGTGATACGTCTCCACCGTATCTACTTTTCCAAACACTTTTGCCCTTGTTTTCGACTCTAACTTGCATAATTTGAATGGAACTAACCCGGACTAACGCTGTTTTCAGCAGAATTACCATGGTGTTATTTATGTGCAGAAACAAAAGTTCTCGGAATGACCTGAACTTCACTGAGCAACTATTTGGAAAATATAAAAAATACCTGCAAAAGATGAAGGCCAGGGGGGGCACCACCTCTCCACGAGGGTGGGGGACGCACCTTCCCCCCTAGGGCGAGCCCCCTACCTCGTGGGCCCCCTGGAGCTCCTCCGACTCCAACTCCAACTCTATATATTGTGTTTCAGGGAGAAAACAAATCAGAGAGAAGAATTAATCGCGCTTTACAGTACGGAGCCGCCGCCAAGCCCTAAAACCTCTCGGGAGGGCTGATCTGGAGTCCGTTTGGGGCTCCGAAGAGGGGAATCCATCGCCATCGTCATCATCAACCATCCTCCATCACCAATTTCATGATGCTCACCGCTGTGCATGAGTAATTCCATCATAGGCTTGCTGGACGGTGATGGGTTGGATGGGATCTATCATGTAATCGAGTTAGTTTTGTTAGGGTTTGATCCCTAGTATCCACTATGTTCTGAGATTGATTGCTATGACTTTGCTATGCTTAATGCTTGTCACTAGGGCCGGAGTGCCATGATTTCAGATCTGAACCTATTATGTTTTCATCAATATATGAGAGATCTGGATCCTATCTTGCAAGTATATAGTCACCTATTATGTGTTATGATCCGTTAACCCCGAAGTGACAATAATCGGGATACTTACTGGTGATGACCGTAGTTTGAGGAGTTCATGTATTCACTATGTGTTAATGCTTTGTTCCGGTACTCTATTAAAAGGAGGCCTTAATATCCTTTAGTTTCCGTAAGGACCCCGCTACCACGGGAGGGTAGGATAAAAGATGTCATGCAAGTTCTTTTCCATAAGCACGTATGACTATATTCGGAATACGTGCCTACATTACATTGATGAACTCGAGCTATTTCTGTGTCACCCTAGGTTATGAATGTTACATGATGAACCGCATCCGGCATAATTCCCCATCACTGATCGATTGCCTACGAGCTTTCTGTATATTGTTCTTCGCTTATTTACTTTTCCGTTGCTATTGCTATCATCACTGCAAAATACCAAAAACATTACTTTTACTATCACTACCTTTTGCTAGCGTTACCACTACTATCATATTACTTTACTACTAAACACTTGCTGCATATATTAAGTTTCCAGGTGTGGTTGAATTGACAACTCAGCTGCTAATACTTGAGAATATTCTTTGGCTCCCCTTGTGTCGAATCAATAAATTTGGGTTGAATACTCTACCCTCGAAAACTGTTGCGATCCCATATACTTGTGTGTTATCAAGACTATTTTCTGGCGCCGTTGCCGGGGAGCACAGCTCTATTCTTTGAGTCACTTGGGATTTATATCTGCTTATCATTATGAAGAACTTGAGAAATACAAAAACCAAGATTTATCCCTCAACTACGAGGGGAGGTAAGGAACTGGCATCTAGCTATGCACTTGATTCACCTTCTGTTATGAGTAAGCTTGCGACACCTAAACCTGCTTCTGCTATTCGTTCTTATATGTCGCATGTTATTGATGATGCTACTTATGCTATGCATGATACTTATGATGAAACTACTATGCTTGATACTACTGTGCCACTTAGTGAATTTCTTGACGAACAACTTGCTAGGACTAGAGAGATTGAAAATATTGAATCTGATAATACTGATGAAATTGATGATGAAGACTTGCCTGTTATTCCCGAGGGTTATGTTTTTGATAAAGAAGCTTCTTTAGCTATTTAGCTTGCAAAGATAGATACGAACTCAAGAGGTTATTAGCTAAATGGAATCAGCAATCTCTAAATGCTAGAATGAAACATGACCCTGCTTTTGCTACTTCACCTATCTGTGTTACTGATAAGGATTATGAATTCTCTGTTGATCCTGATATAATTACTTTGGTTGAATCTGATCCTTTTCATGGCTATGAATCTAAAACTGTTGTGGCACATCTTACTAAATTAAATGATATTGCCACCCTGTTCACTAAAGATGAGAGAACTCGCTACTTTTATATCCTTAAAAATTTCCGTTCTCCTTAAAGGGTGATGCTAAGATATGGTTTAATTCTCTTGATCCTGGTTGTGTGCGTAGTCCCCGGGATATGATTTATTACTTCTCTGCTAAATATTTCCCTGCTCATAAGTAACAAGCTGCTTTAAGGGATATATATATAATTTTGCGCAAATTGATGAAGAGAGTCTCCCACAAGCTTGGGGAGGCTTCTCCAATTACTTAATTCTTTGCCGATCATCCTCTTAAGAAAAATGAAATACTTGATATCTTTTATAATGGACTAACCGATGCCTCTAGAGATTACCTGGATAGTTGTGCTGGTTCTGTTTTCAGGGAAAGAACACCGGATGAAGCTGAAATTCTATGGAACAATATGCTGACAAATGAAAATAATTGGACACCTCCGGAGCCAATCCCTGAGCCTATTCCTAAACCAACTCCAACGAAGAGGGGTATTCTATTTCTCAGTCCTGAAGATATGCAAGAGACAAAGAAATCTATGAAAGAAAAAGGTATTAAAGATGAAGATGTTAAGAATTTACCTCCTATTGAAGAAATACATGGTCTTAATTTACCGCCTGTTGAAGAAACATATGGTCTTAATCCTTTACCTATTGAAGAAACTCATGGTCTTGATAACCAGACACAGGTAGTAAAGGTAAATTCTCTCTATAGATATGATAAAGCTGAAATCCATTTACTAAGTTTGCTAGCCCATGCTTAGATGAGTTTGATAAATTTATGGTTAAGCAAGAAGATTTTAATGCTTATTTTTGTAGACAATTGAAATAAAATTCAAATATGCTTGAACACTTGGGTGATTATATGGCTAATGTCAAAGGTGAACTTAAACTTATTAGTAAACATGCTTCTATGGTTACCACTCAAGTAGAACAAGTACTTAAAGCTCAAAATGATTTGCTCAATGAATTCAATAGTAAGAATAATGATAATGTTGTTAGAGTTATGACTAGAGGTGGTAAAATGACTCAAGAACCATTGTATCCTGAAGGCCACCCTAAGAGAATTGAGCATGATAATAATATAGATGTACCTAGTCCTTCTAAAAGGAAGAAAAAGAAAAATGATAGGGCTTTGCATGCTTCTAGTGAACCTATTACTGAAACACCTGAGAATCCAAATGATATTTCTATTTCTGATGTTGAAACACAATCTGGTAATGAACCTAAAACTAGTGATAATGTTAATGATAATGTTCATGATGATGCTCAACCTAGGATTGATAATGATGTAGAAATTGAACCTGCTGTTGATCTTGATAACCCATAATCAAAGAATCAACGTTATGATAAGAAGGACTTTGTTGCTAGAAAACATGGTAAAGAAAGGGAACCATGGGTTCAGAAACCCATGCCTTTTCCTCCCAAACCATCCAAGAAAAAGGATGATGAGTATTTTGAGCGCTTTGCTGAAATTGCGTATGCGATTAACTGATATGCTCAAAATGAATCCTTATGCTAAGTATATGAAAGATATTGTTATAAATAAGAGAAAGATACCGGAAGATGAAATTTCCACCATGCTTGCTAATTATACTTTTAAGGGTGGAATACCAAAGAAACTTGGAGATCCTGGTGTACCAACTATACCATGCTCCATTGAAAGAAACTATGTTAAAACTGCTTTATGTGATCTTGGAGCCGGTTTTAGTGTTATGCCTCTCTCTTTATATCGTAGACTTGATTTGAATAAGTTGACACCTACTGAAATATCTTTGCAAATGGCTGATAAATCAACTGCTATACCTGTCGGTATTTGTGAGGATGTGCCTGTTGTAGTTGCAAACGTTACTATTTTAACGGACTTTGTTATTCTTGATATTCCCGAGGACGATAGTTGTCTATTATTCTTGGAAGACCCTTTTTCAATACTGCAGGGGCTGTTGTTGATTGCACTAAAGGCAATGTCACTTTTCATGTTAATGGTAATGAGCACACAGTACACTTTCCAAGGAAACAACCTCAAGTTCATAGTATCAACTCTATCGGAAAAATTCCATCGATTATATTTGGAGGTTTTGAATTTCCTCTTCCTACTGTCAAGAAGAAATATGATATTCTTATTATTGGGGATGTGCATATCCCCGTTGAGGTAACATAGTGTTATTCGAAATTTCTCTGGTTCCATGTTATTCGGAATGAGTTCGTTAACAAGACTTGATCAACCTTGTTAGTGGATTCCTTTTGATGATTATGAGATGGATGAAACTAGAAGGAACAATTTTATGTACCTTCCTTTTACTTTTTGTTATTTATATTAAATAAAATAAAAATAGTATTTTTCTCTGTATTATATGATTATCCGTGCAATATAAAAATACCCCGAACATAAAAGTTCTCCAAATGCCCTGGCTACGAGAATATTTGGCACTCAAAACATAGCAAGGGGGTCATCCACCTGGCCACGAGGGTGGAGGGCGCGCCCTACCCCCCTGGGCGCGCCACCCTGCCTCGTGGGCCCACGGTGGCCCTCCTCCACTTATCCTTTCACCCACACACTCCTTCTTACTCCCACAAACACGAATAACCAGCTCAAACCCGAGTCCAAGCTCATTTTGCTGCCATTTTCGATCTCCTTGCTCAAAGCACCTCTCACAAAACTGCTTCGGAGATTGTTCCTTGGTATGTGACTCCTCCATTGGTCCAATTAGTTTTTGTTCTAGTGCTTTATTCATTGCAAATTTGTGCTACCTAGGTGACCATGTTCTTGAGCTTGCATGTCAAATTTATATGGTTCCAAATAGTTTTGATGCATGATATAGGCTCTAGGCACTTGTAGGAGTAGTTGCTATCAATATTATTGAGTTTGGTTTACTTTTATTTTGAAGTTACTAAAAATTTCAGAATATTTCAGAAAATGATGACGAGACTTTTGAGGGGCTCATCGAGCCGAAGCTCGAAGGAAAAGGCACAGAAGCCTAAGAATAATCTGCCTCGCAATGCGGAGGTTCGGTCGTGTGAATGGCCTTCCGATGATTTCTTGAGAGCAGCTGGGATTTATGAAGATTTTTATGAATTGTCTAAGAATGCAGGCCTCACCGCTTTTCTCCACGACCAACGCGATCAGTATCTCTTACTCACAAATATCTTTGTGCAAAACTTTCATTTCCATTCTAGGAGCTCACCACCTATGGTAGAGTTTCATTTATATGATGAGCATAAGGAGATGTCACTTTATGATTTTTATCGGGTTTGTTTAGTCCCTTTCGAGGGCAAGACAGAGGAACCACATCGCGAGGATGTGGATGGGTTTATTGATACTATCACTGTAGGGCAAACAAGGAAGGTTTCCGATGCACAAATCACTAGCATATATTTTCCTGTTTTACACTATTTTGCATTATTTGCTAGTCGTTGTTTAATTGGTTGCGGAAACTGTGGAAACCTTAGTGTCCCTGATACTATTATTTTGCACCACGGTTTATTCGGTGCTAACTCTGTTAGTATGGGCGGCATTATTGCTAAACGGTTAAGTCTGAACCGTACAAAGGGCCCCATCTTTGGAGGCATCTATGCTTCACGCCTAGCTGCACATTTTAACATACCTATTAGGCATTATGAGAAGGAAGAAAAAGTGCTGCCTCGTGTTTATTTAGATTATAAAAGTATGGTGGCACATGATTTTATTGTTAAGAATAGGGAAGGAGAGCTTAAATACAAATTGTTTTTTGATAAACATCATCCTAGGACTATTACCCTGCCCGCTCCTTCTTTGTTTGATTTATCTGCGGGCCAGTACCTTGTTCAGTTAGAGGCTATTCACACCTACCGGAACCCTGCACCAGCCATGGAGCCAGAGCCGGAACCACAAGTTGATCCTTCACGACAGTCTAATTACCAGTGGGATCCGGAGATGATTGCCAACCAGTGACAATCGGAGTCTTCTTCTTCTTCGCAGTACGACCCCAACTATTATTACTAGTCATGAACCCGTGCATCCGCACGGTCTAGTATGCAAAAACATGTATGTAGGTAATAGTACTACAGCTTTTAGAAATGTGTCTTATTTTTATAAGCTGTTTTTTCTACTCCATCAAAGGGCGAATATCATACACATGGATATAGTTTCCTTGACAACCATACAAAGTAATGCAGTACTGTTTTTCTCAATTTCGTATTGGGCGACTTTAGATTTGTGAGGATAATCTAAAATTTACATATATACATCTCGTTCAAGAAATCTTTGTCTCTGGCAACCGAGTAAAATAGACAATGTTTTATATGACGTAAAGTGGAAATATGCATTAGAGTAGAGAAAAAGGAGGCAACGACCCATAGGCTGAAACCTTTAGTTGTTTCTTCTGGAGTTTGAAATCCTTGGATTTGAATCGGTGGCCTTGTCACGATCTGTCATCAGGTAACGTTATACTAAGTGATCCAGAGTAGAAGCTTATGAACATTCGGCATCCAACCAACACTGAAATCCATACATGAGTGTCTTTTCATCTAGCTTATATAGTTTTATCAGAAAATAATGAAAACAATATACCAACCTAAGTGATCCCAATTAACATGTGGAAGGAATATGGGCCTATAGTACGTACACGTGTGCAGCAAGTGCAGTGACACACAACTATCAGCAAATTGTGAGAGATACACTGGGATTACACGTGTACACACGTATTTTCCAGTTATAGTGCAACATTGTCCAGGAACAATATTTGTTCCCATACTTTGTTGAAGGATGTGGACACACATATCCATCTATAACCAAAAGCAATGTTGTTCTTATGCTTTGAACAGTTGAACCCGCACATCGAAAAAGTAGTTTGAAACTGGAAGGACATTTGAATAACAATACACGATTTATTTATGGTTTTTTGGAATGCAAATGTGAAAATTACATTAACTTACATTGTTACAGGATACAAATATAACTTGCAATAGATGTAAGTGACAAAATAGTTTACACAGAACACAACTTGAAGTTTTGTTCGTAGCACGCACTACTAAAGCAGGATCAGGTTTCAGATAAATTAATATTGACAAATATAAACTTTGCCCCAAGTTAAATGATAGCTTTGTTTGCATTTACATGAAATATGTTAACTTGTTTCTCACATTTTAACATCACCGACACAATCAAAAATAGCAATTGCAGGATGACGTGGAAGAATAATTGTGTTGTTGTTGATTAATGGACGCTCTAACGTCCTATGCATGGTCAAATTAGGGAATTACCATAATGTTCAGAAATAATAAAGCTATATGTCAAGTCAAATACAATATATATTCCCACAATAAGAGTCCCAATCGTAGAAAAAGTCATACCACATTACTATTATCCAAAGAGATGAGAATGAGACTATATCAAATATCGTGTTATATAAAAAAAGGGCATTACTTAATATACTCTGAACCTCCTCTTCAGTTTCTCTGGCCTCAATCCTCCATGGATGTGTCGGAGGTGTGTGGACGTTGTGCTAATATAAAGAAGATAACATTATAGGAGATATTAGATCCAATCTAAATTGATTTGTCTAATAACATCAGTTTGTATTAAACTCTTAGTCTATGGTAGCTGCGACTGTTACCTCTCAGTCATTTCACATAATATCTGAACAAAAGAGTATCTATTTTGCTAATTGTATAGAACTGTGACACATAAAGAGAGAGAAATAGATTCAATCTGAACAAAATTGTAGTACACAATCCTTTCATAGTCTGTTTTGAAATCAAACTTCAGAAGAAGAAACTTAATAATTTCTATACTGAAAATAGACATGCAGGGATTCAACACTGCAGCAAGACCAGGCTATACAAAGCCAGTAACTAAGACTCTTGGCTTGTCTGGTTTCTTACACTTCAGGTGTATTGCTTTCATTCATCTACATACTACAGTTCAACTATAGTTTCTCGTGACCGGCAAATTAGGAGAGTAGAGAATAACATTGTGGTGGATACAATGATAAATGAATGATTGGAGCTAGCAAGAGAGGCTGTGCAATATGTCAAAAGAAGAAATTACTAACCTGGAACTACCTGTAATCCATAAGCACAACCCTCTGTGTCTCTGTCTAGCATGCTTGTGAGACCTAAACTTTGTTACACAACTACGATCAATTGATCTGGACTTCTTATTTATTATTACAAAGATAGAGTGGTTCCCATTCATTTTTGACAAAGGTATTTATTTTAGCGGATGTAAAAAAAAATCGTCGCTACCTTGGAATAAGGAAGCTTAAGTCTGTAGTAGCTGGGCTGAGATAAGAAAGTGCATTAATTAACACATGTATGCATGTAGTAGAATCTGAATGCATTGTTAAAAGATAAGGAATCTACTTGAAAGATAAACTTGGGTCCCATAGATTAGTTACCTTGGTAATGTGCCACAGAACCAAATCCGGACAGGATAGCCATGTTAGGAACGAAGTATCAGGTAACAGCAGCTTATTTTTTGAAAATATAGATATAAACTAATGAAGAGCAAAGCTGCAATGAGCAGTACGACAGGGCATTAAAGGTAAATATATTGTATAACGTCATATGACTATGATAGCTTGTATGCAGGTAGAAGCATCACACCACACCATGATATTCATACATATCTCTTTTGCACATACCATTATTTTTCATACCAAAAGAATGAGAAGATCATGAGCCTGCTTGATAGTGGCATGAAAGTATACAAAGAGAACATGACCGTTCTATAATGCTTGAAGGAAGTTACTATCTTTGACGATGTTCTGTACAAAATTAGAGATGAAAAAGAGGAACGGTCGACCTATATATCCTACTAAGTGAGAATGGAAATACATGTATGCAAGGCTTATTTTCTGTTTAAGGAAAAAATAGAGACAAAACTTTATCTGCTCTGTCTAACATATATATGAGCTACGGCAGCATACAGTTTATACATGGATTCAGTCAGCACGCAGAAATTTCTAGGAAGTTTATTAGTGTTACTGGATCAGATCCTAATTACATAAGATCTCTTACTAACTATAAGTACCAGCTCCATTCAACAGATGCATAATTGTACAAAAATCAACTCACATATAGTCTCAATTATCTAGTACATCAATTTAACAAAGACAAGGCATTAAAACTAACCAAGCAGACAAAATATGTGTGTTCGATCTCCTGTGTTGCTTCAAATAAATATTGTTAAGGCGCGACCTTATTGACCTCCTGAATGGAGATATACCCACCAAGTCTGTAACTGAACGATCAGAGAAATTCCACCATAATAGAGTATAGTCTATTCTTCTAAGATGACAATATCATATATTGAATCAATGGGTGAGCATAAACTTATAGAACAGATCTAAGTTGTACACAAACCCATAGTTTTTGCTTGGAATAAACAGAGAGAAGTAGACTAAAAAAATAAAAATTCTGAAAAGCCAAATCTTAAGAGTTTCAATCAGTCTACCATAGTTCCTCAATTTTGCAGCTTCAACAACAATAGCAGTTGTCCGATCTGAAACAAACTTCCTTCAATTCACCTCCTTCTCCACAGCATTGGATTCAATTTGGTTAAGCACAGAAGCAGAGGTTGGAACGACCTCCTCCTCTGCCAAGAAGATTGCAGCGGGTTGGGTAGTGGTGATTCAAAGATCGCAGAGGCAGGAATCAGTGAGAGACTGGATGGATCGTGGAAGTTGATTGCCGCTTGAAGAGTAGGGAAAGGACAGGAGGAGGAGCACCTGAGTAGGAGGAACGGGGCTAGGGCTACAGGTGTGCAGGATGCGTCCATGGCGGCGGAGGCAAGGAGTCTCCAAGAGCGATATATTTTCGTTTTCTTCCCGTGAGGATGGTGGTTTCTCGGGAGTAATTCTTTTTTAGCGATTTGTGGAGTAATTCTTCATAGAGGACGTGGGACATTCTGCTAGGAGTCCGAAAACCTCATGTGACGGCTGTAAACAATTAATACTTTGATCGGATGGATAATTTTCTTAGTTTCCAAGGATTAACGTGGAGCCTTCGTTGGTGCCTCCGATTTGGATTCAATTTGGTTAAGCACAGAAGCAAGGTTGGAACCACCTCCTCCTCTGCCAAGAAGATTGCAGCAGGTTGGGTAGTGGTGATTCAAAGATCGCAGAGGCAGGAATCAGTGAGAGACTGGCTGGATCGTGGAAGCTGATTGTGTTAGCTAATCTAGTCGCTAAGAATAAACGTTAGCTAGTTAGTTTTTCAGCCCAGTTTGTTTGGCGAGAGCCCGCGACTTGTGCGTGCCTTGCATGTAGGCTGCATGGGCCTGTAGCACGATGTGACCACGTCACATTAGCCCATGCGTTTAGCTTGGGTGGTTTAGCACGACGCGAACTCGTGGGATGGCACGAGTTGTCAGGGTCGTGGCGTAGAGGTCGGAAACTACCGGCCACTCCGTTTCCCTTCTGTACTCAATAAATAGAGAAAAAAACGAGAAAAGTCGCACAGTTGAACGCGACGCAAAACCATCGTCTCCTCTGATCGTGAGTTGCGAGAGCATTAGTTTTTCCTCATAATTGGCATCAGAGCCAGTTTCCGGCGATCCTGACGCCATGGCTGACACCGGAGTTCAGCCGGACCAGACGGCGGCGGCACCTCGCAACGGTGGCGGTGGTGGGAGCCGTTCGCGCACTCCACCACGGGAGCGCAGCCGCGGACGGAGCCGCGTGAGGAGGGAGCGGCAGGTGGTGATCCACCAGGCGGCGGCCACGGAGCGCGCGCCGCTCGTGCCAAGCGCGGGCACCACGTTCCCGACGCTCACGTCCACGAACTACATCGAGTGGTCTCTCGTGATGAAGGTGCACCTGGAGTCTTGGGGGCTCTGGGACGCGATCGAGGGCAACGCACAACATGTGCGTGACGACAAGTCGGCACTCGGCGTCCTCTTCCGAGCTGTCCCACCGGAGATGCTCGGCGTCCTCGTCGTCAAGGCGACGGCGAAGGAGGCCTGGGACACCATCAAGGTCATGCGCATGGGAGTGCACCTTGTGCGCGAGGCGACCGCACAACGGCTGCGCACGGAGTTCGAGCAGATCGCCTTCCGCGACGGCGAGTCCCTCGACGCCTTCGGGATGCGGATCACGAGCCTCGTCAACCAGCTGCGCACCCTCGGCGACAACGTGGAAGAGGTACGAGTTGTTCAGAAACTCCTGCGGGTTGTCCCTTCTCGCTACGCACAGATCGCAGTGGCAATCGAGACGCTGCTCGACCTGAGGACGATCTCGGTCGAGGAGCTAATCGGGCGGCTGCGCACGGCCGAGGAGCGCTGCGGGGCGGCCACGCCGGGCCAGGCCGGCGGGGAGCTGCTTCTCACCGAACGCCAGTGGGAGGCGCGTCGTCAAGGACGCGAGACCGGGCAGGGTTCCGGTGGCGGCAACGGCAACGGCGGGCAGAACAACCGCCGGGGCAAGAACCAGAAGAAGAGGAATGACTCCCGCCTGCCGCAGGACGGCGGCAACAACGCCGGCGGCGGCAGCGGCGGCGGCGGCGGCCGTGACATGAGCAAGGTGAAGTGCTACAACTGCAACAAGAACGGGCACTTCTCTCGCGACTGCACCGAGCCACGGCGCGAACGCAAGGAGCAGGTGAATCTGGCTCAGGAGGAAACGCATGAGTCAGCACTCCTCCTTGCGAGCGCGCACGAGATCGTGGTGACCGCCGGCGGCGCTGGTGAGCACGTGCTCTTGAACGAGGAGCACTCCCAGGCGCGGGCGGCGGCAGAAGGCGAGCGCTGCGACATGGCGTGGTATCTGGACACCGGAGCCAGTAACCACATGTCCGGGCGGCGGGACATCTTCTCCGAGCTGGACACCGGCGTGCGCGGGACGGTCAAGCTCGGCGATGGATCAGCAGTCCACATCGAGGGCAAGGGGACAATCGTGTTCCAGTGTCGAAATGGTGAGCATCTTGTGCTGTCCGAGGTATATTTTATACCCCGTTTGTGCAGCAACATAGTCAGCATCGGACAGTTAGATGAGATCGTGTACGAGACCACGATCCATCACGGCGTACTCCAACTTCGCGAACCGGGAGGGCGCCTGCTCGCCCGCGTACAACGCAACGCGGGACGGCTCTACATCCTTCAGCTCACTCCGGCGCGGCCGGTGTGCCTCGGCATACACGGCGGCGAGGACACGTGGCGCTGGCACGCGCGCTACGGCCATGTCAACTTCCGGGCACTACGTCAACTTGCCCGGGACGGCATGGTGCATGGCCTACCACTCATCGACGAGGCTGATCGGGTGTGCGAGGCCTGCCTCGCCGGCAAGCACAGACGTGCACCCTTCCCCGACAGGGCTCTCAACCGAGCCGCGACACCACTGGAGCTGGTCCACGCCGATCTGTGTGGGCCAATTAGTCCGCCAACGCCGGGTGGGAAGAGGTACTTCCTCCTGCTGGTCGATGACCACAGCAGGCATATGTGGCTCGTGCTGCTCACCGCCAAGGACGAGGCGTCGGCAGCGCTGAAGCGGTTCCAGGCCATGACGGAGCTCGAGTCTGGCCACAAGCTCAAGGTGCTGCGCACAGATCGAGGGGGTGAATTTACCTCCCACAGCCTCGGCGAGTACTTCGCCGATCAGGGAGTGCGACGGCAGCTCACCGCGCCCTACACGCCCCAGCAAAACGGCGTGGTAGAGAGGTGCAACCAAACGATCGTCGGCATGGCGCGCAGTCTACTGAAGGCCAAGGGCATGCCGGGACGCTTCTGGGGCGAGGCCGTAACGACGGCCGTATATCTTAGCGTTGAGAAGATGACACCACACGAGGCGTGGTGTGGGCGTCGTCCAAGCGTTCAGCATCTGCGCACCTTTGGCTGCATCGCACACGTCAAGGTAACGAAGCCAAACCTGAAGAAACTTGATGACAGGAGCATGCCCATGGTGTTCCTAGGATACGAGCCTGGCTCGGCGGCGTACCGTGTGCTTCATCCCTCGACGAACCGTGTACACGTCTCCAGGGACGTCGTCTTCGACGAAGATGGTTCCTGGGACTGGCGCGCTAAGGCCGGTGGAGAAGATCAGGCACCGGCGCTGGACACCTTCACGGTCGAGCTCGAGCACGTCTTGTCGGCCGACCCCCGCGACGCCCAAGATGACGCATCGGCGACAACTTCGCCGGCTCCTTCCACTCCCGCGCCCAATCCCAGAGAGGCTTCTCCGGCCACTCCCACGCCCGACGCCAGAGGGGTCTCCCCTACTACTCCCACGACACGTGAGCTCATGACGCCGATCTCAGCGGCGTCCGGCGTCGAGTTCGCGTCCCCGCCAACGGGTGCGTCTGAGCCGGCCCCTGGAGCAGAGGCACCAAGGCGCTACCGCACGTTCGAGAACCTATGGGAGACCACGGAGGAGGTCGAGACGGTGTACAGTCCTCTCTGCCTGTTTGCAGGGGAGGAGCCAGCCTCGTACCTTGATGCGGAGAAGGAACCAGGGTGGCGGAGCGCCATGGACGAGGAGCTGCAAAGCATCGTCGACAACCACACGTGGGAACTCACGGAGCTCCCGCCTGGACACCGCGCTATAGGCCTCAAGTGGGTTTACAAGCTCAAGAAGGACGCCCATGGCGCGGTGGTAAAGCGCAAGGCGAGGCTGGTGGCGAAGGGATACGTCCAAGTTCAGGGAGTGGACTTCGAGGACGTGTTCGCACCGGTGGCGCGAATGGACTCTGTGCGCGTCTTGATCGCGCTCGCTGCGCACCACGCCTGGCCAGTGCATCACATGGACGTCAAGTCCGCCTTCTTGAACGGCGACCTACTCGAGGAGGTCTACGTCGTCCAGCCGCCGGGGTACGCCGTGCCCGGCGAGGAGGAGAAGGTGCTACGCCTACGGAAGGCATTGTACGGGCTTCGTCAAGCACCGAGGGCGTGGAACGCCAAACTCGACGAAAGCTTGCGGTCCCTGGGCTTTGACCGATGTCCGTCCGAGCACGCTGTGTACCGGCGTGGGGAGGAGAACAAGTTGCTGCTCGTCGGCGTGTACGTCGACGACCTCATCATCACCGGCTCGGACCTGTCGGAGATCAGCTCTTTCAAGCGCCAGATGACGTCGCTCTTTCGTATGAGCGATCTCGGGCGGCTCAGCTACTACCTCGGCATCGAGGTGCGCCACGAGCGTGATCGGATCACGCTGTGCCAGGCGGCCTACGCCAAGAAGCTGCTGGAGCGCGCCCGGATGGACGACTGCAACCCCGGCAACGTGCCGATGGAGGCGCGGCTGAAATTGAGCAGGGACAGCAAGGAGAAGCCGGTGGACAGCACCCTATACCGCAGCATCATCGGAGGGTTGCGTTACCTCGTTCACACGAGGCCGGATATCTCCTTCGCCGTCGGATATCTGAGCCGCTTCATGGAGGCGCCGGCATCTGATCACTACGCAGCGGTGAAGAGGCTGCTGAAGTACATCGCCGGCACGATCGACTACGGGTGTGCCTACGTCCGCGGGAAGGGCACGCCAGAGCTGTTGGGGTACAGCGACGCGGATCACGCCGGCGACATCGACAACAGGAGAAGCACGACGGGAGTGCTCTTCTTCCTCGGCGGCAGCCCCGTAAGCTGGCACAGCGTGTGGTGGCGATCTCCTCATGCGAGGCCGAGTACATGGCCGCCACTACTGCTGCCTGCCAGGGCATTTGGCTAGCTCGGCTGGTTGGAGAGATGCTCAACGTGAAGATCAAACAGCCGAAGCTACTGGTTGACAACAAGTCGGCCATCTCCTTGTCAAAGAATCCCGTCTTCCACGATCGTAGCAAGCACATTGACTTGCGCTATCACTTCATCCGTGAGTGCGTGGAGGATGGGCGCATCAGCATCGACTACGTCAACACCGCCAACCAGCTCGCCGACATTCTCACGAAAGCACTCGGACGGATCCGGTTCTTGGAGCTGAGGGGGAAGATCGGCATGTCTGAAATAATCAGGAGGCGACAAGATTAGGGGGGTGATCTGTTAGCTAATCTAGTCGCTAAGAATAAACGTTAGCTAGTTAGTTTTTTCAGCCATTTTGTTTGGCGAGAGCCTGCGACTTGTGCGTGCCTTGCATGTAGGCTGCATGGGCCTGTAGCACGATGTGACCACGTCACATTAGCCCATGCGTTTAGCTCGGGTGGTTTAGCACGACGCGAACTCGTGGGATGGCACGAGTTGTCAGGGTCGTGGCGTAGAGGTAGGAAACTACCGGCCACTCCGTTCCCTTTTGTACCCAATAAATAGAGAAAGGAAAAATGAGAAAAGTCGCACAGTTAAACGCGACGCAAAACCATCGTCTCCTCTGATCGTGAGTTGCGAGAGCATTAGTTTCCTCATAGAGTGCCGCTTGAAGATTAGGGAAAGGACAGGAGGAGGAGCACCTGAGTAGGAGGAACGGGGCTAGGGCTACAGGTGTGTAGGATGCGTCCATGGCGGCGGAGGCAAGGAGTCTCCAAGAGCGATATATTTTCGTTTTCTTCCCGTGAGGATGGTGGTTTCTCGGGAGTAATTCTTTTTTAGCGATTTGTGGAGTAATTCTTCATAGAGGACGTGGGACATTCTGCTAGGACTCCGAAAACCTCATCTGACGGCTGTAAACAATTAATACTTTGATCGGACGGATAATTTTCTTAGTTTCCAAGGATTAACGTGGAGCCTTCGTTGGTGCCTCCGATTTGGATTCAATTTGGTTAAGCACAGAAGCAGAGGTTGGAACGACCTCCTCCTCTGCCAAGAAGATTGCAGCGGGTTGGGTAGTGGTGATTCAAAGATCGCAGAGGCAGGAATCAGTGAGAGACTGGCTGGATCGTGGAAGTTGATTGCCGCTTGAAGATTAGGGAAAGGACAGGAGGAGGAGCACCTGAGTAGGAGGAACGGGGCTAGGGCTACAGGTGTGCAGGATGCGTCCATGGCGGCGGAGGCAAGGAGTCTCCAAGAGCGATATATTTTCGTTTTCTTCCCGTGAGGATGGTGGTTTCTCGGGAGTAATTCTTTTTTAGCGATTTGTGGAGTCATTCTTCATAGAGGACGTGGGACATTCTGCTAGGACTCCGAAAACCTCATCTGACGGCTGTAAACAATTAATACTTTGATCGGACGGATAATTTTCTTAGTTTCCAAGGATTAACGTGGAGCCTTCGTTGGTGCCTTCGATTAGTAAATATAAGATGGATATCCGTCAGGCCAGCCGTAGCCATAGACCAACTTAGTCCAAAAGCCTAAGCTTGGAGGAGTACATATTTCTCACCGACATTACGTTTATGTTCACACACTCCTTGCTAGATGTCGGTGCTCATACTTTTTCATTGTATCATCCATGCTACTTTATTTCATTTTTATGCTTTCTTCTTGTGTGTTTAATAAACCTTAAGAAAATCCAAAAAAATTAGTTATAGCTTTTAATTAGTTTACTTTCCATGCTTGTAACAGTAATTAAAAAGAAAATCCAAAAAGATTTCATGTTCTTCTTTTACTTGTTGGGAGCTCTCCCGTGTAAATAGTTTTATTTCTTTTCTTTTCTTTGGGGGTCAATCGGAGAAGACCATAATTAAATTGTTGGAGTGGCTCTTATATGCATAATTGTTGATCTGACAAAAGAGCCCATATTTTCTTGTCTTCTCCTGTTTATTGAATGCTTGCAGATTCCAGCTTAGTCCAATGCACATGCACAATTATTATTATTCACATCGTTCGGTCGTGCAATTGAAAGGCAATTATGACGATATATGATGGACTAACTGAGATGAGAAAAGCTGGTATGAACTCGACCTCTTTTGTTTTTGTAAATATGATTAGTTCATCGTTCTTTATTCGGCCTATTATGAATAAACATGTTTGCAATGACAACTAGAGATCATAGTTCTTGTGCCATGCTTGATTAGCTGGGAGCTTATAATGGTTTACCTTGCGTGCCAACATTCTATTAAAACGGTTGTGATGTGGTATGATAGGGTGGTATCCTCCTCTGAATGATTTAAGTGATTTGACTTGGCGGATGTTCTCGCATGTAGTTGAAACAAAATCAACATAGCCTTCACGATATTTATGTTCATGGTGGATGATATCCTACTCATGCTTGCATTCAGTGTTGATTAATTTTAATGCATGTTCATGACTGTTGTCGCTCTCTAGTTGGTCGCTTCCCAATCTTTTGCTAGCCTTCACCTGTACTAAGCGGGAATACTGCTTGTGCATCCAATCCCTTAAACCCCAAAGTTATTCCACATGAGTCCACTATACCTACCTATATACGGTCTACCTGCCGTTCCATGTAAATTTGTATGTGCCAAACTTTAAACCTTAAAATAAATATCCTGTTTCATATGCTCGAATAGCTCATGTATCAACTAGAGTTGTCCGTATCTTCCATGTTAGGCGGGTTATTCTCAAGAGGAGTGGACTCCGCTCCTCACTCATTAGAAAGTGGCTGGTCACCGGGATGCCCAGTCCCATGCTTTATGCAAACTAAATTAAAATAATTGCAAACAAAACTCCCCCTGGGACTCTTGTTAGTTGGAGGCACTCGTTGTTTCGAGCAAGCCGTGGATTGATGCTTGTTGGTGGAAGGGGGAGTATAAACGTTATCATTCTGTTTGGGAACCGCCTATAATGTGTGTAGCATGGAGGATATCGCCATCTCTTGGTTTTTATGTTGACAATGAAAGTATACCGCTCAAAATATTATTCATCTCTTTTTCAAAACCGAGCTCTGGCACCTCTACAAATCCCTGCTTCCCTCTGCGAAGGGCCTATCTAATGAAGCTATGTACCGAGGGTAGGTGTTGGATTTTGTAGTAATTTCAAAAAAATTCCTACGCACACGCAAGATCATGTGATGCATAGCAACGAGAGGGGAGAGTGTTGTCTACGTACCCATGCAGACCGACTGCGGAAGCGTTGACGCAACGTAGAGGAAGTAGTCGTACGTCTTCACGATCCAACCGATCAAGCACCGAAACTACGGCACCTCCGAGTTCGAGCACACGTTCAGCTCGATGACGATCCCCGGACTCCGATCCAGCAAAGTGTCGGGGAAGAGTTCCGTCAGCACGACGGCGTGGTGACGATCTTGATGCACTACAGCAGCAGGGCTTCGCCTAAACTCCGCTACAGTATTATCGAGGAATATGGTGGCTGGGGGCACCGCACATGGCTAAGGAATAGATCACGTGGATCAACTTGTGTGTTCTAGGGTGCCTCTACCTCAGTATATAAAGGACTAGAAGGGGGGAGGGCTGGCCGGCCATAGGAGGCGCGCCAGGAGAGTCCTACTCCCTCTGGGAGTACGATTCCCCCCCCCCAATCCTAGTTGGAATAGGATTCCTTGAGGGGGGAAAGAAAGAGAGGGCCGGCCACCTCTCCTAGTCCTAATAGGACTAGGGGAAGGGGGAGGCGCACAGCCACCTTGGGCTGCCCCTTTCTCCTTTCCACTAAAGCCCACTAAGGCCCATATAGCTCTCGGGGGGTTCCGGTAACCTCCCGGTACTCCGGTAAAATCCCGATTTCACCCGGAACACTTCCGATATCCAAACATAGGCTTCCAATATATCAATCTTTACGTCTCGACAATTTCGAGACTCCTCGTCATGTCCATGATCACATCCGGGACTCCGAACAACCTTCGGTACATCAAAATGCATAAACTCATAATATAACTGTCATCGTAACCTTAAGCGTGCGGACCCTACGGGTTCGAGAACAATGTAGACATGACCGAGACACGTCTCTAGTCAATAACCAATAGCGGGACCTGGATGCCCATATTGGCTCCTACATATTCTACGAAGATCTTTATCGGTCAGACCGCATAACAACATACGTTGTTCCCTTTGTCATCGGTATGTTACTTGCCCGAGATTCGATCGTCGGTATCCAATACCTAGCTCAATCTCGTTACCGACAAGTCTCTTTACTCGTTCCGTAATACATCATCTCACAACTAACATATTAGTTGTAATGCTTGCAAGGCTTATGTGATGTGCATTACCGAGAGGGCCCAGAGATACCTCTCCGACATTTGGAGTGACAAATCCTAATCTCGAAATACGCCAACCCAACATGTACCTTTGGAGACACCTGTAGAGCTCCTTTATAATCACCCAGTTACGTTGTGACGTTTGGTAGCACACAAAGTGTTCCTCCGGTAAACGGGAGTTGCATAATCTCATAGTCATAGGAACATGTATAAGTCATGAAGAAAAGCAAATAGCAACATACTAAATGATCGGGTGCTAAGCTAATGGAATGGGTCATGTCAATCACATCATTCAACTAATGATGTGACCTTGTTAATCAAATAACAACTCTTTGTTCATGGTTAGGAAACGTAACCATCTTTGATTAACGAGCTAGTCAAGTAGAGGCATACTAGTGACACTCTGTTTGTCTATGTATTCACACATGTATTATGTTTCCGGTTAATACAATTCTAGCATGAATAATAAACATTTATCATGATATAAGGAAATAAATAATAACTTTATTATTGCCTCTAGGGCATATTTCCTTCAGTCTCCCACTTGCACTAGAGTCAATAATCTAGTTCACATCGCTATGTGATTAACACCAATAGTTCACATCTTTATGTGATTGGTTCACATCTCCATGTGACTAACACCCAAAGGGTTTACTAGATTCAATAATCTAGTTCACATCGCTATGTGATTAACACCCAAAGAGTGATCATGTTTTTCTTGTGAGAGAAATTTAGTCAACGGGCTTGCCATATTCAGATCCGTATGTATTTTGCAAAATTCTATGTCTACAATGCTCTGCACGGAGCTACTCTAGATAATTGCTCCCACTTTCAATATGTATCCAGATTGAGATTTAGAATTATCTGGATCAGTGTCAAAAACTTGCATCGACGTAACCCTTTACGAAGAACCTTTTTGTCACGTCCATAATCGAGAAACATATCCTTATTTCACTAAGGATAATTCTGACCGCTGTCCAGTGATCTACTCCTAGATCACTATTGTATTCCCTTGCCAAATCAGTGCAGGGTATACAATAGATCTGGTACACAGCATGACATACTTTATAGAACCTATGGCCAAGGCATAGGGAATGACTTTCATTCTCTTTCTATCTTTTTCCATGGTCGGGCTTTGAGTCTTACTCAACTTCACACCTTGTAATACAGGCAAGAACTCTTTCTTTGACTTCTCCATTTTGAACTACTTCAAAATCTTGTCAAGTTATGTACTCATTGAAAAAAAAACTTATCAAGCTCAATATGTAAGCAGCTTTACCGAAGTCTTTCTTTGAAAAACTCCTTTTTGCATAGGGTTTGATGATCGCCGTCGAATGCCCACACCTCCTCCAAGGAGTGGGTCACAGTGTCGGACGAGGTATTCCAGTCGACCCCAAGGAGCCAAGCTTTCATGCAAGATCTATTCTCGTGCAGGGCTTGGTCGACAGAAACAGAGCTCACTGAGAGGGCCATGACAGAGATCAGCAAACCAGCAACATGGTGCATGTCTCTGGTCCAGAGTGCTTCAACAGAGCTATCAGAGCTGCGGTGATTCCCCCCAACTTCAGGTTGGCGTCTGGAGTTAGTAAGTTCACCGGGGAGTCCAAGCCTGACACTTGGCTTGAAGACTACCGAGTGGCTGTCCAGATTGGTGGCGGCAATGATGAAGTGGCCATGAAACACCTTCCTCTGATGTTGGAGGGCTTGGCTAGAGCATGGCTGAATCAGTTAGCGCCTGGTAGCATCTATACTTGGGAAGATCTCGCCCGAGTGTTTTCAGAACATTCGAGAGCACTTGCAAACGGCCGGCAGGTTTGACAGAATTACGGTGCTGTGTCCAGAAACCGAATGAGACTCTGAGGGATTATATCCATAGATGGGTCACCCTACACCACACAGTAGAAGATGTGTCGGATCATCAGGCAATTTGTGCCTTTAAGGAAGGCATCAGGTATCGGGAGTTGAATATGAAATTCGGCCGGACAGGAAATATGACTCTGGCTCGGATGATGGAAATTGCCACCAAGTATGCGAATGGTGAAGAAGAAGAGCGACTCCGGAGCGGCAAGCACAAAGCAGTCGCCCACGAAGCCGGAGGAGGAAACTCCGGTCAGAAACAGAAGCGCAAGGCCGAGCCAGCTGCTCCGGGTGAAGCCTTGGCTGTGGTTCAAGGAAAGTTCAAAGGGAAGCCCAAAGGGCCGTGGAACCCCAAGAAAGTAAAAGATCAAGATGGGAATGACGTGTTGGATCTGCCGTGCCATATCCACATTAAAAAGATAAAGAAGGTAATTTCATTTACCCAAAGCACACCACTCGGCAGTGTAGGCTCCTAATCCAGCAGTTCCGAGAGAAACAACCCAAGGAAAAGGAGAAAGAAGCAGACAAGGCTGAGGATGAGGAAGAGGATGATGATGGTTATCCCCACGTGAATTCCACTCTGATGATTTTTGCTGACGTTGAGAGCAAAAGTCGTTTGAATGTCATCAACAGGGAAGTGAACATGGTCGCTCCAGTGACACCCAGTTACTTGAAGTGGTCACAGACTGCCATTACATTCGACCAGTCTGACCATCCAGCGCACATAGCCACCCCTGGGAGGCAAG
Organism: Triticum urartu; assembly: GCF_003073215.2. NCBI lineage: Eukaryota > Viridiplantae > Streptophyta > Magnoliopsida > Poales > Poaceae > Triticum > Triticum urartu. Next base: position 739,815,727 of record NC_053024.1, read on the forward strand.
CACTGGTGGTCGACCCGGTGGTCGAAGGCACTCGACTGACAAAGGTCCTGATGGACGGTGGCAGTGGCCTGAACATACTATATGCAGAGACGTTGAAGGGAATGGGCATTCCGATGTCCAGACTCAACGAAAGCCATATGAGTTTCCATGGGGTCATTCCAGGCAAGAAGGCTGCATCCCTCGGTCAGATTGCACTCGGCGTGGTTTTCGGTGATTCCAAAAATTACCGCAAAGAAAAGTTGACGTTTGAAGTTGTGGATTTCTAGAGTGCTTATCATGCAATTTTGGGCAGGCCAGCTTATGCACGATTTATGGCTCGACCATGTTACGTGTACCTCAAACTAAAGATGCCTGGCCCCAGAGGAGTGATCACTATCTCTAGTAATCGGAAGAAGGCAGAAGAGTGCTTCCAGAAGGGCTCAAAGATCGCCGATGCCCAGATGGCCGTGGTAGAATTGCAAGAATATCAGAAAAATGCAGATCTGAGTGACTTGCTGCGAGCCAAGAAGCCAGCCACAGATTCAGCATTCCAGTCGTCTGGTGAAACAAAGTCGATTCACATTCACCCGACAGATCCCAATGCAGCTTCGACTCACATTTCAACTACACTCGACTCCAAATAGGAAGAAGCACTCATCTAGTTCCTCCGTGAGAACTGGGACATCTTTGCATGGAAGCCTTCTGACATGCCAGGTGTTCCTAGGGGACTGGCTGGGCATCGTTTGCGAGTCGACCCGAAGGTGAAACCAGTCAAAGGGCATCTTCGACGGTCCGCCGTCCAGAAAAGAAAGGCAATCGGTGAAGAGGTGGCTCGGCTTTTGGCAGCTGAGTTTATCCGAGAGATTTACCACTCCGAGTGGTTAGCCAATGTTGTCATGGTCCCAAAGAAAGACGACTCACTTCGCATGTGTATTGATTTCAAGCATATCAATCGGGCCAGCCCGAAAGATCACTTCCCTCTCCCTCGCATCGATCAGATAGTCAACTCGACTGCAGGGTGCGAGCGTTTGTCCTTTTTGGATGCCTACTCCGGGTACCACCAGATCCATCCGTACGGACCCGACGAAATAAAGACAGCTTTTATCACCCCGTTTGGGTGCTTCTGTTATGTCACAATGCCATTCGGTTTGAAGAACGTTGGAGCCACATTCATGCGGATGATTCGGAAGTGCCTACTCACTCAGATCAGTCGGAATGTGGAATCATACATGGATGACATTGTGGTCAAGTCACGTAAAGGTTCCGACCTACTGACTGACCTTGCTGAAACCATCGCCAATCTCAGAAGGTATGATATCAAGCTCAATCCATCAAAGTACACGTTTGGAGTTCCAGGCGGAAAGTTACTCGGTTTTCTTGTTTCCAAACAAGGAATGGATGATAACCCAGAGAAAAGTAGGCGCTATACTCCAAATGAAACGCCCTGTGCGTGTGCATGATGTCCAGAAGCTTACTGGTTGCTTGGCTGCCCTAAGTTGATTCATTTCTCGCGCCTCGGTGAAAAGGCGCTGCCCCTTTACCGACTGATGAAGAAATCAGACAAGTTCGAGTGGACCCCAGAAGCTGATGCAGCGTTTGCAGAGCTAAAAGCCCTGCTTTCCACCTAGTCGATGCTTGCTTCTCCAATCAGCAAAGAGCCTCTACTGCTTTATATAGCAGCCACTGGACAAGTCGTCAGTACAGTACTTACGGTCGAGCGGGAAGAAGAAGGAAAAGCTTATAAGGTTCAACGCCCAGTTTATTATATTTCTGAAGTCCTGACCCCATCAAAGCAGACATATCCTCATTATCAAAAGCTTGTCTATGGGATTTACATGACCACGAAGAAGGTTGCACACTATTTCTCGGATCACTCTATTACAGTCGTCAGCGATGCTCCATTGTCACAGATTCTGCACAACAGAGATGCAACTGGTCGAGTGGCCAAATGGGCGATTGAACTCCTTCCCTTGGATATTAAGTTTGAGGCAAAGAAAGCTATCAAGTCCCAAGCAATAGCAGACTTCCTCGCCGAGTGGATCGAACAACAACTGCCGACTCAAGTTCACTCTGAGCACTGGACCATGTTCTTTCACGGATCCAAGATGCTGAACGGTTATGGTGCTGGAGTAGTTCTGGTATCCCCCCTAGGAGACAGGCTCAGATATGTCCTCCAGATTCACTTTGATTCCTCCAACAATGAAGCAGAATATGAAGCACTCCTATATGGGTTGCGCATGGCCATCTCACTCGACGTCCGTCGCCTCATGGTCTATGGCGACTCAGATTTGGTAGTTAATCAAGTGATGAAGGAGTGGGACGTCAGAAGCCCAGCCATGACTGGTTACTACAATGCGGTAAGAAAGCTTGAGAAGAAGTTTGAGGGGTTAGAACTCCACCACATACCCCGACTGAAAAATCAACCAGCCGACGATTTGGCAAAGATAGGTTCCAAGAGAGAAGCCATTCCCAGCAATGTGTTTTTGGAGCATATTCACCCACCGACAGTTCAGGAAGATCCTTTTACTGAAGAGCCCCCCGCAACCTAAGAGCGCCACAGATCCGACTGAAGTCGAGGTCCCGGCCGTGGTCGACCTGATTATGGAGGTTTTGGCCATTACTCCTGACTGGACGGTGCCCTACATTGCGTACATCCTCAGGAAAGATCTCCCAGAGGATGAAGAAGAGGCTCGACAGATCGTCTGTCGATCCAAGGCCTTTGCTGTGATCAGAGGGCAGCTTTTCAGGGAAAGCGTGACTGGAGTCAGTCAGAAATGCATAACACCAGAAGAAGGTCGAATGATCCTTAATGACATCCACTTGGGGACCTGTGGTCATCATGCGTCCTCTCGGGCCATCGTGGCTAAAGCATACCGAGCTGGATTCTATTAGCCACGAGAAAATGAAATGGCGAAAGATATAGTCGACAAATGTGAAGGCTGCCAGTTTTACTCCGACATGTCTCACAAGCCAGCGTCAGCCCTGAAGACCATCCCCCTCATCTGGCCCTTTGCTGTTTGGGGACTGGATATAGTTGGACCACTGAGAACTGGCAGGAGCGGCTTCACTCATGTGCTCGTTGCAGTCGACAAGTTTACCAAATGGATCGAAGCTAAACCTATCAAGAACCTTGATGCTAGCACCGCTGTCAGTTTTATCAGAGAATTGACATTCAGATATGGAGTCCCACACAACATCATCACAGACAATGGATCAAACTTTGATTCCGATGAGTTCAGAGCTTTCTGCACCTCTCAGGGCACTCGAGTCGACTATGCTTCTGTCGCTCACCCGCAGTCGAACGGACAAGCAGAAAGAGCCAATGACCTAATTCTCAAAGGACTGAAACCCCGACTGATGCGTGATCTCAAACACGCAGCAGGTGCTTGGGTTGATGAACTTCCGTCTATTCTGTGGGGTTTGAGGACAACTCCTAATCGGTTGATTGGATGAACTCCTTTCTTCTTAGTCTATGGAGCCGAAGCTGTTCTGCCAAGTGGCCTGCTCCGTAATACCCCCTAGTTGAACTCTTCTCCGAAGAGGAAGCAGAGTAGGCCCAGCAAGATTCAGTTGATCTCTTAGAGGAGGAAAGAGAGATGGCCTTGATCCGCTCGACCATTTATCAGCAAGACTTGCATTGATTCCACGCCAGAAATGTGAGGGGTCGAGCCTTTCAAGAAGGAGTCCTGGTTCTTCGAGTGGATCAATAGAAAACACACAAGCTTGCCCTGACTTGGGAGGGCCCCTTCATCATCACTAAAGTTCTCCACAATGGAGCATACTATCTTTACAGTATTGAGCATCAGAAAGATGAGCCACTGGCTCGGAACGCGGAGCTGCTCCGCCCCTTTTATACTTAAGCACTCGTTCGAATAAAATGTAATAAGAAACACCTTTGTAATTTGTTTATCAAAGACAAGAGCTTATGGTCCTATCATTCGATTGTTGTGTTCTTATGTACTTCTGAAATCCCCCAATGGGTGGGCTTAGTCGCAAATCTGTTTCGCCTAAGTTCGAAAGAAAATCCTACCGAGTGGAGAGCAATCCTCCCACTCGAGGGCTTAGCTGCAGTCCAGTACTCGCCTAAGTTCTCTCATTAGGAGACTTAGCTGCAGTCCAATACTCGCCTAAGTTTGAAAAATCCTACCGAGTGGAGAGCAATCCTCCCACTCGGGGGCTTAGCTACAGTCCAGTACTCGCCTAAGTTTGAAAAAATTCTACCGAGTGGAGAACAACCCTCCCACTCGGGGGCTTAGCTGCAGTCCAGTACTCGCCTAAGTGCTCTCATTAGGAGACTTAGCTGCAGTCCAGTACTCGCCTAAGTTTGAAAAAATCCTACCGAGTGGAGAGCAATCCTCCCACTCGGGGGCTTAGCTGAAGTCCAGTACTCGCCTAAGTTCTCTCACTAGGAGACTTAGCTACAGTCTAGTACTCGCCTAAGTTTGAAAAAATTCTACCGAGTGGAGAACAACCCTCCCACCCGGGGGCTTAGCTGCAGTCCAGTACTCGCCTAAGTTCTCTCATTAGGAGACTTAGCTGCAGTCCAGTACTCGGCTAAGTTTGATAAAATACTACCGAGTGGAGAGCAATCCTCCCACTCGGGGGCTTAGCTGCAGTCCAGTACTCGCCTAAGTTCTCTTACTAGGGGGCTTAGCCGCAGTCCAGTACTCGCCTAACTTCTCTTACTAGGAGGCTTACCTGCAGTCCAGTACTGGACTAAGTTTGAAAAATCCTACCGAGTGGAGAGCAATCCTCCCACTCCGGGTCTTAGCTGCAGTCCAGTACTCGCCTAAGTTCTCCCACTAGGAGGCTTAGCTGCACTCCAGTACTCGCCTAAGTTTGAAAAATCCTACTGAGTGGAGAGCAATCCTCCCACTCGGGGGCTTAGCTGCAGTCCAGTACTCGCCTAAGTTCTCCCACTAGGAGGCTTATCTGCAGTCCAGTACTCGCCTAAGTTTGAAAAATCCTACCGAGTGGAGAGCAATCCTCCCACTCGGGGGCTTAGCTGCAATCCAGTACTCGCCTAAGTTCTTGCACTAGGAGGCTTAGCTGCAGTCCGGTACTCGCCTAAGTTTGAAAAATCCTACCGAGTGGAGAGCAATCCTCCCACTCGGGGGCTTAGCTGCAGTCCGGTACTCGCCTAAGTATCCCTATCCGCAAGGACGACGAGGTGCAGGTCGACTGCAACCTTCTCCTTCGGAACTACGGCACAAGTACAACGTCCGCTCCATCCCTATCCGCAAGGACGACGAGGTGCAGGTCGACTGCAACCTTCTCCTTCGGAGCTACGGCACAAGTACAACGTCCGCTCCATCCCTATCCGCAAGGACGGTGAGGTGCAGGTCGACTGCAACCTTCTCCTTCGGAGCTACGGCACAAGTACAACGTCCGCTCCATCCCTATCCGCAAGGAGACGAGGTGCAGGTCAACTACAACCTTCTCCTTTGGAGCTACGACACAAGTACAACATCCGCTCCATCCCTATCCGCAAGGACGGCAAAGCGCAGGTCGACTGGAGCCACCACCTCAGAGCTGCGTCTCCAGCGCAAAGACTATGCCAAGCAGTGAGCAGAGTCGATTCGAAGGCAAACGCAAGCACATTCGGAGATAAACCAAATTCAGATAAAACCTAAAAGTTCCAAGCAGCAAATCCAAAGTACTCGGGCATCAAGACCGAAGGAGTTCAACGGTTACAGCAGTCACTCGGCATTCTGAGGCAAATTTAAAGCAGATTCAAGTTTCATAAGTTTGTTCACACGGCCGGAGGAGGGCTGGAAGGCTCCACGAATGAGTCCAGGTTGATCCCATCAGCGATCCGAGAGGCGGCAGCAATGAAAGTCTCCATGAAGGACTAGAAGTCATGCTTTTTGGTGTTAGCGACTTTGATCACAGCCAGCTTGTCTTCACGAGCTTCCTTGCAATGGACTCGCACCAAGGACAGCGCCACGTCAGCACCACACCGGGTGGAGGATTTCTTCCATTCTTGCACTCGGTCAGGGATTTCGTTCAGTCGAGTCATCAGGGATTCCAGGTCATTCTGAAGCGTCGCCCCCGGCCAAAGCGATGAGTCGATTCGGGAGACTACCTCCTTCAGGCGCGCGAGGTAGCTTGTGGCGCTGGCGATACGGGACTCCAGTCGGAGCACGTTCATTGCAGTTTTGTCGCAGACTGGAGAAGCGATAGGGTCCAGACCCGTCTCGACCCTTCCAGTTTCCTCGTCGAAGTCTTGACAGAATTCTGCAGCCAAAAATAAGTCAATTGACCGAGCAAGATCTGATCGCAAGCATCAACACAGTCAGATTAAAAGAAATACCTTCCAGCGTGAGATAAAGCTTCTTGGCAAGAGTCCTCAGATAAGCTTCCGTGTCATTCCTCTTGCGGATCACAGACTCCACTTTTCATTCTGGACGACCTTGTCCTTCTTCAAACTGGTCACTTCGCAGTTAGCTTCATTAAGACAAGATTTCAGTTTGTTCACCTCTCCTTCCAGCGTTCCAATTGAAGCAAGCTTCTGGTCTACGAGAGCAGTTTTATCTTGGGCTGCTTTTTGAGCGGCGGTGAGGCCCGAGTCCTTCTCCAGAGCCAACTTCGTTTTCTCTGCAAAAGAAACAATCGAATCAAAGAAGATATTAAAGAAATGTATTGAAAGTCAGTCGACAGTCAGTTACCTTCCATACCAGCGGCTTCGTCTTGAGCTTTCTTCAGATTCTGCTGGGCTAATTCCAAGTAGAGGTTGAGTTGCCTCTGCTTCTCCTCAAGTTCAGCAAACTTAGAAATAAGAGTGTAAGACTTCTGCAGAAGGCAAAAGACGGATCAGTCGATAAGCTCAAAGGTTGTTTACTTCCGAGTGAACAAAACCTAAAGAATTTCGCTTAGACCCCAGCCGACTGCACACAGTCGACCTCGGTCTTAGGGGCTACACCCAGCGGGTGCACTTGGCGTGCCCCCGCTGACTAAGACTCAACTCGACCGGTCCGCCCGGACCAAAAAAAACTGCTTAGACCCAAGTCGACTGCCAGCAGTCGACCGCGGTCTTGGGGACTACACCCAGTGGGTGCACTTAGTGTGCCCCCACCGGTTTAGATCCACTCGCCCAGACCGAGAGGAAGAACGAAACTACTCGACCAGTCCGCCTGAGTCGAGTGTAAGGAGTAAAAAGGAAAGAAGAAATCAGACCCCAGTCGACTGCCAGCATTCGACCGCGGTCTCGGGGACTACACCAAGTGGGTGCACTTAGCGTGCCCCCACCGGTTCAGATCCCACTCGCCCAGACCGAGTGGAAGAACGAAACTACCAAAAACAACAAAACACCCAGTGGGTGCTCTAATTTGACGCAAACAACAGCAGACTATGCAGAAGAAGATTTTTTCGAGTAACATTTTCTCATAGAGCAAAAACAGTCGGAAAGTCTACTCACCTGGACATTGGCCCGAAGGGCAGCACTGGCGTCGTAGGCAGCCTGGCTGTACTCATGCACTGTCTTCACCCGCTCCATCATCATGTCAGCCTAGCGGATGGCTTCCTCGGCTGCTTCCGACTGGTTGTCCGGGACGGGATAGCTGGTGAAAAAGTGAGCAGACGACCCAGGTGCGGCGGCTTGGAGCTCCGTGGTGTGGAGTTGGACGACTGAAGGAATCACAGGCGCAGTCAACAGTGTGGGGTGCTCACTCGACAAGGGCGCAACAAAGGTCACAAAGGCCCTGCCCGCGTCTTCAGGTTGACGGACAGGAGGTGTCGTAGTGGGTTGTTGCCGAGACATCCTACCAGCTGCTACCTTCTTGCTCTTCCTGGGCTTAAGAGCCACATCTTCATCGTCATCTGGAAGATCAATGATGTTGGGTGGAGCTGCAAGGTAGATCAGTATTTTCACTTATGCTTGTCCGGTTGTCATGAAAGAAATGATGGACCAATAAAAGTCAAGTCTCTTTGGATCCCTTCAGGATTTTCAGAGAGGACATCATCAAGATATCAATACCTAATTTAGCACTCGCTTTTCTACAAGACAACGATATCTCAAACGAAATGTACGTGCAATGAGTATATAGCTCAAATATTTTAATACTCCATAATAATATACAAAGCTGTGAATTTAACATTTTACTTTTATTAAGCTCCAATCGTATTACTAACGTAGTTGCTTTACAACACCCTTTAGTGTTTTTTCAACTATGCATATGCTCCACACACAGAATTAATTAAGTAACTTTAGTAGGTAAGATGTCTCTGTCATAACATCTCTAGTCCCGGGGATATATTATAGTCTAACTAGAATTAACATGAAGCATGTGCTCATTTTTTTAGTAGTCGATAGATATGTTCTTTCCAGTGTTTAACTACCCTCTGGGAGCACAATATCATACTAAATGATAAATGTGCTCAACGTTAAAGGATGGATAAATCTGGCGGAGGCGCAATTTCTTGGTGAGATGTTGTGATTATCAATTAATGATCTGAGTGTTGAATGAGCATGGTAGAGTCACAGGCCCCAAACTGTGACCGCTACTGGCATGGATAGTGACTCAACCTACATTTTTTCCTTTTGGAAGTTTTGGCAGAACTCGTTTTGCAATGCAAGTCTACAAATGGAGATGATATGGTTCCTGTGCACCCACGGATACCGATGCCAAAAGGTAATAACTTTCCTTTTTGAAAAAAAATCCAAATAGCCATAATGCAAAAAACCTACCGTATTCAACTGTTCTTATGTATATTCGGAGACTTCGATATGCCTTCACTCTTATTCCATTTTTCATTTTTGAGATTGTCTGATGACTCTTCAGCCAGAGATTGGGTGCAATGACGGTACACAATAATTTCTATGTTTGACGATTGTAGTTCAGTCTATTTTTCCGATTATGAGTTACTACTAGCAGCTGTCAAGCAGTACGTGCATATATATAGCTGCATCATGGATGGCGATGGATGTTGAATCTACACGCGCATTAAATAGTTTTCAACTATTAACGGGACAGGAAAACGAGAGAGAAATTTGCATCTGGTTGCCATCTCGTATTCGTACGTGCATGGTGACTGCTCATATCATATCCTCGATGGATATGAAGAAGGCAAGAAGCCACTGCCGTACGTACAGTGCCCTTGACAATCATAGCACAGAAGAACAGTGGTACCTGCAAACCACCTGGCTTGGACTGAACACTCATTTGCTCATGCTGACGGCCCTGGAGCAATGGAAGAAGAAGGGCTCGTTGTTTCCTTCATCCGAACATCCACAGATCCAGGACCAGCCCTAAGTTAACCCTACATTCATACATTCATAACTGTCTCGCGCAAATATGCATCTTTTGAAATTAGGAAGTGTATACACAAATTTTACGGGATTGCGTATGTTTCGGGAGGATTTGTCACAAGTGCGTGAAGGAGAGGCCAAGTTGTATGTCTGGAATATGTACACAACAAGGTTTTGGATTCCGAGCATCCACGCAAGCAGGACCAGCTCTAAGAGAGGAGAAGGTCAACAAAAATAAATCTTTTCTTTTCTTTTGTGCAGTAGCAATTGAGATGTCCCTGCCTTCATATAGTTTCTGAGGACAAGAAGCTACCATGCATGGGTAGAAATATACCAAGGACAGTTGCCAAGCCATCAAGATCTTAATAATGTTCAGGAATAAAAACACTTATTTATTACTCTCCATGATTCTGCATCGTTTCAAGGAAGTTGTTGATCTTGGTGGCTTGGAAACCGTAGGCTCCCTTGCACGTGTCATTCTATGATTCATATTAGTAACTTCTCTATTTTTTGGCAGTGACGCCTTTTTGGAACACAGAAACTTTATTACCGTGGAACTCTGCATCAATATGCATACAACCATATTTTATTACATTGTCTATTGGCAAATCTACTGGCACAGATCGAAATATACAAGTTTGATTGGCAGGAAACGAATGAGACTTCTGCAGTGGCATGAAGCGATTTTCTCCTTTTGTTTACGATGATTCTCTAGCGTAAGTCTGACTAAAATAAAGTTGTATGAGGTATGAAAACCGATTAGAAATTTAGAATAGTACCTCATGATGGTGAATGATGTTAGTCCACTTCAAAGGTCTGTCTAGTGTCTCACCTAAAACTCAATGTACAAGTACTACGACGAAACCTTGTTGTACAAGCTGTACTCGGGGAAAATCGGTTCACGCCATTGCCGAAGTCTCATATTCGTATCCTGCCAATCAAACTTGTGTATTTCGGTCCATGCCAGTAGATTTGCCAATAGAAAATGTAATAAAATATGGTTTAATGCATCTTGATGCAGAGTTCCAGGGTTATAAAGTTTCCGTGTTCCATAAAGGCGCCACTGCCAAAAAATAGAAAACTTACTAATATGAATCATAGAATGACACGTGCAAGGGAGCCTACGGTTTCCAAGCCACCAAGATCAACAAATTCCTTGAAACGGTGCAAAATCATTGAGAGTAATAAATAAAAGTGTTTTTATTCCTGAACATAATTAAGATCTTGATGTCTTGGCAACTGTCCTTGGTATATTTCTGCCCATGGTAGCTTCTTGTCCTCACAAACTATATGAAGGCAGGGACATCTCAATTGCTACTGCCCATGGTAGCTTCTTGTCCCCACAAACAAATAATATATTTTCTTTTCTTTTCTGTTTTTTGTACATCAACAAAAAAAATCCAAACACTCAATTTAAGGGATTAAAGTACTAATTTGAGATAATAATGCATTACAAAGTTGTTACATTGGGGTAGAAAAGTCTATTAGCGACATTTTCGTACTAATAAACTAGCATCTTGGGAGAAACACTAGTTACTTACCACCACACGACAATGAATACAGTGCACAGTCGCATACATATGTTATGACTCTACTTATCGTCTACACCCGACGGTGTGACAGTCCGGCGACCTCATATTCGTCCCATTCCCGCCGATGGACGTTGAGGTCGGGAAGGCCTAATATGGTGTGATTCAACCTATTGAATACCACCATGTCCAGGTCGAATGTGCGCCATCTAATGTGCTCTCGTCAAATCCACCTATTTCTCCTTGTAATGGAGCCACTTGGTGTGGTCCCTCTTCGCTTTGAACACATGCACGACGGCGGTCTCATTGAATATTTCACCAGGGTAGACGGTCGAGGCGTAGTCGGTGTAGCTCCCTTCCCATGCTTCTTATCAGAGGCGAGGAAGAGCACGATGTGGCCGATATGAGCTGTGTGAGCAAGTCATCGCTTGCCCATATAGGATCTGCACATACCCGCGCTCGACATCCAAAAGAAAACACTACGATTTTGAATCCAAATTGGGGCACTCATTGAAGAGGGCATGATCCTCATGTGCGGCCTCCAACACGTCACAACGATCCCACTCCTCCTCCTCGGTGATGAGGGAGGACTCCTCCTCCGCTTGCTCCTCGTCCAAGGATCCGTTCCTCCTTGAAGAGAGGCACAAAGTCCGGTCATAGGTGTCGGTGCTAAATCCGGCATATTTTGAGGTAGGGGTCCTAAGCTAGGGGTCTTGGAGCGATGGTAACATGGACACATGATTTTACCCATGTCCGGGCTCTCTCAAAGAGATAATATCCAATATCCTGCTTTTGATTGTATTGATATTTGCGGTATACTACAAAGTACAGGTATCTACCACAAAATTGTTGTATATGGTTCTAATGAATATGAGATCATATATTGATTAGCCTAGCCTCGGTTTATATAATGCACTAGAGGCCTTGGATTTATAAGAGTCATCGTCTAGTGCACCATGTCATGTCTCGTGGAATCTTCCTTGTAAACGCCATGGGCCGCCCGAAGTGACCAATTAGTGAACCGCCATAGGGGTCCTCAGCCTGAACCACCTGGTCGGGAGATGATGTGGTGAGTACCCCTAGTCCAGGACACCAATAGTAGCCCTTTGGGCCGGTATTCAAGTTGGGGCGCTCCTCGGTTATTCCAAAATGTTCTTCATCTTCGGTTGTCAGTCTTGAAAATTGGTTTAACAAATCTTCCTATCTCCGATCTTGAGAATCGCCAAGGTGTATCTGAAGAGTTCACATGTCGGGCACCCTAGGATCCCCTTCAAGTTCTCGGCCCTTATCAATGAATTGTTATTTTTACATCACACCTTGGGTTCAAAGTTTTCCGCTTAGTGTTGTCCTCTTGCAGCCAAGCTCCAACATCGTACTATAACCCAGGTGTCTATTTGTAGCCGAGCTCCTATGCCAGACTGTACCCGAGGTGTCATAGATTACCTCGGTGATGAAAATTTTGAAGGAGTTCAGCTGAGCTTTATGCTAGAAACATCCTCTGGGGAGCCAGCCACTTGCATCCGAGCTTTATGCTGGACTACTTTAAAGGTGGTGCACCACCTCGGCCTTGGGCTGATTTTTTGTGGAATTTTTTTCGATTGGCGCAATTTATTCTCTGCCTAGATGTATAGCCAGTATCCTTCAAGGTGTGTGCCGGCCTAAAATCCGAAATACACCTAAAGGATAAAAAAAACCATTGATCCGAGTGGCCCTTGAGACTCAGGCCGATTCGCGAAATCGGCCTAAGGATCAAGTCCTTGCTCGGCAACATACTTAGAAATGGAAACGCGGCGCACAATAGCTCGCGAGACACAGGTTGAGTGCGGCCGACCAACCTAAGGATCGTAATCTCTTTGGGAACTATTTTGCAATTTTATTTAATTTTTTGCATTGAATCGTCAAGGTAGTAGCCCCCGAGACTTGGGTTGGGCACATAGCCAACCCTAGGATCGTATCTCCTAGGGAACTTCATCAGTCGGCGTTTGAGTGTCTCCATCACCGAGGTGCAGCTCAGCAGGGAACATGTCAAATTGCGGATCGAAAAAGATTTCCTAAACAAAGCCATCACGCAGGAGACCTCGATCAAGAGGATGTCCTGCCTCCTGAAAAAAAACATAAAATAGGTTAAAGGTGTCATATGTTCGAAAAACCGAAAAACTTATGTAAAAACTTTATGTCTGAATTAAATCAAGTTTTTTGGTGCCAATCCAAAATTGATCTTAAAATTAATTTGTGCTTTCATCGTTTTTTAACATGATACTTCCGATCTCCAGATTCAAGCTGGTCAGCCTTCGGCTTCAACCTCCCTTCCCGAGGCGGAATGCTTTTCAGGCCAGTTTAGTGAACTAAACTTGAGCGGCTCTAAAGAGAAGTTGGGCTATCCCATATTGACCACACACTCGCGTTGGAAAAAGGAGTAGTAGAAAAAGACTTTGCAGCGACTTAGAAGAAAACATTTATTATAAAACGACACTTATGAATAAGAGCCCCCAGTTAACATGGGAAAAAGAAGTGTTTTAACAAAAATGTTTTTAAATAACTAAGTTTTTTACAAACAACTTTTTTATTTAAGACAAATATAATGTTTCGTTGAACCGAACAAATTTGAAAAATTGAAAAAAGTGAGCATGAAAGAGACTTAGCCAGTTAATGTGACTGGTGTTGATGACATGGTACGGTTTTCTGGCCGGATGAAGACGTCCATCGAACTTTCCCAGATTCAAAATGGTGCGTAGTACTCGGCCTGGCTAAGGTCCCAGCCCTCAAGCCCATCCCGAGGTGACTGAGCAAGTAGCTCGGCTTGGTGATGGCGATGCAACATAGTCAATGTGGCGAGGCGAAGCCCTTAGTCCAGCTGTCGTGACAAAGCGGGGTGATGATGAAGCCCCTGGAGTATGTTGATGAAGCGATGGAAAAGCCCCCGGTTTAGCCGAGGGGACAGAGCAGGTCGGCGGGGTGATGCGGGAGCCCCCACGCCAACCGAGGTGTCGAAGCAGATCAATGTGGTGGTTGTCGCTTTAAAGAAGTGACGGCGCGGCAATGCCGGTGTAGGTCAGAATTTGTGACACGGTCAATGCCGGTTTGATGAAGTAACCGTGCGATAACGGTGGCGCGGCCGACCTAACAATAGGGGAAGCAACATGGAGGGAAGTGGAGGCTGTGGGTAGCAGTTGTATGAACTATTAGGACAGGGAAACAATCATTTTATAACCATGGGCGGTGATAAAATGTGGCATGTGGCGGGGATGGTCGCGGAAGTTGGCACACAACAACCGCCATTAATTAGCACACTTCCTGATGCCATGAGTGTATTTTGTCTAGACCATTCGTAGTGCAAGGAGATCAGCCACGTGGGATGCTGAGGAGGGAGGTGAAACGTCTCTCCCACATGAGCGGGTGACAGATGGAACACCCTCCAACCCATTGCCCCACAACCTCCAAATATAGATGCTCGTAGGCTCCACATGGGGCGCCGTCCATAAATATGACAATTCGGGACCGTATGACAACTCTTCTAGAGCTTTACGGCCGAAATCTTGCTTCTTGTGAGCTGCGTTGGGATTTCCTCGAAGAGGAGAGGATGATGCAGTACAGTAAAAATAAGTATTTCTCTGAGTTAAGAACCAAGATTATCAATCCAGTAGGAAAACCACACAGAACCTCGTTAAGCGCACCTACACACACAAAAGAAAATACTTGCACCCAACATGATCAAGGGGGTTGTCAATTCCCTTGGCGGTTATTTGTAAGGATCAAATCTTATAGTGGTTGATAGATAAAATATAATGCAAAATAAAATAACAGTAATAAAATTGCACCAAGGTATTTTTAGATTTTATATATGATAAAAGTAAACCCGGGGCCATAGTTTTCACTGGAGGCTTCTCTCTCGACCCAAAAGCATACGATGTGTAAACAAATTACTGTTGGCCAATTGATAGAAAAGCACATAGTTATGACGATATTCAAGGCAATGATCATGTGTATAGGCATCACGTCTGGAACAAGTAGACCGACTCCTGCCTGCATCTAATACCACCCATTGACCGCTATCCAGCATGCATCTAGGGTATTAAGTTAATAAAAATAGAGTAATGCCTTAAGCAAGATGACATGATGTAGACAAAGTAAATCCAACCAATATGAATAACACCCGTAATTTTCTCCTTAATGACAACAATACAAGTATGTGTCTTGTCCCCTACTTTGTCAATGGAATATAGAACACCGCAAGATTGAACCCTTTACAAAGCACCTCTCCCATTGCAAGCTGAATCAATCTAGTTGGCGAAACCAAACAGATAAAAGGGAGAGAAATACAAAGCTATAATAATCATGCATAAAAAATTCAAAAAAGACTCAAATATTTCTCATGAATAATCTGATCATAAACCCACAATTCCTCAGATCTCAACAAGCACATCGCAAAAGAAGATTACATCGGATAGAACTCCAAAAACATCGAGGAGAATATTGTATTGAAGATCAAAGAGAGAGAAGAAGTCATCTAGCTACTAGCTATGGACCCATAGGTCTGTGGTGAACTACTCACACATCATCGGAAGGGCATCAAGGTTGATGTAGAAACCCTCCGTGATCGATTCCACCTCCGATAGAGTACCGGAAAAGTCCTACAGACGGGATCATGGAAGAACAGAGACTTGTGGTGGTGGAAAAAGTATTTTGGGTGGATCTCTATTTGTTTCCCGATTTTATAACATTTATAGAGGTGGAATTAGGTCAGCCGGAGCTATGAGGGACCCACAAGGCATCAGGGCGCGCCTACGCCCCTGGGCATGCCTTGTTACCTTGTCGTCTCCTCGTTTTTCTTCTGGTCTCCTCCCAAATCTTCTAGGGTATCTCTTGTCCAGAAAATAATCATCAAAAAGATTCATAGCGTTTGGACTTCGTTTTGTACTGATTTCCTGGAAAACCCAAAACTGGCAGACCACAACAAGTGGCACTTGGCACTAGGTTAATAGGTTAGTCCCAAAAAATGATATATAATTGCATGTAAAACATCCAAGATTGATACTATAATAGCATAGAACAATCACAAATTATAGATACATTGGAGACGTATCAAATCTCTATATCACCGGTATTATGACGACTCTGCAAAGGTTGCTCTAAGCTAGCGCAACAAAGGAGCCCACCCAGGGTTCTTTATCTAAATGGCCTAGGCGGGTTATATATGTATGCTAAAGGGTGTTACCATAGTGGGAGGCTTAATCAATGTAGTAGAGTCATAGATTCCTAAGTGAATACACAAATATTACAGATTGGGTTTGTTTCGGGAGGATTGCAATGAGCAAGTGGAGGAGAGGGAAAGCCGATAGTATCTCCGGAATAGGTTCACAATTTGGACATCCTGCATTTTTTGAGATAATTAAAGCAAAAAATCTAGTGAACAACAATATACTTACAGAAGTTTAGATTTTAAAAAATTATGCATATTATGCATGTGAGGAATCCACCATTTTTTCCTCCCATGTCTCTCTCATGTTCCCACCTCCCCCATTGATAGTCGCCCGTCCTACCCAGGCTACTCTATATTTTCCCTCCAGCAATATAGCTAATCGGATTGGGGATGGCGGGGCAAAATGAGATGACGCTATACATAGTAGTGTGAGGTTAGGGTTCGGCCTAAAGGCATTTGGCTTAATGCCAATTTGGAATTATGTTCTCGCGCTAGCGGGCGGCATGTGTCAGGTTGTTGCCGGCTCTATCTCAAAACTTCTCTCCATGGTGGATGCCAATTGTGGGAGTTGGATTGGGTAGAAGCTTCATCTCAATAATCCTGGTGGATAGCAATATCTTCCCAGAGCTGGTCAAATCTAACACGCTTCTTAGGTCCACCATGGTCATAGTGTGGGAGAGGAGGAAGGATTCATTTGTCGGTTGTCTCCAGTCTAGGGTTCCATGGAAAATCTAAGTTGGTTTTGAAGCATCATGTCCAATCTTATCCATCTACTGTGTTCTCAGATGCTAGAGCTAATCAAACAACAAGAAGTCTACAACGTGCTTCATGGGTGTGGCTCAGGTGGATCAACGGCCGCTGGTGGACAGGTTGGCAAATATCAATACCCCTTGTCAAAAAACAACAAGTCTCCAACCAGATTGCACTAAAGATTGTGTCCATGGAATCTCCGGCAAGATTGCCGCTCGTCGCAGAACTCAATTGCTTTCATTTGCGTCCTTTGGGGTCATGTTTACAAATTACGAGGAGCTGCTTATAATTTCAATTTACTTTAAGAGTCCTGATGGCTCTATTTTATATGCATTTTAGAGCTGATTTGTTGCATATTATCTATGTATATTCCCACTGAACCAAGTACATGTCCATTATGCATGGTTTTCGACTTCAACTCTTTTCACTATCACTATCGCATAGTTTGTGTTTTTATTAGTTTCCTTTGTTTCGTTCTGTATATAGGTGCTTTGGATCAACCATGGACCAAGTACGATGAAAAGGCAAAGGATGGGTTCAATATAGAGGACTTCTCGGCATCATACTTGGACACTTTGGAGTGTAAAAATGACATTTTTCCAGAGTGCCCAAAATCAAGATGTAATACCATAGGTGCGTCGGCTTCGTTCATACTGTTCCAATGAGCCCAAGAACATCAAAATCCGAGTTAGTATGAAGAAATGACGATCATTATCCGGAGGAGACTAGAACATTTGACGACGCACGGTGCAACAGGAGCGGTTGTACCACGCCTAGAAAAAACCCAAAATGGTTCATACCAGATGGGATTCTTTGTGGATTCCATCCCCCTTTTTTTCCTACGACATCCTTGGCCATCAAAGGAAGTTTTGGGAGAGGGTTTGGCTCATTTAGAACCCTTGGATCAAAGGAGAAAAACTACATCTACGGAGGAGGCTTTCACAGAGCCCTTATATACACACCTTCAACCCTAGCTGCGTCCATCATACATTCAAGATCAATCTCCATCACGTATATTTCTACTCTAACACCACCTTGATAGAAGAAGGAACAAGATCAAGAGAATGAAGAGGAGGCTCTGCTACGCACCGCACCGGCCTTCGGGTGGTGCTTTCTCCTCCGTGCCACCGCTGATGATACGTCTCCAACGTATCTATAATTTTTTATTGTTCCATGCTATTATATTATCTGTTTTGGATGCTTTATATGCTATTTTTATATTATTTTTGGGACTAACTTATTATCCCAGAGCCCAGTGTCAGTTTATGTTTTTTCCCTGATTTTGAGTTTCGCAGAAAAGGATCAAACGGAGTCCAAGCGAAATAAAACTTTACAATGATTTTTCTTGGACCAGAAGACACACGTAGGACTTGAGAACCAAGTCAGAAGAGTCCTGAGGCGGCGGCAAGGGTGCAGGGTGCATCCCAGGGGGCGCCCCCTGCCTTGTGCGCCCCTCGAAGCTCCTCTAACCCTATTCTTTGGCCTATAAATTCCCAAATATTCCCAAACCCTCAGAAGCATCCACGAAAATACTTTCCCGTCGTGAGATCCCATCTTGGGGTCTTTTCCGATGGTCTGCCGGAGGGGGATTTGATCACGGGGGGCATCTACATCAACCCTATTGCCCTTCAGATGAAGCGTGAGTAGTTTACCTCAAACCTACGGGTCCATAGCTGCTAGCTAGATGGCTTCTTCTCTCTATATTCTTCAATACCATGTTCTTCTCGATGTTCTTGGAGTTCTATCCGATGTAATCTTCTTTTGCGTTGTGTTTATTGAGATCTGACGAATTGTGGATTTATGATCAGATTATCTATTAATATTATTTGAATCTCCTCTGAATTCTTATATGCATAATTTGATATCTTTGTATTTCTCTTCGAATTATCGCTTTGGTTTGGCCAACTAGATTGGTATTTATTGCAATGGGAGAGGTGCTTAGTTTTGGGTTTAATCTTGCATGATTTCACCCAGTGAGAAAGTAGGGGTAGCGAGACACGTATTGTATTGTTGCCATCAAGGATAAAAAGATGGGGTTTTCATCATATTGCTTGAGTTTATCCGTCTGCATCATGTCATCTTACTTAAGGCGCTGCTTCGTTCTTTATAAACTTAATACTCTAGATGCATGCTGGATGGCGGTCGATGTGTGGAGTAATAGTAATAGATGCAGGCAGGAGTCGGTCTACTTGACACGGACGTGATGCCTATATGCATAATCATTGCCTTGGATATCGTCATAAGTTTACGCTTTTCTACCAATTGCTCAACAGTAACTTGTTCACCCATCGTATTATTTGCCTTGAAGAGAGAAGCCTCTAGTGAAACCTATGGCCCCCGGGTCTATTTTCCATCATATATTTTCAGATCTATAAACCAACAAAACAAAAAATACCTTGCTGCAATTTATTTAGTTTTATGTTTTTGCAATCTTTTATACCTATCTCTATTAGATCTCACCTTTGCAATTGGCCTGAAGTGATTGACAACCCCTTTATCGCGTTGGGTGCAAGTGTTTGATTGTTTGTGCAGGTGCATAGATTGGAGACTTGCTTGTATACCTCCTACTGGATTGATATCTTGGTTCTCTAACTGAAGGAAATACTTACTAGTTTTCTGCATCACCCTTTCCTCTTCAAGAGAAAAACCAACGCAAGCTCAAGAAGTAGCCACTGATAGCACTAGCCCTACCATGCCATCACCGTCGGTGCCGCCTCCACCAACGCCACCATGTGTTCTCCATTACCCTGCTCAACGCCGTCTTTAACTTGACCCTCTCCTCTATGTTACCCGACTTTATGATTGAGTAGTTGCACTTGTTCTGCGGGATATGGATGAACTCTTTATGATTAGAATTAAATTCCATTAAGCGATCCAATATCTTTTGTTTATGTGCGAGCAACTTTCATGAGTGTTGTGAGGAGCACACACACAACATTATCGCCTTGATTTGGCATGAAGAATATTACTACTGCTGTTCTAGGTTAGGATGTTGAAGTAATTCGAGGTGCCAGTAAAATACCTTCGCGTTGTACAATCGGTAGGGGAATAATAGAGAACTCTTGGTGAGGCCGCGTCTGTATCCGGACCCGCCCACTTTAAGCACATAAAGAGTAGTTTAGGGATAATACATATAGCTATGCTCCGTACTTGTTGCACGGATCATATTAGTAGTGATGACTATGGAACCCTCAAGAACACCTTACTGCTCAAGCACCGCCTATAGTAACTTGCATTTTCTTATTCTTGTTTTTACCTTCAGTTCGTAGTCTTGGTAAAGTCCTTTTTATTCTGTTTTCCGCATCAACTTGTAGAATAGGCTACTTCCAAACTCCCATTTGGGCGCGTACCAAATTTCATCGGTGAAAATACAGCTACGGGGTTAGTAGTGCCTTATTTTTCTCTCCGTGTGGGTTCAACACTCTATTTTCCATGGAAGTGCTACAACACCCTATGCTCTAGCCGGACATCAAGTCCTTTCAGCAGTGTTGTATCAGTTTTGATATTATAAACACCGGTTTCGAGGATCTTCGTGTTCCTTGTCAAAAAAATTACATGGATTTGTACAAACTAGAGTACACATGTTGCCATGGCAAACTATTGCCCCACCTCACCCAGCAAGAGCTAGGATGGAATTGGGGAACATACTACTAGTTGACATTCATACAAGTCTAGAAGTATCTATTTATTCACCAAGCGAGAGCTAGGATGGGATTGGTCTAGAAGTATCTATTTACAGACGGAGTACTCTCAAAACGTTTGGACATTTATCTATAAGATGCATACATTACTTTTATATACACTAGCAAGTTTTATCGACATACAATGACCCTGTAAACAACATAATGTGGTAGTGTTGGTTTATTGACATTTACAGAGATATCCATTGTAACAACATAGCAGCTTAAACGTCCGAAACAAAAAAAAACCATTCTTTGTGACAAAATACAATTTACTTTTAGATCTGTAAAATATGTAAAATATGTTTCTACTGATAAATATTGGAAGAATATGAAAAATAAGTACCTAAGATTCAGGAGCTTGTGTAAATTGTTCGTTTTTCTTATTATATCTATAGTAATATTTAGGCTGGTATGTTGAATAAATAATATTAATAGAAACAACATATATCTTTACATCAAGATGAGTTATCACGAAGTAAAAAAGTTCAATATAAATAGGTGGTACACTCTTTATTCGGGCAGCTAAGGCCAATTTGTACCTATGCATTATCTTGCAATATTGATGAAATCCATAAAATTGATTTTATTAATTCTGCTTATCTCCTTAATTTCCCTAGAATTAATTGTTTTACGTAAATACTATGGCCAACAAAACATTCAAGTGTTACATCTTGATTTAATATCTCCTTGTCTTCTATGTATATGCTCTATTAAACATTTAGTGTGCAAGTAGAAGAAATAAAATTACAAAATTTCATAAACCCTGAAATATTCTAAATAACTTTTGCAAAATCTGGAATTGTTTGAAGTATACTTAAAAATGCTCTCAAAATAATATTAATAAATATTCATAATTTATTTATGAGTTTTTTACGATTTCTCAATTTAATACTTCTAAACTTATTCACGTTCCTATATTATCCTAATTTTTTTTTTGTATTATGTTCTTTGCCTCTGTTCGCTTGTTTGCAAAACAATTGCACGTCACTAGTCATGCCGCTTTCACTATGTCGGTGGTCAAATCATCAATCCATATATATATTCGACTATATAATCACAAATAAACTCAACCAATAGAGCATGGTCTCTTTTTCCTTTAGGACATCGACATCTCAACATTAAAATTGGACTAAGCTCCCACATTATAGGGCCTCCATGGAACCGTGGGATTACGAAAACATGGAAATAGGAAAGCACATAATAATAATGCAAGAATTTTGAGATTAAATGGTTGCTTCATTGGAAGAAAACGCATGTATGCTGCATTCAAAATTGAAGTGAACTTCTCCATGAGATGTTGGTTTGCTTGAAAACTACTAGGAAAAATTTCAAAGCTGTGATTTTCTTTTGGTGTAATCCAAGTATCGAAAGTGTATGAATTTTTTTTTTATTTTTTCTTTGGCTTAGGACTGCAATCCACCATTGTTCCCGCAAAAATCCTTATTGGTTTTTTAGGTTGGTTGAACTTGGAGTCTCAAAAGTGAAACAAAATTACTAAAACACTAGTAGCATTATTTAACTCTATGGGCTGGTATTGACTATTATGCGGCTGCAAATCAACTATAGCAAACTAGCTAATCAGTACTACATTAATTAATTATTGCAACTGTAGCTAGCAACACTGCATCCATCAGCAAGGTAGCATGGGTAGCCATCTCAGCCCCATCAGCACTCACCATGGAAAAAGCAAAAGTGTGTAAATAAAGGAAAACAACAACAAGATGATGTGCTCTCCCTCCTCCAAATCGCCACAAACTAGAGAGAGAGAGACCCTTCTCTCTCATCTCTTGGTTGTGCTGCTACCTGGCTCTCTCTCCTTTTTCTCTCTCCTCTTGGGTAGCTCTCGCTCCCTCTCAAAGCAGTCAAGAGCTAGACCCTCCTGTCTCCTCTAGCTTCCATTCCATTCCTTTCCTTGGTACTAGTACTCTGATTCCCTTTGATTTCCCCAGCTGCCGCAGCTGCCAAGTCTCTTCCTCCCACTATCTCTTCTCTCCAACCTCCAGCCCAGCCAGCCGCCCAAACACCTCTCTCCTCTCCCAACAACTCTCTCTAAAAGTCTAGATCGCCGGCCATGATCTTCCCTCCTGCCTTCCTCGATTCATCAAGCTGCTGGAATACCAACCATAACCAGCTTCAGGTATGCATCCTTGCGGTCAATTAGTTGGTCTCTCAAGATTTTGTTCACACAAGAAAAAAAAATGAGAGAGAATATGTTCTAGCTAAGCTAGGGTTTGCTGATGGCAGATATACATCCTCTGCTGATTGCTGCACTATGTATCTTGGAATATACTCCATATACACATCTTGGCTGATGCTTAATTCCTGACCACTTAATTTGCAGCTGCAGCAAATCGGCAGTAACACTCATGTCACTACTACTCCTTCACCTGCTGGTCATGGAGACGGAGGAGGCAGCAACAACAACAATCATGGTCAGCAGGAAGGATTAATGGCCACGGCTGGGGCTGGAGGAGGTGGTGGTGAGGGCGGCGGTGGGGATGGTGACAGCGCTGGCGGCGGGAACAACAAGCCGATGTCGATGTCGGAGCGGGCGCGGCTGGCGCGGGTGCCGCAGCCGGAGCCGGGGCTCAACTGCCCACGCTGCGACTCCACCAACACCAAGTTCTGCTACTTCAACAACTACTCCCTCACCCAGCCCCGCCACTTCTGCCGGGCCTGCCGTCGCTACTGGACCCGCGGCGGCGCGCTCCGCAACGTCCCCGTCGGCGGCGGGTACCGTCGCCACGCCAAGCGCAGCGCCAAGCCCAAGGCCGGGTCGGCTGGATCCGGATCCGCCGCGGCAGGGACGTCGTCTGCGACGTCGACGACGCCCAGCACCACTGCTTGCACCACCGGCACTGCCACTGCGCCGCCCGCTCTGCAGTACTCCATGTTCGGCAGCGCGCCGCCGCACGGCAGTCGGTTCGCCGATAGCTTCGACCCGGCGAGCCTGGGCCTCAGCTTCCCCGCCAGACTGCTCTTCCCCGACAGTGGCGCCTACGCGGCCGACGGTGGCGCCCAGCAGCAGCACCACCACCACCAGGGGAACGGGAACGGCATGGAGCAGTGGGCGGCTGCGCAGATGCAGAGCTTCCCGTTCCTGCACGCCATGGATCACCAGATGTCCGGGAATCAGCCGCCGGCTTCAGCAATGCCCACCACAATGGCGGCGATGCAGGGCATGTTCCACCTAGGGCTACAGAGCGGCGGCGGCGGCGGCAATGGCGATGATGGAGGAAACCAGCAATTCCACCACCCGCCGGCCAAGAGGGACTACCACCAGCAGCAGCAGCAGCAGGATTACCCAAGCAGCAGGGGCATGTACGGGGACGTGGTCAATGGCAATGGCGGCGGCTTCAATTTCTATTCCAGCACTAGCAATGCAGCTGGTAATTAGCTAGCTAGATCTAGCTAGCTTTGTTCTTCCAAGCCTAGATTGATGCATGGTGAAATGGGGCTGGGGATGTATAAAATCTTCATCACTACAATATGTGTTACAAGAACTCGATCGATCTCGTCGATCCAGATCTCTAAGGAGGGGGGATATCAATGCATACACAAGAATGTTAACCTTTTATCTGTTAAGTGTTTGATCACTATGGCCTTAATTTGTAGTACTATGTTTACTTGTTTAATATACTTAGCACCTAAGTGTAGTGTCTGTTAGTAGCCCTGCATATGCATGCTCTTTGGGATCTTTCCCATTGAGTTTTATTACATTTTATCATGCATTTAACTTGTGGGTATGTACCAATGTCCCACTTTTACATTGTGCTAGTTTCATTAAACTCTTGATGATTTATATATCAGGTTCGTCTCTTTGTATCTGATCTACTTCGCGTGAAGGTTTTTCATAACGGTTTTACTGAGTCTCGGATGCTGAGAACTGTCAATATGACTGTGAGATGCGTGAGAAATTTAACCTTTTTTGGCTATGAGAATAAACAATGCATCTTTTTTTTCTGCACTAGATGAACAAAATACTACAATGCAATGACTATGTTCTTAAATTTGTATGAACAATTTTGTAAAACAGGTTGAAACTTAAGAAAATCTCAGTTGACTATCGACCATCGTCTTAGATGTGGCCTTTTCATTTTCAATTTCGTGGGCTGGTTTGTTGCAATCGAAAGTTGTACTCCGTTAAGGTGAGGTTCATTGTTTTGTCTGAAAATGCACAAGGCATACACATACACTTATGTATTCAGTCATGCAAGTTATTCTGATGTGTCATGTCGTTGTTGGATGTATCATGTATATGCTAAGAGCATCTCTAACTGATCTCTTTAAATTTAGAGGAGGATATGGCCGAGTATCCTTTAGTGGAAGATATTTGCTCCTCTAAACAAGTGCTATCTCTAACTGATCTACTGAATTTAACAGAGTAAAAAAAATTCAACACAAATTCGATGCAAATTTAGACTAGATTCAAACTTGATACCATACAAAGTTGATTCCAAATAGAAATATATAACTATTTTACATAAACTAAATGAAATTTATAATAGGATTGCATAAAAACTAACTAAACTACTCACTATTAGTCTCGTTCTCAATCCTTTCCCACACTGATTCGATGAGCCCTCCGATGAGACGGCCATGTCCCTCGTCGCTAGCACCGCCCTCATTGCTGTTGGAGTCACTGGGGAGGTCGATGACCTCTGTCATCCCGGCCCCATACTACTTGTACTACCAGTGCTCCGCCAAGACGCGCTCCGGGCAGTAGCCACGAGCTCCAGCATGTAAGTCTCGCCAGCTTGCTCCACCTTGAGACACTCGCAGGCGTAACGATCTTCCGGCATGTCCCGTCAGGTAGCCACCTGGGGGTTGACCGGCTCCAACCGCGGTAGGCCGTGGGAGAAGTTGCATCGGGCCGCGGCGCCGTGGGGATGGACCGACTTGATGTCGTATGTGAGTACCACCTGCACCGCAGAATGGAAGGAGCCAAGAAAATGCCGTTTGCCGGTGTCACAGTTGTATATCTCTGCGACCCATGTCCCCCACTGGCGCTACCACACGCTAATGTAATTTAGTGGTTGTGGCTGCGAAGGCGACAGGTCGGGGAGACAGGATGTGCCGACACAGCGACGCTCATGGCGACGTGGATCCACGGGCCGAGCGCTGGCGATGGGCGGCGGGGAGTGGTAGCGGGTGGATCCGGCCATTTTTGGTGGCGGGCCAGTGGCTGAGTGAATGTGGGTGATGGTGGGGGCGCGGCGGCGTGGATTGGATGGCAGGGCTGGTAGGAGGTGAGCGAAGTGGGGTGGAGGATTTTTACTCCACAACCGCTCGGCTGAGTACATTTAAGAGTCTTGGGCTGCTCAGAGTAAAACAAAATTCCTCCCCTAATGGATTTTGGGGTTCGGTCAGTTCCCGGTTAGAGGAGAAAAAACAGATTTAACCTACTCTAACCGGTTATTGGTGGTCGGTTAGAGATGCTCTAAGTTCTTAGTTGTATTGTTAATTTCTATAATAAAAGGTGTAGTGATTTTGCTCTGTAGTAATTAACTAGTGAAAAGGTGGTACTCAGAACAGAGAATTAGGGAAATAGCTTAATTTAATGTAATTCCCCCTTCCTTTTGATATTTTACTGTTGCATGTAACGACAAGTATGTGTGTAGATACATTCAACTTAAAGCGAGAGAAAGATACTAGCTCGAGTGCATGTGTTGACCATGACATTATACATACAACTTTGTAGTCCTTTACACTTGCATGGTCATGGCAATATTTATCAGTGCAAAGGGATATGCTAAATTAATTAGCAATCCATGGAAAGATTGTGCAAATTAAGTATCTCTTAAATAACCAATGGTAAGTCGATAAGAGAAGTTGTATACTAGTAGGGCCGGCATGTGATCGAATCCCCAAGCACATGAGAGCATGATGCAAACTCAAAAAAGTGGCAAGAGCATATAAGCAGCTATGTATGTGAACGTATGGACTTTGTTAGAGGCAAAAAGGAGTTCAAACGTTAGGTGCCTTTTTCTGTTTTTCTGTTGGGTTTTCAATCGGTTTCCCCTAATTAACCAGGGAATGTTAGGTTTTTTCTTCTGGTTTTTCTTATAAACTGGACCATCTCTATTGTTCTTAATAAAATGCAGGAATAACTCCTGCCCCTGCATTGAGGTTCTTCTAGAAAAAAATGAAGTGCAAATAGTTTTATAAAAAATGCACAAATATGTGATTTTTGAAATTACGACGCATGGCATGAGTGAACAAAAGTGATTTCTTGTTCTCATCTGATTACCAGTTGCTGGCAGACGTTCAATGATTGGTGACCTTATAGGTTGAATATATATCGTGCATGAAAATTGGTGGAGAAGTACACAACCGGCCGGATCGATGGGACTAGCAGCAGCTAGCCAGCTCACAAAACCATGTACGGATGTGGCGCATGATGAGCATATTATTCATGGCATATTGCATGGAAGTTCGGGTCAGATCGACCACGGTAGACGATAGTATATCACAGCATCTATGCATGCTTAAACGACTAAAGAAGCTAGGCAAGGCAGAGGGGCATGCATGATGATGAGGAGGAATTATACCGGGGTGTGCCCGAAAGCACAGTGGGGTGGGGTGGGGTGGGGAGGCAAAACTGGCACAAAAAGCGAAAGGGGTCGCTTTGGCTGGCTAGCTAGGGTTTTGTTTGGAATGGTCCAAGATCCTGCCTGAATTCTTGGTACGCGCGAGCATGGCCATGGCCAGCATGTTCAGGGGAATCTGATTCTCCCCCTACCTTTGGCTCGCTTTCATGCCAGGCATTTCCTTTGCTTTGCTTTCTCCAATGCCTAGGTGGCAGGCCAGTCTCCTCCCCCTCTTGCTGTGCTTCTTCACCCCCCCTCCTGACCCCCTCCCCTTTGGGGAATAAAGGTAGCTAGCACATGCACCATTATTGTTAGTTTTCTTCTCTCCAGATCTATGTGTGCTTCTCTCTCGCCTCTCTCTAGGTAGGGGGTCTTTCATTAGCTAGCCATTGGATGGGAGGGGTTGTTTATCTTGGTCCTTCCTCTTTTTTTCTGACAGAACATGATCTTTGCTTTTGCTCATGTTTTGATCTTGCCATCCATGCATGGATGCTTGTTTTACCCCAATCGATGTTAATCAACGCAGGGGTTACTAGCTACCTAGCTTCACGTCTTTAACGGATCTCCTTGCCTAGAGATTGCTGGGTGGGTACGACTGTCGACATCGTCGCCTTTCGACAGCATTGTCCCGTCGATATAACAATGCAATGTTTGTAAATGGGTACCGGTATTTTGCAACCTCTCATGTAAATATTCACCAAATCTGCATTCCTAGTTCACAGACACTGCTACAGTAAAAGAAGATTGCCTAGGAAAGAGCAGTACGTGCACTGACCGGGTAAGGGGCACACACCGGTCCGGCGCACTCTCACAGGCCGCCGTCACCAACTGCCATCAATCCATCTTTAGAGCTATACTAACGCATCAACCTTTCCCAGTCTAGCAGTTGTCGACGCCGCTACGGCACCAAACAACCCCACCGCCCTGGGCTCGTCTATCCAGCCACATTCGTCACCGAGATCCAACTGCATCATGCCACCAATACTCGTTGTCATCGACGCGGCAGATACAACGCCGCTCCTCCTGCCAGCCTCCACACCTTCACCACTGCTGGAGCTACGCAGAACCCACCACCCGTGGCACCTCTCCCCAAACATCTGAGCCTCCCAAGACGGCACCTCCATGGAGGTTACGATGCGTAGGACGCCGCCTCCGCGCAATCCAGTCTAAATTTTGGACTTTGGTCTGAGAGGTGTTCGGAGGTGGATAGGAGGGACCTTGGCTTCGCCTCTAGGAAGGAAAACGACGTTTGAGGGCCGCCGCCGATGCCAAGCTGGACCAGCCAACCAAGGTTTCATCCGGTCCCCATCCCATACCACCAAACCTACGTCTGCTCCATATCCGGCAGCGAGCCAAGAACCGAAACCTATATAGATGAGATTGGCATGGGGCTCAACCCAACAGGAGTCGAGAAGAAGATCCAGAGTAGATATCCAGGCGCCGAATTAGCTAATCCGACGTGGCCAGCGGCAAAGACCACCACCCCACGCCCGCTGACCTTAGGACCTCCGCCCATCCCAAAGATCACTTGATCGGCGAGAACTAGGGGTCGATGATGCATGGAAAGCAAATGTACATTATTCCGCTTATTAAATTCCGGATTGTCGCTATGAAGATCACCTCATGTAGGTTTACATACTCGTGGTCTTAACATCATAATATACTACTCCCTCCGTCCCTATTTATATATCGTCTTTTATGTCGTGATTTAACTTTCACCAATGATTTCATCACTAGTAGAAAACAAGGCTTTGGTTGAGGCCTGGGTAAGGGCATTAATCCCGGTTCACTAACAAACCGGGACCAATGGGGGCATCAGTCCTGGTTCATGAGGCTAGGGCGCCGGCCGGGCCTCGGGGGCCATTGGTCCTAGTTCATCTGACCCCTTTGATCCCGGTTCCAGACACGAACCGGGACCAATTGGTCTCGCTCCTGGCCCACAACCTTTAGTCCCGGTTAGTGGCTGGAACCGGGACCAAATGTGGTCCTTTAGCAAGTCTCTAACAATGATGATGCGAAGATTGCATAAATGGTACATGAAAACCTGTAGCAAGTCTGGGAAGGATAGTTTGATGGTGAGAACTAAAGAGGAGCACGACCTCATTGGAACTGAGCTGATGCCTATTGAATTTGTGGAGTTATTCCAGTTATACAATCAATTGGCCCTCGACTAACAACTCATGACTTGCTACCGTCTGTAAGTATTACTTCAGTAATTAAGTCTCTATATATAGCTCAGCTCTTTCATTGCATGTATATATAATTATCCTCACTATATTATGCAGATTGAAGATCGTTCGGTTCATTAACCAAAATGCGATAAATGAATGGTCGGTTAAAAACAGAGTCACAGATACTGAGGACAACTTGCTACAATCGTTGCTTCGGAATCAAAGTAAAGGGAAAATACTCTTTCCTTACAACTTCCTATGAGTGTTACTGTCGTGTGCATATTCGGTTTCGCTTACTTGAGGTTATAGTAATGTAATTAATGAGTTACGCATGCGTGCGCAGCTTCCACTTTATTCTGCTAGAGATTAACCTTGACCGGGGAGTAGTAACTGTCTTAGACTCGAGAGGAAAAGATCCCCAGGACTATGCGGACATGACTGCAATGCTCCAGAAGTAAGTTCAATCGATCATTATCGCACCATATCGGCAACTTTGTTCATTTCCTAAGTAGTTAATTTCTTTCTCTGGCAGGGTTTGGAAAGAGTTCACTGTAATTGTTCCGGGACTGCCGAGGGAGCTGCGATTTACACACCCGAAAGTAAGTACTACTACCTCCGCGCATCTTCCATTGATTCTATTTTCATCAATACCATTTATCATGCTTAATTATCAGTGTGATTGAACTCTATTTCTCATAAAGTGCTTGTGGCAGGAAGCCAGGAATGATTTGAAGGAAATATGCCCTAGAGGCAATAATAAAGATATTATTTATTTCTTTATATCATGATAAATGTTTATTATTCATGCTAGAATTGTATTAACCGGAAACATAATACATGTGTGAATACACAGACAAACAAAGTGTCACTAGTATGCCTCTACTTGAGTAGCTCGTTGATCAAAGATGGTTATGTTTCCTAACCATGGACATGAGTTGTCATTTGATAAACGGGATCGCATCATTAGGAGAATGATGTGATTGACTTGACCCATTCCATTAGCTTAGCACTTGATCGTTTTTAGTTTACTGCTATTGCTTTCTTCATGACTTATACATGTTCCTATGACTATGAGATTATGCAACTCCCGATTACTGGAGGAATACTTTGTGTGCTACCAGACATCACAATGTAACTGGGTGATTATAAAGGTGCTCTACAGGTGTCTCCGATGGTACTTGTTGAGTTGGCATAGATCGAGATTAGGATTTGTCACTCCGGTTGTCGGAGAGGTATCTCTGGGCCCTCTCGGTAATGCACATCACTATAAGCCTTGCAAGCAATGCAACTAATGAGTTAGTTGCGGGATGATGCATTACGGAACGTGTAAAGAGACTTGCCGGTAATGAGAATGAACTATGTATTGAGACACCGACGATTGAATCTCGGGCAAGTAACATACCGATGGCAAAGTGAACAACGTATGTTGTTATGCGGTTTGACCGATAAAGATCTTCGTAGAATATGTAGGAGCCAATATGAGCATCCAGGTTCCGCTGTTGGTTATTGACCGGAGATGAGTCTCGGTCATGTCTACATAGTTCTTGAACCCGTAGGGTCCGCACGCTTAACGTTCGGTATTATGAGTTTATGTGATTCGATATACCGAAGGTAGTTCGGAGTCCCGGATGAGATCAGGGACATGACAAGGAGTCTCGAAATGGTCGAGACGTAAAGATCGACATATTGGACGACTATATTCGGACATCGGAAAGGTTTCGAGTGATTCGGGTATTTTTTCGGAGTAGCCGGGAGTTACGGGAATACGGGGGAAGAAGTATAGGGCCTCATGGGCCAAGTGGTGGAAGAGAGGAGGCAGGACAAGGCAGGGTGCGCGGCCCCCCTAGCCCAAACAGAATTGGACTAGGGGGCCGGCCCCCTTTCCTCCTTTCCTCCCTCTCCTTCCTTCTCCCTCTCCTCCTTCCTTTCCCCCTCCTAGTAGGAGTAGGAAAGGGGAGTCCTACTCCTACTAGGAGGAGGACTCCTCCTCTTGGCGCGCCCTGCAAGGGCCGGCCGGCCTCCCCCGTTGCTCCTTTATATACGGGGGCAGGGGGCATCCTAGAACACACAAGTTGATCATTGATCTTTCTTAGCCGTGTGCGGTGCCCCCCTCCACCATAATCTACCTCGGTCATATCATAGCGGTGCTTAGACGAAGCCCTACATCGGTAGCTTCATCAACACCGTCACCACACCGTCGTGCTGACGAAACTCTTCCCCGAAGCTCTACTGGATCGTGAGTTCGCGGGACGTCACCGAGATGAACATGTGCTGAACGCGGAGGTGTCGTATGTTCGGTACTGAGGATCGGTCAATTGTGAAGACGTACGACTACATCAACCGCGTTGTCATAATGCTTCCGCTTACGGTCTACGAGGGTACATGGACCAAACTCTCCCCTCTCGTTGCTATGCATTACCATGATCTTGTGTGTGCGTAGGAATTTTTTTGAAATTACTACGTTCCCCAACATGATTTTTGTGGATACTACGTTTGCGAGTTCATCTACAACGTGACCTCTCAGCGGGGCTACTCCGAGAAACAATATGAAGTACGTAAACAATAATATTCATAATTTATTTTATTACCATCATTTGTGTTGAGTTTCATTCATATATGTATTGACCCCCTTCTTTAAATTAGATCTGGCAGATGCGGGATGAACTCCTACCACATGATCGCATACGAGAAAATCAAGAGGAATTGGCGGGATTCTTTCACTAGTGCAGAACCGGGCAATAGCACCGGTTCATAAGGCCCTTTAGTGCCGGTTCCATAACCAGCACTAAAGTGTGGTCACTAAAGCCCCCCCCCCTTTAGTACCGGTTCAGCACGAACCGGTGCTAAAGGACAACCACGTGGCACGAGCCAACTCTGGGGGCCGGGAGCCCTTTAGTACCGGTTGGTAACACCAACCGGTACTAAAATGTTTGGGGTTTTTTTGGTTTTATGATTTCTTTTTCATTTAATTTTGTGTTTTCCATTTTAATTCTTTTTCGTTTGCTGGTATTTTACGATACTACACATTCTACACGTTATGCATATATATATATATATATATATAAATAGAATTTCTAGTAGAACCAATCATATATATATCATCAATGTCTCACAAACCACCATATTAATTCACACATACACACGTGTATAGCTATATACAATTTCTCCTACATATGCATGTTGCCTTCGGAGCCAGTGGCATTAGCCTAATTGGTGCCTTCGGAGCACGATGACAATTGGAAGTGGTTCATGACCTGGTCGATGGGGGCGGTAGCGGGTAATAGTATTCTTCCTTCGGATTTATGACCTGGTCGAGAAAAAATCCCGCCATTTCCTCTTGAAGTGCTTCTACGCGCTCCGTTTCTAGGAGCTTGTCCCGCACCTCTTTAAACTGTTAAGAAGGAGATTAATATGCATGTGTATTAGTTGTGTGACTAGATATCGATAATGGTGTAAAAATTGTGAATAGTGTTCTGACAAGCGTACCCATTCCTGTCTTTGAGATCTGCTCCTTTCGGATGCCATCATGCGAATGTTCTCGCAAACGCAGAATGCACACAGATTAGTCCCCTGCGCCTGCTTCAGGGCCTTTATTACGAGAATGGAATTTAATTTGATCAGATAATAATTAATCAAGCATGATAATTAAAGAGATGGCAGCTAGCTAGCTAGCTAGTACTACTTAATTACTTACCTTGGGTCGAAACCATTTCAGCTGTCGTTTCCATTCGCCTTCCGTGACGCTGATGAACCTTGCCCAAGCCCTGCCCGCCGACAAAGAAAATGAATAAAGGGGTTATTAAATAGTTCATATCATGAAATGACGAACTAAATAGGCCGAGATATATAGTTAATAATGATTGAAATTACCTGTTGACTATCCCAAACAAGATGTTATAGTCACTATTTGCTTTGAGTAGTGAGTCCAGTATTTGAACTGTTCCGGCGTCAACTTTAATGATACACAAGATCCAGTGAAATCTGCATGCACACACGTTTGCATGTCTTAATTAAGCGGGCATATGTAAGCAAAAACATGTAGCTAGCTAGTAGGCAAAAACAGAGAATTTGTAGTACAAGAAAGTGTGACTCACTGGAAGTTGTAAGGAAGTAGTATATCTTCATTGTATTTGAGGCGCTTCAAGAACTCTAGCATGTTGTCCTCTACCTACTTTTCATAATGCTTGTTTATTTTCCATGTGTATTCATTAACGGTGTTTGGGTCAATGAACCCAATGCCATAGCGTCCACCTTTTCTCATTTCATACATCTTCATCCTGCATAATACCACAGAAAAGAATATAGTGAGGATAATTACAGGTAATGATTGATCAAAAGGATCACTACAGCTAGCTTGAGACTTAAATTACAGAAAGAAATCACTTACAGACAATAGCAACTGACGATAGATTTGTCGAGTGCGTCTTGATTGTATAACTGAAACAGTTCAGAATACTCAACGGTCACAGGATTCTCATGGTAGTAATGATCCTTCTTGACTTGCACCATGAGGAACTCTCGATCGGATCTCTTGGTAATGTCCATGTACCATTGATGCAATTCATACATTCTCGTTGGGAGCTTCTTGACCTCTTCTGGCTTGACCAAAGGTTGGCCCCGGGCATATTTCCGTTTTATTTCCTCCTCTGTAAGCACAGGCACGTCCTCGATCTCAAGGAGTTGTCCAACAGTGATGTTGAGAGTTTCAGCCTGCATTATATGCTCCTGGGTTATTACCACATCGCCCACCTCGGGAACGTAAGCTGTTTGCCCACAATAATATTGGGCGCGCGTACTGTCACGTGTTGTTCGCGGCACAACAAGCGGGGGGATCGATTGCGCCGCCTATTCTCCCAGCTGGGCAACGGTTTTCCCGCATTTTTTGACAGCTGCTTGTTGTTTGCTCGAGCTCGAGCTCGCCTTCTTCTGTAGACGTTGTCGATGTAACTTCCTGATGTGGGGCTCATAGTCTGTGTCAACAGGCTTAGGAGCTGGTGGATGAGCCATACGAATGAAGTGGTCAACTACTTCCACAGGCACTTTCTCCCTTGGCGGCGGTGGCGGTTTCGGTCCAAAATGGGCGTCGACTTCTGCCCGCACTATGGCATTGGTTTGCTCCTCGGTCCTGTCGTAAGCCCTCTCAGGAAGAGGAGTAGTGAGGTTTGGACCATATTTATATCGCTTGCCTCCGCCTGTACTTCCTGTACTATGACCTCGACTCGTACCGCTACGCACCATAGCTGCGGGATGTCTCTTCCGTGATTGCTGAGGCGGCGGAGAAGGCTGACGGGGCTGAGTCGAACGAGGAGGAGTGGCCTGAAGCTGTGCCGGACTTGCAGTGGCCTGAGGTTGTGCCGGACTTGGAGGAGGAGTGAACGTCTGACGCTGTGTCGGACTTGGAGGAGGAGTGGCCTGACACTTTGCCGGACTTGGAGGAGGAGGAGTGGCCTCACATGTTGGTGGACATGGAGGAGCGGGAGTCTGCTGACTCGGTGGCGGACTTCGACGAGGAGTCGGGTGACGTGGTGTCGGTGGCCTTCGAAAGATGATGCAATCCTTTCTCCATAGGATGATACGATGTTTGGCATCTCCGAGTATGTGCTCCTCGTCACCTCCAGGAATGTCAAGCTCTAGCCCCGAATATTGGTCCACCACCTCATCAACCACGACACGAGCATAGCCTGCTGGAATCGGGTTGCAATGGAAGGTTGCATCGGGGGAATTTGTATAAGCAACGCCGTCCGCCACTTTCAAGGATATATTCTTAATTTTGAAGTGTAGCTCGCAGTTAGTGTTCTCCGCGATGTCATCCACGGGGTATCTATCCAGCATTGCGTCAAACAGGGCGGAATCCACGCTGCTTCTCGGCATGGATGGGGCGGTGGTATCCAATGCTGGATCATCCGCTAGCTGCTGCAGCTGCTGAGACCCCCTTTGCTGGCTAAGTGAGTCGATCTGCTCCTGCTGCCGCTGGAATTTGATTGCCAAGTCCGCGTGCGCTGATTCTAGGCCTTGAAGGCATTCATAGTCGAGCTTCCTCTGCTCCTCCTCCATCTTCCTCTTCTTCTCCTCCGCAATCTTCTTTCTCGCATAGGTTCTGTAGTCGGCGTTCCAGTCCGAAAACCCCTCATACCACGGAATAGCGCCCATGCCTCGTGTTCTTCCCGGGTGTTCAGGATTTCCCAGGGCACGCGTAAGCTCGTCGTTCTCTCTGTTGGGCTCGAACAACCCGGATCGAGCCTCTTCTATTGCAACAAGTAGCTTATCTTCGGCTTCGTCCAGACATGCCTTCTTGGAAACTTTGCATGTCTTCGGGTCCAACTCCCCCCCATGCGCATAGAACCAAGTCCTGCACCTGGGGGCCAGCTCAATGTTTCTGGAGTGACACTTGCATCCAGCATCTCTTTCTCAGACTTATCCCACTTAGGCATTCCCACCGCATAGCCACCTGGCCCCAGCTTATGGAACTTATCCTTTTTTACGGCATTGGCCTTGTTTATTCTTGACCGTTCCTTAGATAATTCTGAATCCTTGAATTTCACGAAATCGTCCCAATGAGCACTTTGATTCTCTAGTGTTCCCTCGAATACTGGAGTCTTCCTTCCTCCCTTGACGTACTTGTCCCATTCACGATTCTTGTGGTTCTTGAATGCAACCGCCATCTTCCTAAGAGCAGCGTCCTTGACTTTCTGCACATCTGCTTCTGTGAAATGATCTGGTAGGGTGAAATGTTCCATGAGAGTATCCCAAAGCAGACTTTTTTGTCTGTCGTCGACAAAAGTAAGATCTGGACGTGGCTTTGCTGGCTCTCTCCATTCTTGAAGGGAGATCGGGAGTTGGTCCTTCACAAGAACTCCGCACTAACGAACGAACTTGTCCACAATCTTCTTAGGCGCTAATGGTTCGCCATTAGGTTTGATTGCCTCGATATTATACTTTACGCCCTCCTTCAACTTTTTTTTCGGGCCTCGTTTCGTCCTGTTGCCTAAAGATTTGCTCGATCCGGATGGCTGAAAGAAGAAAGATCGATTCGTTAATATATCTTAAACTCATTTAAAACATGTGATGATCACCAGATGCCTGCTTATATAAATATATATACCTCTCCGGTGTTTTCATAATCGTAGTTCATGACTTCATCAATTCGGTCATCGCGATCGAATATCATATAACCCTCTCCGGTGTTGTTTAGAAATTCGGAGCCGTCATAATCTTCTTTATTCTGATCATCATCTGGCCCGCGTATTATATCGAACATGGTCTGTTCTCCCTCTCTGTCGGTATTGTCCGCCATAGCTTTTATTTAACTATGCCAAAAGAAATATAAAACAATTTAGTATTCAAATTACATCGTCTCGAATAATAGATATAATCTCGAATACATCGTCTCGAATAATAGATATAATCTCGAATACATCGTCTCGAATAATAGATATAATCTCGAATACATCGTCTCGAATAATAGATATAATCTCGAATACATCGTCTCGAATAATATATAATCTCGAATACATCGTCTTGAATATTATATATCGAGTACATCACTGGCTAGGTAGCTAATAAAGACCGAATACTACAGAAGAATTTAGGACACTCGCGGTTCTTGCGGCGCGGGCGGCGCACACCCAAAGAGAAGGAACCCTCACAGGATCATAGCTAAAGTGAGATCCCTAAAGAAATTGCCATGTATTGGAGAACCTGCCGCCCTCTAACGCAACCATGTAGCGATGGACGTGCTCGTCCTCCTCCCTGACACGGCGACGTACCACCTCCGGCGGGGCCGGCTCCCTCCGCACCGAAACTGGCCCACGCGAACGCCACCAAATGAGATCAGGGTCAACGACGGGACCCGGGGCCGGGTTCCTCATCAAGCGGCGCCCCCCTCCAGGCAGCACCTCCCAGTGCCAGCCCGGTGGAGCCCAGTCCCGGACATGGGTCAGTCGGACGTCGTTGCGGACGGGTCGACGGCGAGGATGCGGGCCGGGCATCGTCGAGAACAAATACTAGCTATATGCCCGCAAAAAGTAACATTTTTTTAATGATTGGATTTTGATAACTAAAATTTCTAACATTTCTATTTAACTAACATTTCTATAACATTTCTAATATTTCTAGAACTAAAAAAAAGAAAAATTTCTAACTTTTTTATAACTATTTCTATAACTAAAAAACAGAAAAATTTCTAACAATTCTAACATTTCTAACTATTCTAACAATTCTAACATTTCTAACAATTCTAACAATTCTAACATTTCTAACTATTTCTAAAAAACAGAAAAATTTCTAACAATTTCTAAAAAACAGAAAAATTTCTAACTATTTGTATAACTAAAAAACAAAAAATGTATGTGTGTGTGTGTGTGCGCGCTCACCGGCGAGGTGAGAGGCGACGGGGGGCAGCGACGGGGACGGGGACGACGGGGCGGCGACGACGGGGACGGGGCGGCGACGGGGGCGGCGACGAGGGATGGAGATGTACGGGGGCGGCGGGCGACGGTGCAGAGGAGAAGAAGCAGATGAGAAACTGTAATTTTCGTAAGTGTTGTTTATATAGGAGGGGCCTTTAGTACCGGTTGGAGCCACCAACCGGTACTAAAGGCCTGTTTTGGCCAGGCCAAGCGGCGGGAAGCGACCCCCTTTAGTACCGGGTGGTGGCTCCAACCGGTACTAAAGGCCCCCCCTTTAGTACCGGTTGGTGCCACGACCCGGTACTAAAGGGGGTGCGCTGACGCAGGTGCGGTGCGGCAAGTTTAGTCCCACCTCGCTAGCCGAGGGGCGACCGCACCGGTTTATAAACCCCCGTGCGGTAGCTCTCTCGAGCTCCTCTCCAAAGCAGGCCTACTGGGCCTACATGTTCTGTGCTGCCCTGTTGGCCTACT
Source organism: Triticum urartu (assembly GCF_003073215.2). Taxonomy (NCBI): domain Eukaryota; kingdom Viridiplantae; phylum Streptophyta; class Magnoliopsida; order Poales; family Poaceae; genus Triticum; species Triticum urartu. The sequence continues at coordinate 739,853,755 of NC_053024.1, forward strand.
GGGCCTTTGCGGGCCTGCATCCTGGCCCAACAACAGATTGGGTTTCTAGTCGTATGCCGGCCGCTCTGGCCTAGTAGGCGGGCTTTTTTATTTTTTTTGCTTTATTTATTTTTGAGTTGTTTTTTTGTGTATTTAGACTTTCTTTGTGAATATTTTTGCTTTAGGTACAAAAAATTACAAACTTTCTGTTAGTGCCCGTAGTTTTCAAATTTGAATAGTTTAAATTTTGAATTATTTGAAATTAGTGTGAATCACTAGTTTGTGAATAACTTAACTTTAAAAATCAGTAAATGCATGAAAGAATTTGTTTGCACATAAAATTTCTTCGCGTTTCAAATGCCAAAACACATAATTAACTACCCTAACTATTACAGAGATTCCCTTCTGGGTGTGAAACACAGAAGAATGTGATGATAGTGAAGCCGATCACATCCCAGATCTTTGGGTGTGAAACTTTTTCTTCGCCTGTGTCCCTTTGCGCCATAACCATGGAAAATCTTCATCATTTAACGGGATGCTCGGATCAATATTCACTGTGAATGGAGCAATTTCATCAAACTTTTCATAATCTTCTGACTTGTCTGTCTTGTCATCCACTCCCACGATGTTTCTCTTCCCAGAAAGAAATATGTGCCGCTTTGGCTCATCGTACGATGCATTCGCTTCCTTATCTTTTCTTTTTCTTGGCTTGATAGACATGTCCTTCACATAGAAAACCTGTGCCACATCATTGACTAGGACGAATGGTTCGTCTGCATACGCAAGATTGTTGAGATCCACTGTTGTCATTCTGTACTGCGGGTCTTCCGTTACCCCGCCTCGTGTCATATTGACCCATTTGCACCGAAACAAAGGGACATTCAAACCATGTCGATAGTCAAGTTCCCATATGTCCTGTATATAACCATAATATGTTTCCTTTCCCGTCTTGGTTTCTGCATCAAAGCGAACAGTACCACTGTTTTGGTTGGTGCTCTTCTTATCTTGGGTGATCGTGTAAAATGTATTACCATTTATCTCGTACCCTTTGAAAGTCATTATATTCGAAGATGGTAACTGGGACAGCAAGTACAGGTCATCTTCAATAGAGGTGTCATGCATGGTACGTGTCTACAACCAGCTGGCGAAACTCCTGGTTTGTTCACGTGTAATCCAGTCATCAGACCGCTCCGGGTGTTTGGAGCGTAGCAAATTTGTGTGTTCATCCATATACGGAGCCACCAAGGCGGAATTCTGTAGAACTGTGTAGTGTGCTTCAGTGAGAGAATGTCCGTCCATACATATTATTTGTTCCCCTCCTAGCGTGCCTTTTCCATCCAGTCTGCCCTTATGCCGCGATTCAGGAACACCAATCGGCTTAAGGTCAGGAATAAAGTCAATACAAAACTCAATGACCTCCTCATTTTGACGGCCCTTGGAGATGCTTCCTTCTGGCCTAGCACGGTTATGAACATATTTCTTTAAGAATCCCATGAACCTCTCAAAGGGGAACATATTGTGTAGAAATACAGGACCCAAAACGTTAATCTCTTCGCATAGGTGAACTAGGACGTGCGTCATGATGTTGAAGAAGGATGGTGGGAACACCAACTCGAAACTGACAAGACATTGCACCAAATCATTCTCTAACCTTGGTATGATTTCTGGATCGATTACCTTCTGAGAGATTGCATTGAGAAATGCACATAGCTTCACAATGGCTAATCAAACGTTTTCCGGTAGAAGCCCCCTCAATGCAACCGGAAGCAGTTGCGTCATAATCACGTGGCAGTCATGAGACTTTAAGTTCTGGAATTTTTTTCTCTGCCATGTTTATTATTCCCTTTATATTCGACGAGAAGCCAGACGGTACCTTAATACTGAGCAGGCATTCAAAGAAGATTTCCTTCTCTTCTTTGGTAAGAGCGTAGCTTGCATGACCCTGATGTATGCCGTCTTTTCCGTGCATATGTTGCTGGTCCTCTCGTGCCTCAGGTGTATCTTTTGTCTTCCCATACACGCCCAAGAAGCCAAGCAGGGTCACACAAAGATTCTTCGTCACGTGCATCACGTCGATTGCGGAGCGGACCTCTAGGTCTTTCCAATAGGGCAGGTCCCAAAATATAGATTTCTTCTTCCACATGGATGCGCGTTCGTCGGTGTCATTCGGAACAGGTTGTCCACCAGGACCCTTTCCAAAGACCACCTTCAAATCCTTGACCATATCATGTACATCAGCACCAGTACGGTGGCGAGGCTTCGTCCGGTGATCCGCCTCACCTTTGAAATGCTTGCCTTTCTTTCTTACGGGATGCCTGCTCAGAAGAAATCGATGATGTCCCAGGTACACATTCTTCTTACAATTAGCCAAATATATACTGTCGGTATCGTCCAAACAGTACGTGCATGCACGGTATCCCTTGTTTGTCTGTCCTGAAAGGTTACTGAGAGCAGGCCAATCATTGATGGTCACGAACAGCAACGCCTTTAGGTCAAATTCTTCCCCCATGTGCTCATCCCACGCACGTACACCTGTTCCATTCCACAGTTGTAAGAGTTCTTCAACTAATGGCCTTAGGTACACATCAATGTCGTTGCCGGGTTGCTTAGGGCCTTGGATGAGCACTGGCATCATAATGAACTTCCACTTCATGCACAACCAAGGAGGAAGGTTATACAAATATAGAGTCACAGGCCAGGTGCAATGGTTGCTGCTCTGCTCCCCAAAAGGATTAATGCCATCTATGCTTAGACCAAACCATACGCTCCTTGCGTCATCTGCAAACTCCTTCTCGTACTTTCTTTCGATTTTTCTCCACTGTGACCCGTCAGCGGGTACTCTCAACTTTCCGTCTTTCTTACAGTCTTCTCTGTGCCATCGCATCGCCTTGGCATGCTCTTTGTTTTGGAACAAACGTTTCAACCGTGGTATTATAGGAGCATACCACATCACCTTGGCAGGAATCTTCTTCCTGGGGCGCTCGCCCTCGACATCACCAGGGTCATCGCGGCTGATCTTATAGCGCAATGCACCACATACCGGGCAAGCGTTCAAATCCTCGTACTCACCGCGGTAGAGGATGCAATCATTAGGGCATGCATCACTACTAGAAAAAGGGCTATAGATGGAATTGACACTAATGGCGCACCGGCGCACCAGACAAGCGGTGCGCCATTAGTATATACTAATGGCGCACCACCATCTGATACGGCATTAGAGTTGAAACTACTAATGGCGCACCTGGCCCAGGGTGCGCCATTAGTATCAATTTTTTTTTGAACTAGTGCGCCTGTCCAAACATACTAATGGCGCATCCAGACACAGTGCGCCATTACTAGTTGTAACTAGTAATGGCGCACCTGTCGGAAAGTGCGCCACTAATGTTGTTTTTTTATTATATTTTTTATTCCTTTTTTGCAAAACTACTAATGGCGCACTGTTCCACCGTGCGCCATTACTAGTTTAAACTAGTAATGGCGCACTGTGGAACAGTGCGCCATTAGTATGTTTTTTTTGCAGAACTACTAATGGCGCACCACCAGAAGGTGCGCCATTAGTAACCTGGATTACTAATGGCGCATTTAGAGTTGGTGCGCCATTAGTAAGTGGGCAGCAACAAGATATTTTGGACATCCATCCATCCATCCGACCCAATGCACCAACACACACACACTCTCTCTCTCTCGCTCGAACCCACCCAAACCCTCATCGCCTCCTCTCTTCCCCCCGAACCCCTCTCTCCCTCGCCGCCGTCGCCACCCACGCCGCCCGGTTCCGGCGAGCTCCGGCCGCGCGCAGCACGCCGCCGAGATCCCCTTGGTCCGCATCTGGCTTACCTCCATGCAGATCCGCGGCTCCCCCACTGGCTAGGGTTTTGCATCCCCTTTTGTTCACCGGGATCTGCCATGGCAGGCCACGGCGAGGCCATAGGTGACCGGATCCAGCACTGGTAAGCCCCTCCCCCTCCTTCTTCACCCACCATCTCCTCCTCACCTCACCTCATCTTCTCTTCCTTCTCTGCAGGTCGCCATGGGCGTGCCGACGACGACGGCAGGAGGGGCGCACCTCCGTGGGGCGGGACATCGCCATGGAGATGGATTCCCTTGTCCGCCACCACGCAGCGGCACCATGGAGCCTCCCAGCGCCCCAAACCCTAGCGGAGAGAGAGGAGCTGCTCCTAGTACAGCACGCCATGGAAGGGATTTTTTTGGTATTTTTGTTGTTGTTTCTCTTCCCGATCTAATCATGTGGAAGGCCCTTTTCCTCACCATGATTTATTCATCTCCCCTTCCTCTGTTTTGTGCAGGTTGCTCTAATGGCGAAGCTTCTTCTGCAGGACACCCTCCACCCCTCCCCTGCATCCACCTCCTACCCCCATACATGGTGAGCTACAACCTCTCTTTCTAGCCCTTGCAAATCTGATCTGGAGTGGACATGAATTGCAATTGTCATGGACACTACATAACAGCAAGTATTGGTTCAGTTTTTGTGTGAAATTTGATTGTCATTGTGCTTTTTGATGCTTGCTTCAGAAAAATAAAATCATGGATAGATAGAAGATGGAAACAGTGAGCTTCCTTTCAAGTTAGTAATACTAAAAATCATTTGGCTCATCAATTTTTCATGTCTTGTGTTAAATCCACTCCATTGCAATCTGGCTATGTATGGATGGTTTGGTACAATTTGCCATGGATGAGTATAGTAGTTACGTACACATGTGCTCTGTAGTTTTAGTCCTTCTTGTGTTGCTGCACTTAGTCTAGAGATACAACAACATTAGTTAGGTCATGGATGGATGGATCAATACATACAGCTAGCACTGCTAGCAACAACAACAAAATAACCTTGTGATTGATTCTGTTGACGCTAGCATGCTCTATTAGTTTTGGAGCCCAACCATGGACTGTACGTACTAAGCTAGCTCAAGCACACACACATGCAGCTTGATTTATTTCTGTAGATACTAGCAGCAGCACGCATGTCTCCTATACTAGCTTGCTTAATTTCTGTACTAGATCAACGACACTAGCACTTACTTGTTTGTTAGATTCGGAGCAGCAGGCATCCTCCGTGGACGATGACGACAACCAGGTCATCCACCGCCACGACGACACCCCGCACATGGTCCAACTCGACTACAACATCCACCGCGTGACGGCGACGTGGTCGTGTGCGGCATCGACCAACCTCCTCTCCTGTGAATCCGTCTCCTACCTGTAGCTCCCGCTCTTGTGCTGCTATATTAGTACCTTGCTCTGTTTCATGCGTATGGGTGATTTTGTTTGTGCTTGTGTCATGGAAAAGATCATTCCTATTTATTTGTGCTCTGTTTTCTTTATTATCACGAGTTGCAAAATTAGTAGTGGGAAGTAAACTTTTGTTAACTTGTTGGTTGAACCAATGGAACTACTGTTATATTTGATTTGTTGCTCAACTAGTGCTGCAATGATGGGATCGAATGATTGCATGACCCTAATGTTGGCCTATCATTTCAATTATCTTGGTCTTATAGATGTTAATGTTCCTGTCATATAGCACATGCTAGTTTCTTTATTGGTTGGCTGCTGGTTCTGTTTGTTCATATGCATAAGTGCTACTGTTTCTTTGTTATCTTATAAAGGATATAGTCCTTCATTTGTATATAGCCGTAACTCTCTTATTGATCAACATATACTGATTCATCTCTTTACTGCAATTACTCTGTGTACTTCATGATTTGCTCCTGTAGTGGTATAAAATTATAGTTTCTCTTTCAAGCCGGTATCTGTGTTTGATATATACTAGTCTTTATCTAGATACCATGTATTGGTATTTCTTGTATGGTTTAGTACATCATCTACTGGTGGTTTAGTTGTATATTGTACAGGACATAGTCCTGACGGTTGCATGTAGTGATAATTCTTTCTTTGCATTAGCTATTTCATATGTTTCAGATAATTAAGATGCATGCTTATACTCCTATCTATACCAGGTGCATGTGTTGTGCTTGTGTACCTATATACAGAATAGTACCCATGTGTAAGTGGGTGTATGTGTTCTGCTTATAGCAGATGTTTAGTAAATGTGCTATCAATGGCCTATTTCTTCTTGCAGGTTATGGACTATATATTTCCTTGCCAATTCCCTCTCTCTTAAATCTGATTTGAACAGATGCTGCACTGGTCTCTTCACTTTCTTTCTTTCTCTCCTACTCTCACTGATAAGAACAGGTGCTCCTTAATCTTGCCATGCCAATGATGGTGTCCTGAGGCTCTCATCGTTACTTAAAGATGTTGCACTACTTGATCCAATGATGCAATAGTCCTAGCACTACTAGGCTGCCTGAGGACAATCCCTACTTCAAACCCTACCTCTGGGCTAGTTGATTAGTAGTGGGTTTGTTGGATTTCATCTGAAAACTAACCCAAGCTTAATTGAGGGGTCCCCTAATCATGGAGTTAGTTCTAGTTTGAGTTGATCTTTGGGTTTGGCTTTGATCTATACTTTGCTGGCTCTACTTCTGTCTTTTGGGTTATTGGCTCCATTTATGCAGTGTTGGCTCTCTTCTACTATTTCTTTGATCAACTTAATCTGATTGGGGTTTGACTAATGTTTCCAAACTCGTAAGTGCTAGCTCCTATAGCAAAGGCATTTTGCTAAGGGGAATGCTACATTTAAACCTTGATCAAGTTTTTCATGTTTGTTGTTTCTTGTTTTGCAGGTTGATGAACTGGAAGAAAGAAGCAGAAGATGAAGAACTAGATAGTTTAGTATAGGTTTAGTTTAGGACTTTTTCTAGATACGCCCGCTATCTAGCGGGAGAGGGGAGGGAGCGTTGGAGGAACCGGATGAAGACGAGTCTCATCGTGATGACCGCAGCTCTCTTCTATGTGATGGTAGTTTAGATGATCGATATCGACTTGTAATGTGAAGACAAACTCGCTACTCGCGGTCTCGAGACTTGTAATATAATGTTCTATCTTTGTTCGGTCTTTTCAATTCGGAGACTAATAAGATGAATTGTATTCGGAGACTAATATGATGAATTGTATTCAGAGACTAATCTTCTATTGTATTCGATGAATCTATTGTTGATGTGTGCTGTCTATATTTTGTCCAATTATACATTTTGTAACCTGTGCAAAAAACGGAAAATAAAAAAAAACCTAATATTCATACTAATGGCGCATCACATCACAGTGCGCCATTAGTATGCCAAAGGATACTAATGGCGCATCATTAAACAGTGCGCCATTAGTATGCCGAAGTTACTAATGGCGCATCTTGTTGTTGTGCGCCATTAGTATGCCAAAGCACCTGGGTATACATGGCCCCCTGGGAGGCATACTAATGGCGCACTATTGTATATACTAATGGCGCATCTGAGGTGCGCCATTAGTATACCAGATACTAATTGCGCACCAGTGGTGCGCCATTAGTAAAATATACTAATGGCGTGGCACTAATGGCGCACCACTAATGCGCCATTAATGGCCAAATTAGGTGCTCCATTAGTAGGCCTTTTCCTAATAGTGCATGTATCTTCTGCACCTCTAACCCTAGAGGGCAGACAGCCTTCTTTGCTTCGTACGTACTCTCGGGCAATTCGTTGTCCTTTGGAAGCATATCCTTTATCATTACCAGCAACTTTCCAAATCCCTTGTCAGATACACCATTTTCTGCCTTCCATTGCAGCAATTCCAGTGTGGTGCCCAGCTTTTTCTTGTCACCTACGCAATTCGGGTACAACAATTTTTTGTGATCCTCTAACATGCGCTGCAACTTCTTCTTCACCAAATCACTTACGCAGTTTCTCTTTGCATCGGCAATGGCCCGACCTAGATCATCAACGGGCTCATCTGATGCCTCTTCTTCAGCTTCTTCCCGCATTACCGGCTCAGCTTCTTCCCCCATTATTGTATCATCGTATTCAGGGAACCCATGGCCAGGATAGCCGTCGTCGTCCTCTTCTTCTTCATTGTCTTCCATTATAACCCCTCTTTCTCCGTGCTTGGTCCAAACATTATAGTGGGGCATGAAACCGGACTTAAACAGCTGGACGTGAATGGTTCTTGACGTAGAGTAATTGTGACCATTCTTACAGCGAGCACATGGACAAGGCATAAAACCATCCGCCCGCTTGTTTGCCTCAGCCGCAAGCAGAAAAGTATGCACGCCCTCAATGAACTGGGGAGAGCATCGGTCATCGTACATCCATTGCCGGCTCATCTTCATTACACAACACCGAATAGACCAAATTAATACAAGTTCATACATAAAGTTCATACAACACTTAAATGCAACAAAAAAATAACTCTCTAGCTAAAGCATTTAAATGCAACAACAAATACGATCAAGATCGCAACTAAGGTAACAATGGATCCAACAGCATAATGATACCAAGCCTCACTATCGATGGCATATTTTCTAATCTTTCTAATCTTCAAGTGCATTTTCTCCATCTTGATCTTGTGATCATCGACGACATCGGCAACATGCAACTCCAATTCCATCTTCTCCCCCTCAATTCTTTTCAATTTTTCTTTCAAGTACTCGTTTTCTCTTTCAACTAAATTTAACCTCTCGACAATAGGGTCGGTTGGAATTTCCAGTTCACATACCTCCTAGAAAAAATTTCTTTGTCAACTTGATGGGCATAATTTGTCATAAACACGAAATGCAACTAGTTTTAAAAGAGAATATATATACCACATCCGAATCATAACAAGGACGAGGGCCGACGGGGACGGATATCAAAATCATGGCACTATATGTATAACAAACAACGTACGGGTAAGATAATTATACGAGTAACTATATATCCAAATCACACAAACATCAATTTTTATATAAAATTTCATGAACAAGAGGCTCACCACAAGGTGGTGCCGGCGACGGGACGGTGCGGGCGATCGACGGTGGTTACGACGGAGATTTAGAAGGCACTAAGTAAACCACACCTACATATGCAAACTAAGTGTTATTTTTAACCTCAAATTGCATATAAATCAAATACTAGCACACACACACACACACACACACACATATATATATATATATATATATATATATATATATATATATATCCTCCCAAATTACTAAACTCATAAATTAATCACTATATAAAGCATTGCAAGAGCTAATCTAGCAATGAGAGATGAAAGGACAAAGTTGCTAACCTTTGTGATCATTTGAATGGATGGGGGCCTCCAAATCTTGACAAATTTTGGGCAAAATGTGTGATGAGCTCGAGAGGAAGAGGGGAAGAACAGAGAGGAGAGGGGAAAGGGGAAGAACAGAGCGAGCTCGGGTGGACGAAGGGTTTATGTAGGACGACCTTTAGTACCGGTTCGTGCCAAGAACCGGTACTAAAGGGGCTGGAGGGGCCCCAGTCTGACAACATCCTGCCACCACTCTCATTAGTACCGGTTCGTGGCACGAACTGGTGCTAAAGGTTCGCCACGAACCGGTACTAATGAAAGCGGCCCGGCTAGCCGTTGGAACCGGCACTAATGTATACATTAGTGCCGGCTCAAATACAAACCGGCACTAATGTACTTCACGTTTGACCCTTTTTCTACTAGTGTTTCTTGACCACGTCATCAATAAGAAAAGAGAATATCATGTGGAAATTGATATAGACTTGAGATGTTAGGGATTGTAAGAGATATTATATTGTATATATGTAGCTAGTAGCGTCTGATAGATATACGAAAACTTGTTGTTCGACTAATCTCTCGGAGAAAGAGAGGTCACTTCTCTCTATATATGTTGATGACGATCTTGTGTAATTAATGGTTCCTTCATTTGCTTACTAGCTAGCGTGTCGAGTTCTCTCTATACGTATAGTAGTTAGCGTCGATCAAGCACGGAGATAAAGAGAAGTCACTTCTCTCTATTAGCTAGGTTTTGGTCTCGGTTGGTGTTACCAACCGGGACTAAAGGTCCTCCTGCCTGGCCGCGTGGAGCCCCTTCTATCCCGGTTCGTAAGTGAATCGAGACTAAAAGTTCTGGGCTTTAGTCCCGACTTTTTAGTTCCGGTTTCAGAACTGGAGCTAAAGGGCCTCTGGAATCGGGATAAATGGGTCGTTTTCTACCAGTGCATCAAGTAGTACCTGAGCTGCGTATCATAAATATCACAGCATTGTAAACTATTTTTCGATACAAATGCAAATGGTATAATTTATGTGGCATATAACGCACGATTTTCGGTCAAACCGGAAGTCAAATTTAAACCTCGAAATGGGTTCCATGCAGACCGGGATGCCAGAGGGAGCAGTACATTCCATTCCATGCTCAATGCAGCATCATGATATTCCAATGCTGATGCCTAGCTAGCGGCATTGATCGTATATCCTGCAGTCGCAGTCGCAGATATAACCATCAGGTTCCTTCATTGCAGCAATAAGTATTCTACAGATCCTTCCTTTTTCTCTCTCTGTTTGTTTGTGCTGCGATAGCACAGACAGTACATGGACGCAGGATTTCGTGAGGTCACAAGTCACATCGAACCTTGTCAGTTCTGGCACTGCATCTGCATGCATGTTCAGGGTTCAGAAACCGATCTTCTCACATGTTGCTGACGGTTTCTGCATTCCCGTCACAATTTAAGGGTTAAATTTGTCTAATTTCAAAATCCAAAAGTGAAACTACAATCAATTGTTGAGCGCTGAGGTTAAGTCCGTGCTATATATGATGGTTACGGGCAGTGTACGTGGCCGGACATATACGTGCCGTGGAGGGCACTGGAGTGTGGGTGAAGTACGTATGTACGGCAGTGGCTTCTTGCCTTCTTCCCATCGATTATATGGAACAGTCACCATGCACGTATGAATACGAGACAGCAACCAAATGCAAATTTCACACTCCATTATGCTATATATACACGCACTGCCTGAGCACACTAACAAAGCTACACAAGTGTGTTTCTTTTTTGAAGAGATGAAGGGCCCCGAAGGACCCAGTCAACCATTTACGACATTCCCAACGCTGACCCGCAAACCGGACACTGCATCCGTACCCGGACCAAGGGAACCAGTCCGCAAACATGGATGTGGGAGCCAACCATTCAAAGCTAGCCGCATACTATCCGCCAGTAAAGTAAACTTGAAATTCAAATCTGTTCGAGAAAGCACGCACCGGATCTCATAGCAGCAGCGGATCACATCATCGCGTGATCACAACCAAAAAGAGGCAAGTATACTTAGTTAGTCTGATAGTCCGTGCAAAAAGTTGGACTTACTGCTCCGCCGGACCAGCAATCCAAGCCTCCATGCTCAGTCTGTCGCCACCGCCGTCTAGGCTAACTCCACGTCCTTCTCTGCCACGTCCACCCTCTCCAACTCATCTTTCTACCACTGCAATGTTGAAAAGGACGGCTTGCACAATCATCCATGCGTCCTCATCCAAATCCTCCATCTCCAAGGTGAGCATATACTCTAGCTTATTTTCACAATTCATTTTGGTGTTTTGTATGCTCTAGCTTATTGCATAATGTTTGTTGCAAAATGAGTTGTTCATAAAAAGAACAATTGTTGTTCGTTGTTATGCATAGTGATGGGTCATACTCTTATTATGTAGGATGTATGTTAGGAATATACTGACAATAAAATTAAACATCCATAACACTGACACTAAATATTGCAAGACTAAACAAATATCAGAAGTGTGTGTGGCACTGCATATAGTCACATTGGACAAATACACATGGATAAATTCTATAGTTATGAATTTTAAAGTCATCTGATTTTGTATCATCTGACACTTGCAACTTTCATCCAAATAGTGAAGTAAGGAAAATACTGTTCACATGCTCTGAGGAACAAGCAACAAAATTGATAGTAAGCATACATGCTTATGTGTGTATCAGTAAGAGTTGTTGCAAGCGATGGATTTATCTATCTTGAAGAGTGACCCAAGTAGATATATGAATATTTTCTCACTGGGACAAAAGTCTGGATCCTCTAAAATAATTCAAACGGTTTTCAGAATAAAGTAGAAATTATTATAACAAGATAAATTATGTTTTTGCACTTAGACTTCGGAAAGAAAATTTGGAGTTACAAGTTTAATGAATATTTGATGAGTTGTGAAAAGAGCTTCATAACTTGCACCTCCCAGAACACCACTAAGAGTGGATTATCCGAGAAGATGTAATCAAATCATGTGTGACATGGTGAGATCAAAGATGACACAAATCAATTTGCACTTATACTTTTTAGATGTGATGCTTTAGAGACTACGGTATTTACAGAACGCCATCAAATCTGTTGAAATGACGCCATATAAGATATGGTATGGTATGCCAAATCATTTTTTCTTAACATTTGATAATATGAGATATATTTAAAAGTGGTTCCAAGCTGATGAGCTCATATCCCAAGTCATATTAGTGCTACTTTCTCAGTTATCCCAAAAGATTGGGTGTTCCTCTATCACTATGCCGAGGCAAAGTATTTTGCCACAGAGTGCGGTGAATTTTGAAGAAAACTTTTACCAAATAGGAGATCACGCTCGTTACAGCGTCATACCCAGAGCGGTCAACGGGTTAACGGGTTAAATAACTGGTCTCTTTTTTTCGTTTTGTGTTTTGTCTTCATTTTATCTTTGCCATTTTTGCTTTTTGTTTCTTCTTTATTTCTTAATTTGCTTTTTGTTCCCCAAAAAGAAAAATTGCGTATTCGGGAAATGTTTAGAAATGTCAAAAAATGTTCCTGTTCTAAAAACATTGTTAAAACTTCTATAAATGTTTAAGAGTTACAAAAAATGTACTGTATTAAAAAATCTTTGCAAATTTCAAAAAAGTTATATGTTTTTCTAAATTTTGTTCCAAAGTTAATAAAAATGTTCCTGTATATAAAAAATATTCACGTTTCAAAATTTTCATTTTGTATTTAGAAAAACGTGTGTGTTTTGGAAAAATGTTCACGTTTTTAAAAAGCAAATGTTCCGTGTTTCAAAATTTAGTTGTGATATCATAAATTTTTGTGTTTTAAAAAAATATTTGACTAATTTTAAAAAAATTAAGAAAATATAAATGTATGTTCTACCAAAATAAATCTTAGAGGAATCAAACCCAAGTTTACCCGTAGACAATAGTTCAAAATTTGAAAAGAAAAATGTTCAGATCCACACTAACACTTTTGATATTTCATTGGATTTTATTCTTCCAAGATTTATTTTTGGACACGAACGGTTTTCAAATTTGTGAACAATTTTGAAATAAATCAAATATTTTGGACAGAACGTAAACCTTTCTGAAGATCATGATCTTTGTAAGCGGAAATCTGGAGAACTATTTCAAAATTACAAACATTTTCTTAATTTTGCAAACAACTGTTTAAAAGGGAGCAGTTTTCGTAACTCCAAATTATTATTTTTGTAAATATGCCAGCTATTTTGAAACTATTTTGAAAACATGACTATTTTAATAAATTTTGAAAAAATTTCGAAGACATTTTCTGCAAAGTCTGAAAAATTTTCAAATTTTAAATAGAGAAGCCAACTTGAAAAAAAGGAAAACGAAAAAGAAATGAAAAATAAAAAATAAAAAAGGCAAAAGTAAGAAAATAAAAAGGAAATAAAAAACTAAAATAAAAAAGTAAATGAAAGAAAAAGACAAAAAAAAACAAAAGATAAGAAAATAAAGGGAGCGGGGAAGAAGTTCTATTACTTTTAGGGTTGTTCGGGGAAGAAAGTTAGGAAAACCCTATTCGCGGCCAGCGGCCACAAAGTGTAGGGCAATCGCATAGAGCAGCCGAGCGAGCGACTCACATGGGCCGTCCCACTTACAGATATACACTGTTCATGCTTTTCCTATTTTGCTTCTTTTTTTCGGCTTTATATTATTTTTTCCTTTACTTTTCTTCCATGTTTCTTTTTCGTTTTTTTCTGTTTCGTTTCTTTTTCTATTTATTTTTTTCAAGTTTGTTTTCTTTTTTCAACAAAGTGTCCAGAAATTTAATGAAAATCAAAACACATGATAATTTTCGTGTTTCCAATTTTTGTTAAAAATGTACAAAATTCAAAAAAATATAGATTTTCAAAGATTGTTCTTATTTTCAAAATTTTCTCAAAATTAATTTTTCCTTCCAAAATTTCAAAAAATATTTTAATTTCCAAATTTTGTTCGTGTTTTCAAAAATTGTTCGGAATCTTATTTTTTGTTCTGAAAATTTGATCATCTTGTTCGTGTTTTCAAAAGTTTCTAGTTCAAATTATTTTTGGAATGTTAATTTTTGTTCTCATTGTCTCAAAACTAGTTTAGAACTTTAGAATGTGTTCCAATATTATTTTTAGTAATATTTATGTGAACTGCAAAATTTATTTAGAACTTCAGAAAAGATGTGTTTTATTTTCATTTTTCTTTTCAAAGGAAATTCGTATTTTACAAATTCCGTTTATTTTTAGAGAAAATGTTCCTGTTTTCAAATTTAGTTTATAAATTCCAAAAAGGTACTTCAAATATATTCCCTTCATTTCTCAAAATGTTCGGTAATTCAAAACTTGTTCTCCTTTTCAAATTTATTCACAAACAAAAACTGTTTGTTCTAAAAAAAGTTTCCTGTTTCAAATACTTGTTCGCAAATTCATGAAAAATATTCACATGTTTAAATTTTGTTCATCAATTATTATTTTGGGAGTATTTGAAAAAAATATTCCTGTTTCAAAAAAAAATTTCACAAGAAAAAATGTTCTAGAATTTCAAAAATTCTTCCCGTCTTCGCAATGTTGTTCACAAATTAAAAAAATATTTTCATTTCAAATTTATTTACATATTTAGAAAAATGTTCATGTTTAAAAAATTCACAAATTCCAGAACTATTTTCGTTTTAAAAATTTCTTCACGTATTTAAAATATGTCCATGTTTCAAATTTTGTTCACAAATTCAAAAACTATTTCATTTTGAAAATTTCTTCACAAATTTAAAAAACGTTCATGTTTCAAAGGTTGTTCAAAAAATTGATAAGTGTTAACATGTTTAAATTTTTGTCACAAATTCTAAAATATCTGGGAATTTCAAACTATGCTCCTCTTTTCCAAATTGTTCACATATACTAAAAATATAGAAAAAAAATCATATTTTCTTAATTAGTTTTTAAATTTATAAAGTGCTCTAGTTTTGTAAGGATGGTTTAATTTTGGAAAAAAATTCACTTTTTCAATTGTTTTATTGTTTTTGACAAACATTGAGTCTACAAAAAGTAGTTCATAATTTCAAATATGATCTTGTATTAATATTTTTGTGCCTATTTCTTTTTATTTTCCAAATAATGTTTCCTTTCAAAAAATTACACCCGAAATTTCAAAACAAGTTTTAATTCAGCAAGGATTATAGTTGATATATACTGGGCGGCCGTTGTGCATACTAAACCTGTGTTACCAAAGTAGTTATGTACTCGCCCAAAAATTTTATTTTTGTCGAATTTGATGAACTGTTTTTTTTCACGGCTGTCTATAATTTTTGTAATACTCGTGCAGTGAATCTTATAGATTGGCTCGCCTGTCGCACTGGCTAGCGCATCGCGGGCAGCTATTGCAGGTTGTGAGTTAGAATCCTTGGTAACGCTCTTTTTTTTCATTCCGTGAAGGACAACAAATAGGCCGGCTCAGGTGACTCATCTCCTGTGCGAAACTGCGCCTCTTTGCTGCAGTAAGCAGCACATAGGAGGCACCAGAAAGTTAACCAGCTGGCCGCACTGTGTGTATAACGATGGAATTGGGCCGGGCCATGTCTTGCTTGCATCACAGTCTTTGCAAATTACCGACAGTTCTCCGCAGCGCGAGCGGCAATGCTCGCCTACTGTGACACCGTTCATGGCCGGCCCATTGCAGTCTGTTGGTTTCTCTATAATCTTCACGCAATTTATCAAAATATTGTTACGTTAAAATATTCATACCATAAAACAATGTTCAAATGTGAAAAGCAATTTCGTGAATTTTAAAAAATAGTTTTGTCATTCAAAAATGTTCATGACATTTTAAACTGATTTTATCATATATTTTAAAAAATGATGGTGATGTATGAAAAACATATTCATATTTGATTTAAAAACTATTTTTTGGAGTATATAAAATTATTTAAAATTCTTAAAGAATGTTCAAAATTATTTATAAAAATGTCAAATATTTATTTTAAAAATGCACACTGTGTATTTGAAATTAATCATCATGTATATAGAACATGTTCATAACACATTAAAATTGCTTTCACGTTTCAAAATAGTTCATGAAATATTTTAGAAATGTAAAATTGTATTTTTCATCTAATTACAAAAACATCAATGTGCATTTAACAATTGTTCATGCATTCTATTGTTCATTGTTTTTTGATATAGCTCAACATTCATTCCAGGTGGTAAATGTTCCTGTTTTCATATAAATGTCCATGCTGTTTTCGATAATATTTAGCGTGTATCTTAAAAATATTCAACATATATATGAATTTTGTTTCGACATTTATTGAAAGAGTGAGATGTATTTGAAAACCAAAAACACAAAATTGTTAAAAACCCATAAATGACTTTAAGAAAAGAAAACACCGATTCTAACCTTCCCAAAACCAAAAGGAACTGTACTTAGAAGCTTGCAAAATTAATTCTATCGGGTTCACACATCAAACGGATTATCGAAGCGATGCGATACTATGTACTGGAATAAGGGAAATATAGTATTGTCACTAATTTTTAGAAACTTTACGGCCGCCTATTTCCAAATCACAGTGATCCGAAATGGGCGATGCCATGTACCAGGTTTTGGAAGCATCCACCAGTTTTAGGATGCTTCCAGTTGGCTTTTTCGATATCAGTTTCATGCGTTATTTGTTCAATTTTTCATTTTTACTATTTCAGGTGGTTATTTTTGTTCGCCCGTATTTTTCGTTTTTACTTTGATTTTAACTCCATTACTTTTTTTTAATAATTTCGTGAACATTGCTAAAATTCACGAACATTTCTTTGAAATCGGTAATAATTTTTGAATTCATAAATACTCCCGCCGTTACTTTTTTTACTTTGCGTATAAAATTTGTTTGAAGTCAAACTACATAAAGCTTGACCAATTTTATCTTAAAAAATATCAACATATACAATACAAAAAATCTATACGATGAAAATTAATTTCATGATGCATCTAATGATATTGATTTTATAGTGTGAATGTTGGTATTTTTTTTCTTATATAGTTGGTCAAACTTTACGAAGTTTGACTTTAGAAAATTTTTAAATGCAGACTAAAAGGAACGGAGGGAGTACTTTGTCAAATTTGTTAATATTTTGAAATTAGTAAACATTCTTTTCAATTCACTGACATCCTTTTTTTATTAGGGAATGTGTTTTTAAGTCCATGAAGTTATAGAAATTTCTTAACAAATTTTTAAATTGGTTTTCAAATGGATGAATATTTCTTATATTCACGAAAACTTTTAACTCATAAAGAAATTTAAATCCTTTAACATATTTTATAGCGACACAAAGCTACTCTTTCCATGAGGTGGACCGGTTTCCTTGTTTTTTTCGGGGTGAACCAGTTTTCTGGTGTACTGGAGGAAGCCGTTCTTTATGTTCATCCATTAATATGGAACATGTACACCTACCGAAGTGAAGCGAACACTATGTCTCAAATGGGCCGGTGCACCCTCGAGTACTCTCACGCTGCTATACAGAGAATTCCCCTCTTAAAGCAGGCAATAGGACTGACGCCTACTATTTCATGCATTCTCTATCTATTTGTACGCAAATCTCACATAGGAATGGGATATTGGCCAAAACATGAGGGCCTTCGTGGACCACGCCACTATAGAGATTTTTTCCCATTGGTTTGCCTATGAAAAAACTGATTGCTTCTACAGATTTGAAAAGTTATTGCGTCATATAAAATGATTTATTTTATATAGTGAAGTTTTACAAGGTGAATATTTATTAATATTTGAGAATGATAGTTGAAAAACATGAACATTATCAAAATATACTCAATATTTTTTTTGGAAAGATATTTGTAACTTGTGTTTGCATTTTTTATATTAGTGACCATTAAAAATAGAAGCATATTTGAATAAATGAAAAATTTTAAACATTGAACATTTATGAAAAAAAATTAAAAGCTTTTCTAAAGAGGAACATTTTTTTTAATTGGGAACAGTTTTAGAAAAGTGTGAACATTTGGTGAAAACAAAAAACCTAAAAAGGAACAAAAGGGGGAAACAATACTAAAACCAGTAAAATTGATAAAAGAAATAAAAATACAACCCTCAAGTGTCGCTCAGTTTCTTCGCTACGCTGCTCATGCGCTGGGATGGCTATTATTCACCTACAACTAGCCTAGATTGGTAGCAGACCATGCGTCCCTAGCCCTAGTACTCACTGCCAAACTTGCCCCCCACGCTGCTGCATCGGTCCCCTACTCTTCCCCGCCTAGTGACCTGCCGATGAAGAGGGGAGTGACGTCCCACCCGTCTGTTTGATTTTCTATCCTTTGTTTTTATATTCCCCGGTGACAATGATGTGGTGGTGGCGGCGATGGCGTGTTGGAATAAGATCTCTTCGGTCTCTCCCCACCTTGACGTCATCGAATCCAAAGCCGACGACGGGCCTGTGAGAGTTTGTGTCCCTGGATCTATGGGCTCACTTCAGATCTCAATAGTTGATGTGTGGTTCCTTTGCAAGATGGTTATGCTCTTCTTCCTTCCCAATGGTTGCGGGCGACCGTTTTTTTCTACACAAACGCAGATCTCGTAGATCCAAGGACTTTGTCATCACGATCAAGGTGCATTCATCGGTTTTAGATCCCGGGCAGCTCGGGTAGCTCGAGCGGGTTAAAATACCTCAAAGAGGATCCCCTTGGTGGAGTCTTCATCTTGGCACAGATGGTTCCTTGCAGCAGCGATGCTCTTCTCGGTGTGGAGCGTTCTCGTCAATGGCAACAGTCGGTGTTAGGGGTTGTTGTTTTTCTATCCTACAAAGTTTATTATGTAAAATTGTAGTTCTACCGTTCTTATCTGAATAAAGCCGTTTGTGTTTAAAAATATGTTTTCTATTTTATTTTGAGAGATGGCGCACCACACGCATGCATATGTTCTAAGCACTAGTCAAAGAAACATGTGCATGAACAATTTTTCTTCATGAAAAGTTTAAAGAACTTAGAAAAGGTTGTGATAGCCTGTGGAGATTTAGAGAAATAGAGAAGAGGGCACATATTGTTGTTGTTTCCCTTTATTTGCACACTTTTCCTTCTCCATGGCGAATGCTGACGTGGCTGAGAGTGCTACCTATGCTAGCAACAGTTTCCAACAAATTAGTTTGCATACTCTTATTAGCTAAGTTTTATAGCTAATTTTCCACCACATAATTAATTTATCATCCGGGCCTCCATACAGAGTTAAATGGTACTAGCAATTTGTTAGGCCTACATATATTTTTTGTTTGAACTCTAGCAAGTCATATTACTCACTCTGATTTGAGACAACCACTTCTTTGGAACAGTCCCGTGTTTTCATTTTTAGTAGGAACCAAGGTGTCGTGTCATTCTTGTCATGTGTTTTTTTCTTTCTTTCTAATACCATGTTTACATAATATTGTGTTCCAAAGATTCCATAAAATGTGTTATATGTCAAAGCGATTTGAACTTCAATCTTGAAATCTGCATGTCATGTATACATAAAGAACAAGTGACAGCGAGATCTCTAGTGTTTGTGTTGGATGTACAACTTAGTATTGCATGGGAAGGGACTAACATTGTATTTGACCACTCAAGTGTTAGCTAAGGCTATTTGTATCCTTGTACTCTATAATTTAAAAGTTGGATGATTTGACCGCCGACCTAGTGAAATTTGTATGACCAGTGATGTGGCGGTGGTTTTATGCACGAACCAATCGGTACAAAAACAAGTTTAAAAGAAACATACATTCGTTACTAAACAATTTTTTGAATTTCTGGACAAAACAAAAGGGGAATAAATATATAAGTTTTAACAAAAATCATAAAGTTGTGGATAACTCATAAATAAATTATGGACATTCATGAGTAGTCTTTGGTAATACTATTGAAGTTTATTTTAAACAATTATTGATTTTTGATCTTGTATTACTTTGGCTTTTCCAAATTTTCGTAATTGTACTATAAATTTGCAGGTAAAATATAATTTTAATAATTTTTATTGATTTCCATGTTGTCATGATTGCTATGCATGCAGATTCGCTGCCATGTTAGAAACCATACTCTTGACTACGGTCAAGGATATAATGTACTATGTATCAGAAGTTTAGGGTCAAACTTGTCTAATTTCAAAATCTAGGAGGCAAAACTACAATCGGTAGTTAAATAAGTCTGGTGGGCGACGGAATTTTCATCCACTTTTATAACAAGGTAGAAGTTTCTCACAAACCTGAGCTAGTTGGCAACCTTCAACAATCGACCCCGTTTGGAATTCCATGGCTAATACGTGTAACAGTGTTCCTGGTTGTGTGCATTCTCGGGTGGACAGAGCAAATTAAGAGCTCATATTTTATTACTCGAG
Organism: Triticum urartu; assembly: GCF_003073215.2. Taxonomy (NCBI): domain Eukaryota; kingdom Viridiplantae; phylum Streptophyta; class Magnoliopsida; order Poales; family Poaceae; genus Triticum; species Triticum urartu. Next base: position 739,874,227 of record NC_053024.1, read on the forward strand.
GGCAGATCATTGGGGTGAACAAATAAGTGTTTAATTGAAGTCACGTGGTTTGCAAGTACCACTGTATGTAGCCGGACATATACGTACTCTTGTTATCTTCAAATCCATCCATGACATGAAATAGTCACTGTGAATACGAGATGACGACTAAATTTCTCTCGCATTAATTTTTCTTTTGTGTTAATAGTTAAAAAAACTAATACAGTGTTCTTGGTTGTGTGCTTGGGCGGTGCAGAGAGCAAATTAAGACCTCCTATTTTATTACTTGAGGGATGATCATTGGTGTGAATATACAAGTGTTTAATTAAAGCCAGGTGGTTTGCAAGTACCACTGTTGAATTGTACCATGAGAGTTGCGGGATGTATGTAGCTGGATATATACGTACTCTTCTCATCTTCATATACATCGATGATATGAAATAGTCACCGTGAATATGACATGACAACTAAATTTCTCTCGCATTATTATTTTTGCATGTTAATAGTTCAAAACTAATGCACGTGCATATATAGCATCAATCACCTTCCAGAATATAATATATCAATTCCTAATTATTTATTGATGTTTGTCAGGTTGACATGGTTGCTACGTGTGCAAAATATCCACCATGTTTTCTTTTGAAACTGGGGAGGGCTAGGGGGCTCCCCACCTGAAAAATATAAATATTCAATTTTTTAAAGTAGCAAAACAAGCATATAGTTCATACTACAAGAGATTCAGAAAGCACCCACTCAAGGAGAGGCAAGATAGTCTCGCCATAACATGGCACTGGATTTAAACTCTCCTATCCGCCGCCGCTTCAATAACGCGCCGCCCCCGGGGCGGTCGATCTCCATGATCGCCATCGGTGGCCGTGCTTCTGATCGCTAGATCGGTTTTCTCTCTCCGCCAGTGACTTGGCCGGTCTAATTTTTTGGTTCACCGATCATAGATCGTATTGCGTCGCCCACCGCCCGTCATCCTCACAAGCCTCTACTCTGACATCTACATTGACTCTACACCGGCCAATTCATCATCAACAGTGCGACAAGGCTGGATGCGCCACACAAGGGACGCCTTCATGCGTAACTGCCGGACGCTGTCGTCCGCATGGTCTCCATCGTCGGTCCGTCTTTGTGGTCATCGCCCGGGACATCACCGACAACATCGCATTCGTCCATGCCACGACGCGTACAACGCCACCATCGGTCTGATCAACCAACCCCGCTCATGTCTTTGCCAAGCACGCCCCTGAGCACGCGCCTACCACCGATCAAATATCAGGCTGCCACTGCGTCGCCCCCTTTGGCCGCAGCATCACCGACCTTGTTTCATGCTACGGGCTTCCAATGCACCTTCCTTGACGTGGACGTTGCTGCCAGTCTCAGCCGCTGGACCGACTCGCGCCCTATAGTTCCGCCACCCCCTCTCGGGCCGGAAGGACCCTGCATGCGGCCCTCTTCGCCGTCCTTGCACACCGACGTTCCCGGCTCCCACAGCGCCACCTCCAATGGCGCACGTCGCCACCGTCCGCGCATGGTCTTCGTCACTCCGTCGGGTTCTTCCTCGCCTAGTTTGAGTACCGCCGCCGCACTTCTACAGGTAACATGCATGACAACTTCTCGCCCCCATAGGTCCCGCCGCCGACGTCTTCACTAGTCTAGGCATCGAACATGACCACTTCAGGTCGCCGTTGGTTTCGCCACCTTCTACGTCTTCATCCTCCATGAGTTTGTCGCCAACGTCATCTCGTCCTTGACTACTTCGTCTACTCTAACAACCGCTACTACACAGACACTTTCTTTTTCGCCACTCTGTGCCTCACAACCATCACGGAGGCCTCTCTGCCTGTACCTAGGACAATGGCGCACAATTCATGATGGTCCCTTCCTTCGCACGCCCAGTAGTGGCACATCAACAAATTTGATAGTAATTGCATGGAACAACTAGTAAACCTGATGCATATGTAGTAAAACTGCTATGCACTTCAAAGTAATATCTCTAGTGATTAGGGCAAAAATGATAATTAGTAAGTTATATCTTAAAAGTTTGTACAGATCGTGAGAGGAAAATTTACTTCCAGTGATTGACTATTACTATAAAGAAGCTGCTTTTACTAAGTATTACCTAATTTTTACTATAAAGTAATTGGCTTACTATATACTGCATGGTTTTTACTATCAAGCTGTTAATATGTATTGAGGGCTCACTAGTAAACAACCTATTTATTTATAGTAATTGTGTACAGTGTTGTGAAAACCTATCTCCTTTTGGTTGGTCATAGTATTTCCTGGCGTGCGCACAAAGCTACCCCACATTGCATTACTAACCAAGTGTAATTTGTAGCCCTCGATAGTAATCAAGCTATATGTACTAGATGCACATGTCCATGAATCCATGATAGTTAATACTAAAAGTCTACATTTTGTGTAGGAAAAACATTGTCGTGCATATACACCCTATGTAGAATAGTCATCTGTGTGCATAGTAACAAACTAGCATGCAGCCAGTACCATTTTAATTGTGTTACTATGTTCACTAGAAATTTTACTAGTGGGGTCATTAGGCAGAGCAGGAGATTCGTGCATGCAACCGCTACTCTTCTTATAGTTGTATTATTATGTTTACCATAGATTTTACTAGCATAGTTAGACAGGACGGGGGCTCATGCATGCATCCAGTAAGCATTTTACTAGACTAGCTAGTCAACGTGTACGTGCAATGCACGTTAATTTAAAAGTATATTAACTACATGCAGATATTAAGTAAGATATTATTTGCATGTTATTATGTGATTAGCACTATTTTTGACATGAAATTAACTACACGTTGAACGTGTTGAGAGCTCGACATTGAAGCAGTCTAGGTCGTTGGATTGACATGATTTGATGACCGAGATTAATTGAATCTGCCCCTTTGGGTCTTTTTATATTGGTATAGATAAGTAGTGGTTGTTATGAACTAATGAAGAATATGGTGGATGGTACGTGGATTGGTTGGTTCGGTGGCAGCATGATAAGACCGGAGCGCATGATAAGGCATAATGCGCTCACGCGTATATATATAACTAGGTAATTTCCCCGTGCGTTGCTGCGGGAATATATAAAGATTAGTTACATATGACTTATATATTTAGGAAAAGATCTAAATCAAAAGCTCTGATTTTTAACATATAAATATTCTGTACTTGCATTCTATGTAAATCATGGCATTTCACAACAAAAATAAACATATTGGAATGGTTTGCATGGGCTGGAAAAAATGTGAGTGTATGATGAAGTGGGGATACTTGCATGTTGAGAGAATTAGTGATAATGGAATAAGGTTTGCATGGGCTGAAAAATATTGTTAGTGGATGTTGACGTGGCACACTTGGTGAGGTGGATGGCTTGGATGTTGAGAGAATTAGAAGTAGTGGGGATCAACTATTTATGCATTATAGATTTGAAAATCTAAGAGACAAATTAAACTACCTTTTCATCATATTTTGAACTTTTATTTCTCACCACGTAATCCACATGGTAACCAATTAAAATATAACCACCAGTTGAGGTAGTTGTGTTTGGCAGTGAGTTTTTTTCTCTCCAATTTCAAATCGAGATAGAAAGTGACGTGCAATTGAGTCTGATTCCTTGTTCAATATGCACGACAGTGTTCTTGGTTGCGTGCATGCTCGTGTGCAGAGACCTCTTCTTCTGTTACTCGAGGGTTGATTGTCCACGTGAAGAAATAAGTGTTTATTTGAAGCCAGGTGGTTTGCAAGTGTCATTGTTCGTCCATGCCATGACAGTTGCAGGTACTGTACATACCCGGACATGTAGGTACTGAAGCGCGTGTACGTTAGTGACTTCTTGCATTCTTCAGAGCGGTCCATGACATGAAACAGTCACCATGAATACGAGACAAAAGTTAGTTTTCTCTTTCTTCAATTTTCTTTGCGTTAACGTTTAACCAACTAATGCACGTGGACATATCACATCGATCACCTTCCATCATACAATATATTACTATATGTACGTACTTCTTGGCAGCTGGAGTACTACACAGTACAGACTACACAAATGTCCCTCAAAAAAATGTCCACTCAGGGTTGTTTCTCAAGTTAGTTACCGTGTTAAACTCTTAGGAAAAGTAGACTTATTTATAATGCAAAACATAAAAGTTATTATGTGCCCCATATATGTGATTGAAATAAGGAACATGCACCTGACTTAGTTTAAGCTGTTGAAGAATCATATATCAGGGGAACTCCAACGGGAATCTCCAAACGAACGGCACCAAATGTTGGTAGACACGCCTGGACATGTTCATGGACAACAGGCAGGTGCCGGCCATCCAACCATAGTCACAAAATCCGGACAGCGGGCTATGACTAACAGTGGGACAAGAGGACCAAGTGAAATAAAAGGTGAGCACATGGTTTGGGGGAAGATCTGGTCCAACTAACAGTGGATCAGGTGAACCAAACCTCCCTCACCCCCCCCCCCCCACCCCCGCTCCGCTACGGGGAGTTGCCCTCAGGAGATCTTAAAAGTATGAAGAAAGGAAGAAGAAAAGTGAAGGCATTTAGAAGTCTACAAATATGAAAAATAAAAAGACAGAGCTTAGGTTGGAGTTTGCCCTATATATACGCCCTTTGGTTGATATTGAGTCCATTTGTAGACTTGCGTTGCAAAAGGAGTTTTACCAAAACTGAAGAAAAAAATAAGTTGGGTCACTGTCCATGCTTGTAGTATCTAGTGTTTGGCGCCTCGTACATTATGTACTAAATCGTGCTCATTTAGGACTCAGGACATTAATTGATAATCACAACATCTCACCAGGAAATTGCACCGCCCTAACATGTTGATCGGCCAGATTTCTCCATCCTCTCATAATCAGGTATTCTTTGGCAATTGAAATACCTTACCATACTAGAAAAGTAATGCCAAATTAGGTTGTGTTACGTAGGTTATGCTCATAGCTAAAAATAAGATCCATTTAAGGATGGAGTGAGTAATTATAAGCAGGACTTTCTGACTCGAACATGTAGTTATTAAACATTGGGAAGAACATATATGTGGAGTACTACGAAAATAAGTACATGCTTCATTTTGATTCCCAGACTAAAAATGTTATGATGGAGACATCTTACCTAATAAGGGCACTTAATTAATTCTGTGTACATGCACATGCAAGAGTTACGAGTAAATTGCACAAAACCATCACAATTGTAGACCCTAAATAAAAAAACCACAACCATTTGTTTTTTTTTTTGCAAAAAGCACCCGGCATTCAGTAATCCTTTTGCAAAAAAGACTAATTGATCAATAAGCAGCTTTTAACGCAGAATCTGACAGATGGGACCCAGTTGTAAATGCTGACGTGGTGGTCAAATGTCACACCGTTAGCCTATACTGTGAAGTGGATAGGGGCTTTGACTCGCGCGGCAGCGCGATCTGCCCGCACGCGCGCCCGCCGGTGCAGCTGGGTCCCCCGAGCCCACCGCCCGAGCCCCGCGCCTCGGTCAGACATGGCGCACCGCCCGCAGCTGCAGCTCCTGCCCGACATGGACGCCGCTCCGGACGATGCTCGGCTCGTCGGAAGCCAACCAGCGCCGGCACTGGACCGCGGAGTTCTTATGCTGCTCCATCTCATGCAAGCTGTGCACGTGCACCGCCTACATGCTCAAATGGATTAGCAGTAGCCCGGACACCTCCTTTCCGCCATGGTCGAGCTCCCAGAGGCCCTTCTCTGTCTCCTTGCATTTGATCGAACACCTAGCAGGCAGCGTGGCAAGAGGCGGCCGCGCCGCCGGGGTAGTGCGCCACTGGGTCTTCAAGGTTCTTAACAATGTCCACGGCCACCCCATGCTCCTGTTCCTCTCAGATCACGGGCATCACCGTGCTGGCTGCATACTTCGGCCGAGCTGTCACCGCCGTGTGGTGGCCACTACCGCGCCGCCTCTGCGTCCGAGACGCCGTGCAGGCCCGAGACCTCGGCTCACGCCCTGGCCATCGTGCTGCTCCGGGCCGCTGGCCCGCTGCACGCGTCCGAGCGCCGGGCTCGGCGTTGGCCATGCGCATGCAGCGCCATCCGAACTAGCTGGCGCACGGGTGCTCCCGGAGGTGGCCAGGTCGTTCAATCCATCCGCCTGTACATGTACATAGCTGGCTAGCCTCCGTATGAATCAATAAAGCAGCTTGTTGTACACCTGTACGTGCGTATGTATTCACGCGCGAACGACGACGGGTTCCGGCGTTGATGAGGCTCACCTCGACGGCTTCGCTCCATGGCTTGGTGCTCGTCGTCTCCAAGCTCCCGATCTTGCCCAGCTCGGTGCGGCACCCGAGGAACGTCCTAGAGACGCGAGGAAGCAAAGAACGTGCTCTGGCGCTAACCGGAGCTGGAGATCGTGCGGCATAAGATCCACCGGCTTTGACCTCCGACCGAGCCATGGCCACAGCTATGAGCTTGCGGACGCGCACGGAAAGAGGAGAGGATGAGGAAAAAAGGGTGACGGGCAGCAGGCGCAAGGAGCAGAGGTGACGGGGCCTGCCGGTGGGACCTACTCGTCAGCTTTTCAATCAAATTTCTCTAACTGACCTATCAGTGTTTTCTGTAAACTGCAGCACAATAGTAGTGGGTTTCTGCACACACAAAAAACAAATGATGGTGGTTTTTTGATTTAGGGTCCACAATTGTGATGGTTTTTTTTGCAATTTACTCAAGAGTAGATGCGAGCTACGTACTCATTGCGTGTACATTTGGATTGATGCAACTTTGTGTTGTAGAAAAACACATGCTTAATTAGGTGTCCATTCATGTATGTTTATGATGAGAGACTTGTCTGTTTTTTTCTTTGACAAACTTCGAGGACAAAGTGTTCCTACATTTCATATAGGTAGGGAAATTTGCATGATTTACAAGGAAAACTAGACCAAAAAAAGGTACAAAGAAAACACTTAAAAATACAAACTAGAGCTTGGGGACAGGATTCCAGACTAGGTGAAGAAGAAGAATAGGAATACCAGAGAACGTTGACTATAAGCCTGATATGAGAGCGCCGAGGCCCAACTAGTTGCATGCATGTGTAATGTACTACATTTATTCATATACCATGATATCAAACGAAACGTATAGATAAATTCTGCGTATTCCTCTGCCACTTTAGACAGAGTACACTGGTTCTGATCATTACTCTGAACCACGACAAAAAGAGATACTACCCTATCTTAGCTTATACTAGCACAAATGCCCGTGCGTTGCAACGGAAGAAAATACTGGTTCTTACGACTCAAAATTGGCCAGGTCGAACATAGTCTAGCTGTGTTCTAGTGCTCCAAATCTTCTACTGGAAACTTTCATTTCCACTGGCGTTGATGCTCACACAACCATAGTTGTCTGACTTCATCGCTAGGGCTGCTTTGTTATGAGCAAACAGCTAGATATTTACTTGTTTTAACACAAAATTTAAGTAAAATAAGCACAATCCATAATAGCACATTCTCTAGAAAAAACTAATTATGCATAAGAGCACAAGCTTGCTGCCCAATAACGCAATCTCCAAGAAAAATAGCCATTTGTTTTAGGGCTATATACACAGAAAATAGCGTGGTAAAAATTCTTCATAGAGAATGCATTGATACTTTTGGATTTTTGGATAAAGAAATGCTTATGATGGCACAACTGATATATGCACATAAGATGATTCTAGGCAGCTAATTATCTATTTTTAATGAACTAAGAGGGTCTGATGTACTATTTTTTAATTAAGAACTTTTAGACAAAATAAGTAAAGGAACACTTTGAATGGATGAGAAAATTAATTGGAGAAGCAGATGATTAGAAGTTGTATATAGGACATTGTTGTACGTACGTGTTTAGGCAGCCAACCAAAGTTTGTACAGCCGACTACGACTCCGGCGTGCAGTACTTCATTTTCGCCGTCCTGTCCGAGGAGGCCCGTCGTCTCATCCTTGTCGAGTCCGCCTATAACCTCAGGTATGCAGCATCCACTTGTATCTGTGCAGCCCGGTGCCTCGTCCTTGCCGTGTCCGCCTACACAACTTTGGCCGGCGTCGTGTCCGAGCGTGCACGATGTCTGAGCAGCCCGGTGTCTTGTCCGAGCGCGCAGGATGTCTGAGCAGCCCGGCGTCCCACCCTCTCCGGCGTGCAGGATTGCATCAAATATGTTGTCTTCGCCACTATGTCCGAGCAGCCCAACGTCTTGTCCTTGCCGTGTCCGGCTATAATTCTGGTGTGCAGGATTGCATCAACATGTTGTCTTCGCCACCCTGGGCACTTGGCCGGGCTCGATGCCTACACGTACTCTCTACGATGTCCTGCGACAGCTGAAAAATTGATGTACGCACCGTGATTTCCCGCACAGAATTGTGTTGGGCCGGCTTCGTTTGATAATGGGCTTTGTAAAGCTAGGCCTAGCAAGCCACGTTCTGCTGTTGGTTAATCGCTAGGTTGACACGCACACACGTTAGGCAGTTTTCTTAACATAGTACAAACACAAACGCACATATACACGTGCATACACTTATCTCTATGAACGCACACACGTATATGCTACTTCTATGAGCATTTCCGAAAGGTTGACCCGGCATATCATCTTGAAATTTATGAAGTTACCGTAGACACCTCGTCGTCAACGGGAACGTCTCCTCCCATTGAATGTGTATCACCGGAAATCCTGAAATAAATTCAGAAAAAATGCGAGTATCAGGATTTGGACCTTGATGGGCTGGGATACCACAGTCCCTCTAATCATCCAACCACAAGTTTGTTCGCGCACGCTGATCGCTCGCCTCCACCTGTGCCGTTCGGCTTCTACTGCCTATCACGCGGAAACAACCCGGCGACGGCGGCCGGAGGCTGGCCTTGGCCTCGGCGCATGGCCGGCGGCAGGATGAGCGGATCTGTCCTGGGGAAGGCAGGAACGGCTTGCAACCTTGCCTACTCGTTCCTTCTTCGTAATCAGATTAAGCTGGGTCCTCGGCATTCACGGCCACCAGGGCGTAGCTCACTGGTGTGGCGCCCGAGCTCCCCGGCGGCCGCGCGCACCATGCCAAGAAGCGCCCCGCTTGTTGATAGACATCACGTGGTCAAGCGCGCCCAGCTCCGTGTCCATGAACCATGATGACCCCTCGGGATCAGCACGAACTGTGCAGTGGCCGACGTGCTGGGGTGGTGCCTCCACTCGGACCCCCTCACATCTCACGTGAACGGATTGTGATCTTTCTCAAGGTTGAGGATGATCCAAAAGATATGTCGATCCACACAAAATATTCTATAAACCAGTTTTAATAAAACAACAACTTAAAACTGGTTTTCCTAAAAATACTCTTAAAACTGGTTTTGTAAAAACTTGCTCCAAATACTGGTTATCCCAACAACCCCGTAGGGATGGATAAATTAGGGTGTATATTTTAAGGTCAACCCGTTGAAATTTATCCAAGCTAGATCATGATAAAAATATTATTCAAACATTCATCACAACGAAGTGTCACAAATTACATCTGCCTCGTGATTTTCTTTAACACACTATTCTATGTTCCATTTATTCCTACAAGCTTTGAATTTATGTGAAGTCTGAATCTGTTTTTTATGTTGTACTGTAGTATTTTTTAGGACAATTGAATGGTAATTTGGATAGCTATACTTTTGCTTGGAACGAGGTTAGTTTGCGAAAGTGCTCTTTTGATCAAGGCTCATATGCTCCGGGATCAGCACGAACTGTGCAGTGGCCGACGTGCTGGGGTGGTGCCTCCACTCGGACCCCCTCACATCTCACGTGAACGGATTGTGATCTTTCTCAAGGTTGAGGATGATCCAAAAGATATGTCGATCCACACAAAATATTCTATAAACCAGTTTTAATAAAACAACAACTTAAAACTGGTTTTCCTAAAAATACTCTTAAAACTGGTTTTGTAAAAACTTGCTCCAAATACTGGTTATCCCAACAACCCCGTAGGGATGGATAAATTAGGGTGTATATTTTAAGGTCAACCCGTTGAAATTTATCCAAGCTAGATCATGATAAAAATATTATTCAAACATTCATCACAACGAAGTATCACAAATTACATCTGCCTCGTGATTTTCTTTAACACACTATTCTATGTTCCATTTATTCCTACAAGCTTTGAATTTATGTGAAGTCTGAATCTGTTTTTTATGTTGTACTGTAGTATTTTTTAGGACAATTGAATGGTAATTTGGATAGCTATACTTTTGCTTGGAACGAGGTTAGTTTGCGGATGTATATAGAATATTTTAGAGTGTAGATTCACTCATTTTGCTCGTATGTAGTCATTTGTTGAAATCTCTTAGAAAGACAAATATTTAGAACGGAAGGAGTAATACTCAATGTGCGGTTAGTTCGGTTCCATGAGCTCCAAAATGCTTCCAACAATAGTCTTTTTGGACCATCTATTTTATTTTTTTGACTAGACCTCCATGAATGTCATTTCAACATGAAATTTTGCACGCAGTTAGAACATTCATCAATGTTCATCACAAAAAATATCAGAATTTTTTATTTTTTTGGGATTGTACTGTTCATGTAGGAGCATGTGACCTCGGTATCGTAAGGGCATCTCCAGCCGTTCGGCCCCCCAGGGCGCCTAAATAGAGCGGCCTGGGGGCGTGCCGGCGCTAGTTCGGCCCCTGGGGGCGACCTAGCTCCCAGTCACGCCCCCAAGCGCCGGCCCCAGGATGCGGGAAATTTGAACTAGGTCGTTCCCGCTAAAAAAAGACGCCACAAATCCGGCGATCGGACGTAGTCTGGCGTTACAAAAAATAGAGCGCCGCACGCCGCAAGTTTGCGTGCGCAACGAATCACTCGGCGGGGTCGGCTCCAGGCGTTGGCGGAGTCGGCGTGCGCGGGCTCGGCGGTGTCGGAGCTGCTTCGGTGCTGAGCCGTGTCGGCGCGGCTTCGGTACTGCTGGGCGGCGATGTAGAGGCGTCGTTCGGGCTTGGCGTCCGTGTGGCCGTGGGCGCGGGAGCTGGCGTCGTCGGCGTCGTCGGCGTTGCCGTCTGCATCTGGTTCAGGATGAGGCCGCGCGCGCTCCGCCATGTACCACGCCCTGAGCTGCTCGTCGTTGCTCTGGAGCATGTTCGCCCCGCCCATCAGAAAAGCCATGTCGGTGTTCCTCTTCTTCGCGGCGACGTTGGTCCGGAGCAGGTCGACGTTGGTCCGGAGCAGGTCGAGCTTGATGGCGCTGTTCTTCATCAGCGACGACCACCGGGCCTCGGTCTTCTCTTCACGTAGGACGGCCCGGGCCTGGGCGTCGGCGAGGCAATGCTCGATGGACTCCTGCACTCGCGCGGTTGACGTGTCGGCGTTTTCCCCCTTCTTTGCCAATTTGTGGCCGTCCGGCCGCCCCTCTGACGCGCCCGGAGTCGTCGCGTCCGGCTTGTATGTTTCCTTGGCCTTGTCGAGGGTACGTCGGACTTCCGCCCACTTCTCGCACTTGTCAATGCGCTTGTAAACGTGGAGGTACTTGAAGTCGGCGTTGAGGTTGTCGCGCCGATACATGGTGAACATGCGCAGCAACTGCGCGGAGGAACAAACAGTTGGCGGGCGGCGGGCGTAGACGACGAAGAGATGCGGGCGAACGGCGTGCGTACCTGATCCTCAACGCTGGCACCGCTCTACGGGCGAGCCGCGACCTCCTCGACGATTCCATGCCATTTGTTGCACGCCCCCTGATACGCCCCCAATGGTTCGCCATCGCCTTGGAGCCGCGCTGCATGTAGACGCCTTTGAAATAGGGGTCGACGAGCTTCCGCTCGTCGAACTCGGCCTTGATGCGGTCCCAGTACGTCTCGAAGCTCTGGTTCATGCCGGTGGTCGGGTCGAGGCAGACGACTTGCCATGCTTCGGCGAGGCATTCCTCCTCCTTGGACGCCCACTTGATGCGCGGTTCCCCTGGCCTAGCTGCCCGCTTCTTCTTCTGGCGCCCCTTCGTCGGATCAGGAGCCGGCTCCTCCTCCTCCTCCTCCTCGGGTTCCTGCGCTTCGTGCGCGTCCTCGCCGTAGACGTAGCCGAGCTCGGCCTCCATGTCACCGCTGAGATCCACTACCTCGTCCTGGGTGGCGAACCCGGGAGACGCGGCGGCCGCGGTCGATCCTGTCGCGATGATGTCGTCCATGTCGGCTCATGTGTCGTTGGTGTCGCCGAGGTGCGAGAAGGGCAGCGGTCCACGGCGGAGATGGGGCGTCGGTGTGGACGCGTAGACGGGCGGCGAGTAGTTGTATGGAGGGTACTGCACGCCGACGAAGGCGGGCGAGGGTGTGCGCGTCGCGGGGTGGCCATGGGTGAAGGTCACGTTTGGGTTGAACCCACGTGCGCGTTGCTGTCGGCATAGCCGGGCGACGACGATCCCCATGGAGATCCGACGCATTGCTGTCCCCAGGGCGCGTACTGGGCGTGGCTGACGACGGGTGGATTCATCATCCCCGCGTGGTCGACCGATGAGGAAGACGCCGCCGCGTTGTCGCGGGCCTTCTTGGCGATGGCCCTGTTCCGCCGGTCGGTGGGAGGGGGTTTGGCGGGAGAAGGCCCTCGGGTCGCCGCCAGGGCGGACCCACGCGCCTTTTTCGCTTGTGCCGGGTTTGGGCTGGGTCCGCCGGCACCAGTTTTGGCCCGAGCCGGCGAAAAACGGGATTCTGGGGGCGCGACTGGGCCTTTTTTTGGCGCCGGCGCGATAAAAACGTCTGGAGAGGGCCTGTTGGGGGGCACGGCTGGAGATGCTCTAATACTCAATGTGAGTTAGTTCGGTTCCATGAGCCCCATGTCTCGCCCTTGCCGTGTCTGGCTACAACTCCCGGCACGTAGTACCGACCATGCTTCATTTCTCTTGTTTTCCTGTGCTTCCTTTCTCTTTCTCAGCTCATTGTTTGTTTCATGGGGCGGCTGGTTGATGTTACGAAGAACTTCAAAACGTATATAAACTGATGAGAATCGATTTAACATGACGAGGTGGGACTATTGAGAAAATAATAAGCAGGCAACAAACTATTTTTTGCGGCCTTTGTAAGTTGAGGCGTGGCTGCCGGTCATAAGGCCCAGCAGCGTAGCGAGCTGGCAAGTCTCTGGTGATAGTTGGGCTACGGTGCGGTATTGGGGGATAGATGGGCTAACGCCCAGGTGGGAACGACCAGCCTATGCGAACCATATAGATACTGAGGTGCGGGCGACCAGCCTAACCGGGACGGACTGCTGGGCGAACAAGTGTTTGAGGAATCAAATTATTTTTTTCTTACGCTTTAGTACCAATCTTGCATATATGTTTTAAATTCAAACTGAAGGCGTAAATTCACATGAAGAAAGCGTATTGTGATGGTGAACCCACGGAGTCAATCCATGCTTTATTATTATATATTAGGGATAGATTACCTCCATCTGAAAAGCTTGTCCTAGATTTATCTTATGGATGAATCTAACACTTGGACATTTGTATCTATTCAAATCTAAGACAAACTTTTCGGGACATAGAGAGTAAATTCAATCAAATATGTCGTCGTTACAACAAGTCAGAGTGTACATATGTCGCCAAGAATATGAGGCTAAAAGGGAAAAAGGTCCTACCATGTGTCAACTCTACTCGCGGTGGCTAGCGAACTCTAGCCTAAACCCATCCCCTCCCCCCTCCCATGGGCAAATCTCGTGTGGTCAATAGTGGTGGTGGGCCCTCCCGGTGGCGGTCGTCTCATTCCCTGTGAACGTGTGGCGTGGGATTCGACAATATTGGAAAGACCTCAGTGGGTGGCAGTGGGGGCGAACGGCAGCATACACGTGAGGATGGAGGAGGCATTGGATGGTGCGGTTTAGTCCACGCTGCAGCTGGTGTTGTCGAGCTGCAGTGAGTTGCCTCTGCCCGGATATAGACAGACTAGATTCCGTATGTTGCGGTAGCTTCTCCTCCTGTGGCGCATGTCGGCTATGACTGATGGTGTGGGGATGGTCGACGGCGAGATCCATCTCACGTCAGTGATGGGAAGCCCCTCGAGTAAGGGTGGACATGGTCTAGGCCTATCCGTTCCCTGACCGAGATGCCGTTTCAACGGGCCGCCGGCTGACCGGACCAAGTAGCACCGCGGTCCTCTTTTCATGCACTAAGCCGCATTTTGACCCTCGAGCATGTGCTTGTGCTCGATCACTAGGTGCCTTTGATGTCCTGCTCTGACCATTGAAGAGTGGGCGTAGTGTAGGATATGTCCGGCGGCACGACCTTCTTCTTCTCCCCTAGTGGGTGATGCCCACGAGTTCTTGTGGCGTTTATGAGTTCGGTTTTGGATACCAGGGTGGCGGCCCTGGATGGTAGGTTGCATGGTTGACTCTCCGTGATCAACATGGCGACACTGATGGTTGCTTTTCTTGACCGAGTGGGTGGCGAGTGGGGTGGCAGCACGGGGTCCTTAAAAGGTCATTGATGGGTTGTGTAGCCCAGATCTTGATCTGGAGGCCTTGACTGGATCGTGACATGCCTCCTTTTGGGGTGACATTATTGTCCTAGGTGCCTCCTATTGGCGTAGGCAGGTTTGAGTGAAAGCTTTGTGCTTTGGCATCAACGATGGTGATGCATGTGTGTGTTGTGTCCCTCTTGAGAGTGTCATTGTGGTTCTCCTCCACGTGCGAGGGCTCTAGGTGAAAACCATGATATGTTGCTTGATACTCGACGAGGTGACATGTTGCACTTCAGGAACCTTCAACTCTGACTTATTTAGGTAGGCTTGGCTATTAGCATGTTGCTTCTTGGGTTTCAGCATGGGCCAATCTGGGTTGAATCTTATATCTTTTAAATGTGACCATATCGTCATCACCATCAGCTTGTACTACTCACTAGCAAGATCGACGCACCTCAGACCATAGTGAGTTGGCAGAGGAATCTCTCCGGCGATAGTTTGGCAAGAGATTTGTGGCACAGTCGAGTGTTTTCTCCGGGGGGCGTGGGGTTGCTCTTCATTGACGAACGCGGAGGGGATCTGGCTAGTGTTTGGTTAGTCATGTGCCATGCCCGACAATGAGGTCGTGGCATAGATTTGTGTGTGCCACGTTATCTTACTCTTGAATTTTATTTGATTTTATTTATATCAAGGTTTTCTCATTGACGGTGTCCTGGACTAGGGGGTACTCAACACGTCATCTCCCGATCTGTTGGATTGGGCCGAGGACCCCCATGGCCGTATACTCATGGGCCAGTTCGGACAGTTGCCGCATACATGGAAGATTCCACAAGACTTGGTGATCAAGACAAGGACTCCTCCCCACCGGCGTATTCGGCTAGGACTCTTGTTATCCTAGGCCTTTGGTGCATTATATAAACCGAGGCCAGGCTAGTCGATAGAGAACATATACATACAATCATACCATAGGCTAGCTTCTAGGGTTTAGCCTCTCCGATCTCGTGGTAGATCAACTCTTGTAATACCCATATCATTAAGAATAAATCAAGCATGACGTAGGGTTTTACCTCCATCAAGAGGGCCCGGACCTGGGTAAAATATCGTGTTCGCTGCCTCCTGTTACCATCCGCCTTAGACGCACAGTTCGGGACTCCCTACCCGAGATTCGCCGGTTTTGACACCGACATTGGTGCTTTCATTGAGAGTTCCGCTGTGTGTTCGGCAAAAGGTTGATGGCTCGCCTGCAGATCAACTGCGACTTCGATATCTTCGTCACCAGCTCGACTGGTCACCTTAGTTCGACCAAGGACTGCGCCCTACCTCCGATCGTCATGTTCGGATGAGGGCCTTTATAAACATCAACTCCGATCTCTATCAAGATCATGGAGGAATCATGCAGGGAGCCCAGGGGCTCAACGTCAACACTGCCCTCGGGCGACCGTGCTGTTTTTCTGGACAGCAAATTTGTGTCCGCCGCCACCGCCTCCTCAAGTGTCTTTTTAACGATTGCTTCAGTGGAATTGTGTGGAATTGAGTCTACAACAACCCTGGAAAATTTCGTCGAGTTCCGATGGAGGAATCTCTGGCAATCCACGGTATACCGGAGCCCTGTCAAATCTGGACGGGAATCTGGACGAGTTTAGGGCGTGTTGTCCAGCTTCTAGCTCAGACGTCCTTTGGAAAATCCAACCGTTGATCGGCTGCGGAATTCCTATATCTACCACCTCTCAAAATTTGAGCTCGATCCGACCGTTCAAACTCCGAGAACCTTCCAATTAGTGCATCACTTCGGATCTATTTTCTGTGCGAAAACGAATCCGAGCCGAGTTCGTCTTTTTTATGAACGGCATTTCGGGACATCCCTTTTAAAGGAAGTTTTGTATGGGGTATTGTGTTTTGTTCCCGAATACATCCCACAACTTTAAGATCTCTTGAACATGATCTTCAACATCATGCTGGTGTTAAACCAGTCAGGCAATATTGCTCCACGGCTGCCGACCTGCGCTAGACACGTCGTCACTTTGTTGAGCCGAGCTCAACTTCTTCGGATCATCATCCCGGCAAGCCGAACAAGAGTCCGGCATCGCAAAGGATAAATCATCACAACATCGCCGCCCCACAGATTACACGGAACGGGCATACCGTCATCATTGCCGCACAGTCACTTCATCAAGCCGGCATCGACCACGTCACGACCTGCATCGGAAGGGCCGCACTATTGCTTCTTCAAGCTGGTGTCCATCACGCCGACCTACTTCGACTCATCGGCTGACATCGAGACTTCGACATCTCGGCTGGACTAGGGGCTTCGCCATCTCTTCATCAACCTACTCCGGAGACTTCGGCGTTACTAGCCGAACAGCTCCGTCGCGTTAGCTGGACCGAGGGCTTTGCCTCGGCGAGCCAACCTTTGCCAGCATCGCCATACCGTCGCTTTATCGCCCATCAGGCAATGGGTGTGCGGATCGAGTCCTAATTTTTGGAATCACCTTCCTTCGGATTGCTACAACAAATAAACCAGATGCTATTATCCTAGTATTTTTTGCTTGTTTGGGTTCATTTTTCCCAAGAATTATTACTCTGGTTTGTCCATCATATGTACACAGGTCTATCAAATGGTGGCCGTATTAACGACGGTCGTCATGGTGGTTCGGTCAGTCTCCGTACATAGTCCGGCGAACGCCGCATCCGAGAGCGCGGACCGATCTGTGAATTCAGGACTTTGCCACGCCTTTATCGCATCACGCCGGTGCCCTGCATCGACATTGACTTCGGCGCCAGGCCATATTTCTTTTATTACTCACTTTGCATAAATTATTTATTATGCAACGATTTTTTTATTATTACTATTATCTCCAGTTTGCACTATTTTTTATGCACAGGAAAATGATCCAGCCGGACTATATCCTTTGGTGTCACCTCGGCTGGACGGGGGGCTTCGTCAACACTTCATTACCCCATGCCGGGGACTTCGGCATCACTCTGCCGGCCTACATTGACCGTGCTATGTCACAACTTCGGAGTGCCGAGCTCTTTGCTCCGCCACCTCGGGACCGGCTTGGTGGATGGAACCTTGTCCCGCATCAAGCTCGGACTGCGTCGTCAATACCGAACACATTAACCAGCTTAGTTGCCTTCATGCTCAAAGTTTTAAATTTTTAACTTGTGTTCGTTTCGACCAAGCATTATACTTTTTTTTGGGAAAAAGATTGTTTGTAAAAAAATTTCCTTGTCCAAACTTTGTTTGTGACCCACAAATTCAAATACCCCATTTTATTTGGAGGCTTCTTTTATGAAGCTTTTCCTCTTGCATATGATTATACTTGTACGGCTTCGTTCCTTGTCGTGTATTACGCCACAATATGCACCATCTTGACTTATTAGGCAGTACGGTCTCATGCCCTACCGCCCCAATCGGTGCCACCTTCAAGAAGAGAAGGCCTTGGGGTAGCTAGGACCCTACCTCCAGAGGCACCGATGGTCCCACTCCATGCGCACCACTTACTAAGCTGGCAGTAGGGTATGAAGAGTGAACAAGGCACATTCTAGTGCTACCATACCAAGCATTAACATGTTTGAGCGTACATATCCAGCATTACCAAGTTCAGAAAATAACACATAATTAACAAGTAGATAGACCCATATATTTCATGAAAGTTCACATGACTACAGTAGCCTGTCCCATAATCTAAGAACAAATGTTGATCTAAACTAGCTAGCTAATTACAAGTTGCATTGCGAGTACTAGAACATTAAATGTAGCCGCCGGTGCCATTACCATTGACCACATCCCTGTGCATGCCCCTGCTGCTAGCGTAGTCCTGGTGCTTGTGGTTTCTCTTGGCCGGCGGGTAGTGCAACTGTTGGCCTGCTATCTCGTCGCCATGACCCCCGCGGACACTCTGTAACCCTAGGTGGAACATGCCCTGCATCGTAGCCATTGTGATGGGCATTGCCTCAGCTGGGAGTCCAGACATATGATGATCCATGGCGTGCATGAATGGGAAGCTATTCTGTGCTTCCAACAACTGCTCCATCCCGTTCCCATGGGCATGGTGGTGGTGGTGGTGCGCACAGCCATCCACCGTGTAAGCATCGCTTTCGGCAAAGAGCAGCCTGACAGGGAAGCCGAGACCAAGGTTAGCTGGGTCGAATATGTCGCTGAACTGGCTGTCGTGGGATGGCGTGCTGCCAAAAATGGGGTATTGCAATCTTGGTGGTGAAATGTCGGTGCCAGTGGCATAAGTGGTACTACTAGACATGGTTGGTGTCACGGACGACTTCCCTACCGTAGAGGCTCGGGAGGTGGCTGACACCACCTTGGGCTTGGCCCTACGCTTGGCATGGCGACGATACCCCCCGCCGACGGGCACGTTGCGGAGAACGCCGCCGCGGGTCCAGTAGCGGCTGCAGGAGCGGCAGAAGTGGCGGGGCTGGGTAAGAGAGTAGTTATTAAAGTAGCAAAACTTGGTGTTGGTGGATTCACATCGCGGGCAGTTGATCCCCGGAAGTGGATGCGGCAACCGCGCCAGCCGTGCTCGCTTCGACATGGAAATCGACTTGTTATTTCTGCCGTGACTGCAATCGCCGTCCCCAGCACCACCGCAACCATCATCGCCACCCCCTGCAACGCCGTAGTCGGCCCCGGTTGTGGCCATGAACCCTTTGGGATTATTGTTGTTGCATCCTCCATCACCAGGACCATCGGGTGAAGAAATGGTAGTACTATGAGTGCTAGTGCCGATTTGTTGCAGCTGCAAATCAACAAGGTGATGAGTAATCAATTAACCATATCGGCCAATATATATATGGAGCTATTTTTTTCTCCATTCGTCCCCGGGATGGGCAGGATGAAGTAGTTTTTGGTAAATCTCGGAAGTTTTGGATTTTTGGTTCGAATAGTTCAAATGAATTTTGATTTTACATTTATTTCAGGTAATAACATATAATGTTTGAGCTACATCGGACCATAAAGTTCCCTCTTCAAAAGGGAGACCCCGTGACCTCTTGGGAGTATAAAGACCACTGGAAAAAATAGCCCGTTAAATAAATTAGTTTAAGATGTCTCACTAATAGCACGCTATAGCGCGGTATAGCATGCTAAGGATGGTGCTATTTTGCTATAGAACACTATATTTTCATTTATAGAGACCCTATTTGATTTAGCTTTTCTGTTTAAATTCATTTTTTTACCTTTCTGGTATCACAACCCAAGAAACAGTGGTACCTCTTGTGTCTATGAAATTTCAGGTAACTGGTCGGTTACTGTAAATTTCGACCAGAAAAAGAAACCTGATATGGAGTATATTCCTAGATATATATACTTGTTTCTTATGCGAACAAAATCATGAGGAATATGCAATTAATTAGCAAGCTAGAAGCACGACGATGCATACCTGAAGCTGGTTGTGGTCGGTGTTCCAGAAGTCTGATGAATCAAGGAAGGCAGGAAGGAAGATCATAGCCGGTGATCTAGAGAGAAGAGAAAATGGGAGGAAGAAACTTAGCAGCAGCTGGGGAAATCAAGCGGGAGAGTACTAGTACCAAGGAAAGGAATGGAAAAAGAAGAGATAAAAAGGACAGAGCAAGGTAGCTAGCTAGCAGCACCCAAATAGATGAGAGAGAAGGGACACACACTCTCTCTAGATATATAGCCTGTGGAGATTTGGAGGAAAAAAGAAGAGGACCCATGTTGTTGTTGTTTTCCTTCATTTGCACACATTTCCTTCTCCAATGTATATGCGGACGTGGCTCAGAGTGCTACCCATGCTAGCTACAGTTTGCAATAAATTAGTTAGTGTACTCTGATTAGCTAAGCTGATAGCTAATTTGCCACCGCATAATTAATCATGCAGGCCACTCCATAGAGTTAGATGGTACTAGCAATTTGGTTGGCCTACATATATTTTTTGTTTGAACACTAGCAAGTCATATCACTCACTCTGTTTCGAGACAACCACTTCTTCTCAACAGTCATGTGCTGTCATTTTTAGTAGGAACCAAGATGTCGTGTCATTTTCATCATATGTTTTTTTTTTCTAATTCTATGTTTTCATGATATTGCGTCCTAAAGATGCCATAAAATGTGGGATATGTCAAAGCGAGATGAACTTCAATCTTGACACATGCATGTCATGTATACATAGAGAAAAATTCACAGCGATTTCCAGTATTTTTTTTCTCCCGAGCGACCTCTAGTCTTTGTGGTGGGATATACAACTTAGTTTTGTATGGGAAGGGACTAACATTATATTTCACAACTCAAGTGTTAGTTAAGTTTATTTGTATAAAAATTCTCTATAACTTAATGGTTGGATGATTTGATCGCCAACCTAGTGAAATTTATACGACCAGTGATGCGGTGGTGGTTTTGCGCACACACCAATCGGCACAAAAACAAGATAAAAATAAACATACATTTATTACTAAACAAAAATAAATGTGAATATCAGGACAAAAATAGAAGCGCAATAAATCTATAAGTTTGAACCAAAATTTGGAAACTGTGGATAACTCATAAATAAATTATGAACATTCATGAGTAGTCTATCATAATACTCTTGAAGTTTATTTAAAAAAAAATGATTTTGTTTCTCTAGGAATACTGCGGGTTTAACTTGTCTAATTTATTTTATTGATTTTTCATATTACACGATTGCTATGTGTGCAAAATCGCCGGCATGTTAGCAACCATATTGTTTTGACTGGGTCAAGGATAGAATGTGCTATATATCAGAAGTTTAGGGTCAAACTTGTCAAATTTCAAAATCTAGGAGGTAAAACAGCAACTGATAGTTAAATAGGTGAGGTGGGCGACAGATCTTTCATCCACTTTTACATCAAGCTAGAGGTTTCTCTCCAACATGAGCGAGTTGGCAAACTTGAGCAATCCACTGCATGGTAAATACACATGACAGTGTTCTTGGTTGTGTGCATCTTGGGTGCAGAGAGCAAATTAAGACCCCCTACTTTATTACTTGAGGGATGATCATTGGTGTGAACATACAAGTGCTTAATTGATGCCAGGTGGTTTGCAAGTACCACTGTTGATTTGTACCATGAGAGTTGCGGGTACTGTATGTAGCTGGATATATACGCGCTCTTCTCATCTTCATATACATCGATGATATGAAATAGTCACCGTGAATATGACATGACAACTAAATTTCTCTCGCGTTATATTTTTTGCATGTTAACAGTTAAAAACTAATGCACGTGCATATATAACATCAATCACCTTCCGGAATATAATATATCAATTCCTAATTATTTATTGATGTTTGTCAGGTTGACATGGTTGCTACGTGTGCAAAATATCCGCCATGTTTTATTTTGAAACTGGGGAGGGCCAGAGGGCTCCCCACCTGAAAAATATAAATATTCAATTTGTTTTAAAGTGGCAAAACAAGCATATAATTCATACTACAAGAGATTCAGGAAGCACACACTCAAGGAGAGGCAAGATAGTCTCGTCATAACATGGCACTGGATTTAAACTCGGCATGTTAGAGATATATTTTCTTTACATGTATTTGGTAGTTTTGAATTTGTAATTCATATCCTTATCTCTAGGAGAGGCTTTTTACCCTTCAAATCTGTACTCTTATATATACTAGCCCGTGAGGCTCAATACAATGTCCATCATATTCCTCTAATCCTTCTCCCTCTATTGTTCTACTCTCTCCTTCCGAAATTACTTGTCGTATGAATGAATGTATCTAGCTGTATTTTACTACTACATACATCTATTTCCACGACAAGTAATTTGAGACGGAGGGAGTACATGTTATCAGACTAACCCCGGTCCAAAACCCTAGCCGCCGCCGCTTCAATAACGCGCCGCCCCGGGGGCGGTTGATCTCCATGATCGCCATCGGTGGCCGCGCTTCTGATCGCTAGATCGGTTTTCTCTCCCGCCAGTGACTTGGCCGGTCTAATTTTTTGGTTCACCGATCATAGATCGTATTGCGTCGCCCACCGCCCGTCATCCTCACAAGCCTCTACTCTGACATCTACATTGACTCTACGTTCACATCATCAACAATGCGACAAGGCTGGACGCGCCACACAAGGGACGCCTTCATGCGTAACTACCGGACGCTGTCGTCCGCATGGTCTCCATCGCTGGTTCGTCTTTGTGGTCATCGCCCGGGACATCACTGACAACATCGCATTCGTCCATGCCATGATGGGTACAACGCCACCATCGGTCCGATCAACCAACCCCGCTCATGTCTTTGCCAAGCACGTCCCTGAGCACGCGCCTACCACCGATTAAGCATCAGGCTGCCGCTGCGTCGCCCCTTTTGGCCGCAGCGTCACCGCCCTTGTTTAATGCTACGGGCTTCCAATGCGCCTTCCTTGATGTGGACGTCGCTAGCAGTCTCAGCCACTGGACCGACTCGCGCCCTATAGTTCTGCCACCCCCACTCGGGTCGGAAGGACCTTGCATGCGGCCCTCTTCACCGTCCTTGCAAACCGACGTTCCCGGCTCCCACCGCGCCACGTCCTATGGCGCACGTCGCCACCGTCCGCGCATGGTCTTCGTCAGTCCGTCGGGTTGTTCCTCGCCTACTTTGAGTACCGTCGTCGCACATCTACATGTAACCTGCATGACAACTTATCGCCCCCATATGTCCCACCGACCACATCTTCACCAGTCTAGGCATCGAACATGACCACTTCAGGTCGCTGTTGGTTTCGCCACCTTCTACGTACGTCTTCATCCTCCACGAGTTTGTCGACATCTAATCTCGTCCTTGACTACTTCGTCTACTCTAACAACCGCGACTGCACAGACACTTCTCTTTTTCGTCACTCTGTGCCTCACAACCATCACAGAGGCCTCTCTGCCTGTATGTAGGACAATGGCACACAATTCATGATGGTCCCTTCCTTCGCACGCCCGGTAGTGGCACATCAATACATGCCTTCGTTGCAGACATTCCCGAGTCTGGCAAGCTCGAATCGGCGTCTCGTGTTCATCAGCATCAGAAACGTCTTCATCGGCATCTACATCCTCCTCTATGTCTGCCTCGACCGTGTCACCGATGAGTTCTTCTTTGCGTACTTGGTTCTGACAAAACTAGAGTATGCCTTCATCCACGATCGTACGCCTGATTCTGGAAAAATTACGGCCACACCTTGTCCTCGAGGAGTCGGACTACGTCTCCCTTGGCATCGGCTTCCTCGACGATTGCTTCGACGCGTTCATGTCACTCTTTACGAAAACCATGTGCTTTGATACGTCTCCAACGTATCTATAATTTTTTATTGTTACATGCTATTATATTATCTGTTTTGGATGTTTATGGGCTTTATTATGCACTTTTATATTATTTTTGGGACTAACCTATTAACCAAAAGCACAGTGCAAATTGCTGTTTTTTTTGCCTATTTCAGTGTTTCGCAGAAAAAGAATATCAGACGGAATCCAAACGGAATGAAACCTTCACGGGGATCTTTTTTTTGAAACAAACGCAATCCAGGAGACTTGGAGTGGATGTCAAGGAAGCAGCGAGGCGACCACGAGGTAGGGCGGCGCGCCACCCACCCTCGTGGGGCCCTCGCAGCTCCACCGACCTACTTCTTTCGCCTATATATACTCTTATACCCTGAAAACATCCAGGGGAGCCACGAAACCACTTTTCCACCGCTGCAACCTTCTGTACCCATGAGATCCCATCTGGGGACCTTTTCCGACGATCTGCCGGAGGGGGATTCGATCACGAAGGGCTTCTACATCAACACCATAGCCTCTCCGATGATGTGTGAGTAGTTTACCACAGACCTTCGGATCCATAGTTATTAGCTAGATGGCTTATTCTCTCTCTTTCGATCTCAATACAAAGTTCTCCTCGATGTTCTTGGAGATCTATTCGATGTAATTTTTTTGCGGTGTGTTTGCCGAGATCCGATGAATTGTGGGTTTATGATTAAGATTATCTATGAACAATATTTGATTCCTCTCTGAATTCTTATATGCATGATTTGATATCTTTGCAAGTCTCTTCGAATTATCAGTTTGGTTTGGCCTACTAGATTGATCTTTCTTGCAATGGGAGAAGTGCTTAGCTTTGGGTTCAATATTGCGGTGCTCGATCCCAGTGACAGAAAGGGAACTGACACGTATTGTATTGTTGCCATCGAGGATAAAAAGATGGGGTTTATATCATATTGCTTGATTTTATCCCTCTACACCATGTCATCTTGCCTAATGTGTTACTCTGTTCTTTTGAACTTAATACTCTAGGTGCATGCTGGTTAGCGGTCAATGTGTGGAGTAATAGTAGTAGATGCAGAATTATTCCTGTCTACTTGACACGGACGTGATGCCTATGTTCATGATCATGCCTAGATATTATCATAACTATGCGCTTTTCTATCAATTGCTCGGTAGTAATTTGTTAACCCACCGTAATATATGCTATCTTGAGAGAAGCCACTAGTGAATCCTATGGCCCCCGTGTCTACTTTATATCATATTATTTTCCCGTCAACTAGCTATTTCTGTCGCCATTTATTTTGCAATCTTTACTTTTCAATCTATACAACAAAAATACCAAAAATATTTATCTTATTATCTCTATCAGATCTCACTTTCGTAAGTGACCGTGAAGGGATTGACAACCCCTTTATCACGTTGGTTGCGAGGTTCTTGTTTGTTTGTGCAGGTATTAGGTGACTTGTGTGTAGTCTCCTACTGGATTGATACCCTGGTTCTAAAAAACTGAGGGAAATACTTACGCTACTTTATTGCATCACCCTTTGCTCTTCATGGGAAAACCAACGCATGCTCAAGAGGCAGCAAGAAGGATTTCTGGCGCCGTTGCTGGGGAGATCTACGCCAAGTCAAGACATATCAAGTACCCATCACAAACTCTTATCCCTCGTATTACATCATTTGCCATTTGCCTCGTTTTCCTCTCCCCACTTCACCCTTGCCGTTTTATTTGCCTCTTTTTTGTTTGCCCTTTTTCCGTTTGTCTTTTTTCGCTTGCCTCTTGTGTGTCCGTGTGTTAGATTGTTTGTTTCGTCTTCATGGCGAGCCCTCCTTCTCTTCCTTTGTCTCCTGATTTTGAAGTTCTTCACTTCAAACAAAGACAAGGAGAAAACTTAAAAGATGCTTGGTATAGGATGATAGAATCCTATCGTAATTGCACTATGGGGGGGGATTTCAAGATTTTGCTTCACAATTTTTATGTTGGGCGAACCATGTCCCATAGACAACTCTTGGACTTTTCCGCCAAAGGGAGCTTTATTGACGTTGATCCCAATATTGCGTATGAGATTATAGAGGGAATAGTAGGTATACTACCCCCACAAAAGGGACTCCATCATACTCAAGAGGGAACCCAAGTTTTTGAGAAAATATGCGAAGTAACTAAAATTTTGCCAAAATCTCTCGAACCCCTTAAAAATGTTAGTGGGAACCTTCACCGCATGAATATGTTGATCACTCTTTGTAATAAGCGGTTGGATGCTCTAGATCTAAAGATCACTGAGTATGAAGGGAAACGTTAGGAACCTCCCCGATCCGAGCAAAACCCTATTAAAAAGAGCAAATATGATAATTCCTAGATATATTCTTGTTTCTATGCCTAGCTAGGGGCGTTAAACGAAAGCGCTTGTTGGGAGGCAACCCAATTTTATTTTTGTTCATTGCTTTTTGTTCCGGTTTAGTAATAAATAAATAAATCATCTATCCTCTGTTATTATTGTGTTTTTTATGTTTTAATTAGTGTTTGTGCCAAGGAAAGCCTTTAGGATCTTCTTGGATGACTGTTATTTGATCTTGCTGAAAAAAACAGAAAGTATGCGCTCACGAGAATAATTTTCATTTTTAAACAGAGAGCGATAAAATACTAATTCCAACTGAAGTAGATGAATATGCAAATTATTTAGGATTCCCTAATTTCCCGGGATTTTTGAAGTCACAGAAGTATTCGAAACCTACAGATTACTACAGGCTGTTCTGTTTTTGACAGATCCTGTTTTTCATGTGTTGTTTGCTTATTTTGATGAATCTATGACTAGTATCGGGGGTATGAAACATAGAGAAGTTGGAATACAGTAGATTTAACACGAATATAAATAAATAATGAGTTTATTACAGTACCTTAAAGTGGTGGTTTGTTTTCTTATACTAACGAAGCTCTTGAGATTTTCTGTTGAGTTTTGTGTTGTGAAGTTTTCAAGTTTTTGGGTAAAGATTTGATGGATTTCGGAAAAAGGAGTGGCAAGAGCCTAAGCTTGGGATGCCCAAGTCACCCCAAGGTAAAATTCAAGGACAACCAAAAGCCTATGCTTGGGGTTGCCCCGGAAGGCAACCCCTCTTTCGTCTTCATCTATCGGTAACTTTACTTGAGGCTATATTTTTATTCACCACATGATATGTGTTTTGCTTGGAGCGTCTTGTATGATTTAAGTCTTTGCTTTTTAGTTTACCATAATCATCCTTGCTGTACACAGCTATCGGTGTCAAAACCGGCGGATCTCGGGTAGGGGGTCCCGAACTGTGCGTCTAACACTACTAGGGAAAACCTTATACACAGAAGTTTATCAGTAGCGCGGTTTAAAAATGGGCGCTACTGCTAATTAGTAGGAGCGAGGGGTATAAAAACCGCGCTACTACTAAGTTGATAGTAGTAGCGAGGGGTATAAACCCGCGCTGCTGCTAAATGGTCTCCAACAATGCCCACGGGATAGGCCATAGTAGTAGCGAGGGGTATAAAACCGGCGCTACTACTAAATAAGTAGTAGTAGCGCAGGTAAGACCCCCACGCTACTACTAAGCGTGTCCACCCTTGCCCGATCCACACTCCCACCCCACCAACCGTCCCACACCACCCACCCCCCGTCTGTCTCAAAAAAAAAACCACGCAGCCCGATCCATATCCCCAACCTCCTCTCCTCTCCCAACCAACTCGCCGCCGGCCTCCCTTCGACCTCCTCTCCTCCGTTCGTCTGCCCGCATGCCCCCCGCCGCATGCGCCATGCCGGCGGCCGCACGCCCGCCGCTCCCCGCCTCGCACCGCTGCCCGCCCCCGCCAGCTCCTCCTCCGCTATGGCATGTTGCTGCACCGCGGCCTCCTCCCCCGCGGCATCGGCGTCAGCGTGGGACTGGACCCGCTGGAGCCGGCACTTCGCGGAGATGGACCAAGGCCAAGGCCAAGCACAGGAGCCCTGATAGCACCATCACCAGCATTGGCTCCTCCACTGCGCCCCCACGCATCCCCATGCCTCCGCCACCCATGACCCTCTCCGTCTCCATATCCGGTGAGCAGGGCAGAGCAGAGCACCCCCTTCCTTGCTTCCTTTCTTGCTAGGGTTTCGCTGGATTCAGGCGGGGATCACTTGCTTGTTCTTCCTAGCCTAGCCTAGGGTTGCTGAATGCTGATTCAGTAAGAGCTTGCTAGTAGCTAGGGTTTCGCTGGACCCCTTAGTTTCTCAATTACTTCTGTTCTGGTCCTTATTAATCCCATTATTTAAGAGCCCATGCTCGCTTAGTTATCCATCCATTCACTACCTGCTACATACATTTAATTTGTGCTCCTGTGCTAATTTGATAACAATCCTAGCCCTCTATAGTTTAGTTTCTGCTCAATTAAAGAAACTAGGCAGGCATGCCGTACATGCTCTGCTCCAAGGCAATTGCTTCTGTCGTCGGACGTTACCACAAGGAATGCTCTGTAGAAAATGTGTTAGCTTCACTAAAAATGTGTTTCCTAGGATCTGATGCATGTGTGTGTTCGCGTGGTTGTGTGCAGGCAGTTGAAGGAAGGGGGCGGGCCATGGAGAAGCTGCTAGGTGCGGGCTCCGACTCTGAAGCCATGGATGGAAGGTACCTCTATTGCCCATCTCCTCTGTCTCTTCTTCTTCTTTTGCTGCTGCAGAGCAACCCATATAGTGATATGGGTGCTCAATAGCCTCCGACCCTGGTTATTCTCTATGTAACAATTCATATCAGTAATTCTATCTATGACATCTATATTAAGTTCAACGTGTATGCTTTGTGGAAGTATGTATTTACTCTATTTTGAAGCTGTTGCCGTAGTTGTTTTTGTAAAATATTTGCTGACTAGGAAATGATGCTCTCATAGACAATAACTAGCTTGTCAAATATTTGAGTAGATTTAGTGATTATATCTTACACAAGAGTAGGTTCATGTATATGTGCTAATTCAACTATATTAAAAGTGTTAGCCAAATTTTATTTCGTGGAATGAACACTTGAATTCAGCTCAGCATACTGGATGTTCTATCATCTTACTCCTTAGGTTTACAAACTAGTTGATGATGGTTTCCTTTGTCATGTTGCTCTTGGAAGTCCATAGTCTGAAACGGTTTGTGAATGTAGTTAGCATTTCGATCTTATTCATGTGGTACTCAAGAATAAGAAGTTGCAAGTCTGTTACAATCCCTTGCTGTATGTTTATTGAAGGGGTCAGATCCTCGTGAATGTTCCACATGAGACATCCAGCACGCTTCCATGCCATGGACCCTTGATGAACGAAGGTGGAGGAAGGCCACTGCATCTATG
>NC_053024.1:740204154-740342675 GCF_003073215.2 Triticum urartu
CAAGCCTCCGGGGTTGGTGGCCCCACTTGGTGGACCCCCGGGACCCTCCCGGTGGTCCCGGTACATTACCGATAAACCCCGAAACTCTTCCGGTGACCAAAACAGGACTTCCCATATATAAATCTTTACCTCCGGACCATTCCGGAACTCCTCGTGACGTCCGGGATCTCATCCGGGACTCCGAACAACATTCGGTAACCACATACAAGCTTCCTTTATAACCCTAGCGTCATCGAACCTTAAGTGTGTAGACCCTACGGGTTCGGGAGACATGCAGACATGACCGAGACGTTCTCCGGTCAATAACCAACAGCGGGATCTGGATACCCATGTTGGCTCCCACATGTTCCATGATGATCTCATCGGATGAACCATGATGTCAAGGACTTAATCAATCCCGTATACAATTCCCTTTGTCTATCGGTACGATACTTGCCCGAGATTCGATCATCGGTATCCTGATACCTTGTTCAATCTCGTTACCGGCAAGTCTCTTTACTCGTTCCGTAACACATCATCCCGTGATCAACTCCTTGATCACATTGTGCACATTATGATGATGTCCTACCGAGTGGGCCCAGAGATACCTCTCCGTTTACACGGAGTGACAAATCCCAGTCTCGATTCGTGCCAACCCAACAGACGCTTTCGGAGATACCCGTAGTGTACCTTTATAGCCACCCAGTTACGTTGTGACGTTTGGTACACCCAAAGCATTCCTACGGTATCCGGGAGTTGCACAATCTCATGGTCTAAGGAAATGATACTTGACATTAGAAAAGCTTTAGCATACGAACTACACGATCTAGTGCTATGCTTAGGATTGGGTCTTGTCCATCACATCATTCTCCTAATGATGTGATCCCGTTATCAACGACATCCAATGTCCATGGTTAGGAAACCATAACCATCTATTGATCAACGAGCTAGTCAACTAGAGGCTCACTAGGGACATGGTGTTGTCTATGTATCCACACATGTATCTGAGTTTCCCATCAATACAATTATAGCATGGATAATAAACGATTATCATGAACAAGGAAATATAATAATAATCAATTTATTATTGCCTCTAGGGCATATTTCCAACACTTTGAGTGTTGCTGTTAATTGCTATTTTCTTTTTGGTGAGCAGATAGCGACCTTGCTGTCGTCCGAAAGAAGGTTGATGACTTTTATTATAGTGTAACTAGGCTTAGGAATGATCATTCCAAGAGGTGAGTGTAGCTGCTCAATATTTACATCATCCATGTACCCCCTGTGAACTGCCTGTGTTTTCATACCTGAACTTCTCAACTCTATGTACCTGAACTTCTTATTTTTACTTCTCTGGTGCTGAACTTCTAGCCTCTTTTGTACTGTACTTCATGTTGTGATATAGCTGAACTTCTGTGCTAACATGTGTTATGAACTTCCTGAGTTCCTACTGCTGAACTTGTTTTACTTTCTATTTGCTTGTTTTAGATCAATGATTATGCTCCAAAACAAGGAGTGTGAAGCTTCTGTTGAAGATGTTGCAATATCTTTTGGTCCTCGTGGAATGCTTCGATCTAATGTGGCTGAGTGTGCACTCTACTGTCTATGTGCGAAGTACCAGGGATCGGATAAACTCATCCTGCCGTATTGGGTTTGTGTAAGTCAACCATACAGTGATTTCTTTTCTGTTTTGTTCCTTACCATTTTTGTTAAAACTTGTTTGTCTCATTTTTGTATTTTTTCATATGTTTGTGTTGTCTGCATTATTTTAGGACAAGATTTTCAGAGGTCAATTTGATTCCCGTGTGAGGAAGTACTTCATGGCAAGTGGTCCAGATAGCATGGATGCACATGGTTCGATATGCAATATCTTGTTCTTTGCCTCTGTATTTGTTTTGCAGTGCGATCCACTGTGTTAATATTTGTTTTATTTTTCTTTGTATCGTTCTGATATTAATTCTTAGTTTTTAATGATTCGTGTGTTTATGATGCTTTAGGTTGGTTTCCCCACTTTTGACACGCCTGAAATTCCTGCTTCCATGGGTGGTGTTGGTCATTGGGTTTCAATATTTCTTGACCTAAGGAATTCAAGGTTCCAGCTTCTCGACTCCTATTATGGACCAGGAGATGAATGTGCGGTACGCCCGTTTCGGCGGATGACCGACAACATCAAGAGGCTTTGGAAGGATGCCAGCAACGACAGGGAGACACCCTTCAGTCCTCTTACCATCGACCATTTCCCTCTGGATTGGATTGATGTCCCCCAGCAGCAAAACAAGTATGAGTTCCACTTTTTCTCTTTATCACATCTGTTTAACTGTAGTTGTACTTAAGTTGCGACGTGTTTAATTTGTTGGCTTTCTTTTTCTGTTCTAACACTATTCTTTTACTTCATTTGATGGCAATATCAACTGCGGATTCTTCATGCTTACGAATGTTAATTCGTATCATGACGGGGTTCTGGCAAATTATTCCCATGAGAATATCAGGGATATCAGGAAGATGTGGCTGTACTCAATCGCTTCATCTAACCTGTTTGAGACAGACTTCCAAGCTCTGTTTAGCTACTACACATGTAAGTATTTGGAACTTGGACAGCTTACCTACACTACATCTTTTATTCTTCCTGAACTTCATATTTTTCTCTGAACTTGGACTTCTGCTTGAGATCTGGCTGGGCTGCTGGTTTCGGAAGGAGAGGAGCATTTTATTTGTACATGAACTTCATTTCTATCTTTTTTAATTTTTCTTTGTGTGTTTTGTTTTAGTAATTTCTGTCCTTCCATTTCTTAAATGGACATGAGCATTTTCTTTTCTAATTGAACTTCAGAGATGATGCCTTTCTATGATTTTGTTAGCTATAGTTGAATGATTTCCAGTTCATCAGTTTATCTTGAACTGTGCCTCTGGTTGTGCCTGAACTTCATTTAGTTTTTTACTGCAACTAATTTTTTTAGGCCAGCTTGAGTAGTAACCATGTCATCTTTATTAGTTGGAATGCACATTGCGATGTTCCTAAACTTTAGTTGTATTTAATGGTGATGTTTTCTCTTCCTTTTTTCTTTGACAGTGGAACCGTTGGAGTTGACCGATTACCACTACTCATTCCTCGGGTCACAGGAATACCAGCCTAGGGAGGAACCGATGAGTACAACTCCGATAGAAGATGATAGACCTCGGACCCTTATTCCTTCCAAGTTGGGGAAGCAGGCTGGTGGTATTCGTGCTACTCCAAAAACCCCTTGCTACAGGAAGGCTGATGCAGTTGAAGCAGCCGAAGTAGAAGTGATTTCGTCCGATGATGATTTTGAGAAGATTGCTTACCCGAAGAATGCTAAATGTGCTGTTGGTACTGTTGCTGGTAGAGGTGGGAAGAATGCTGTCATCACCAGGAGGAAACCGACAGTTGAGTCTGGGAACATAACTTCCTCCAAGAGAGCATCAAGATTGCCTTTGAAGTAGCGTTCTCCTGTCGTTCCCCTGAAAAAATACAGTTACCCTCATTCGTTTGAGGCCCGGAAGTTGAAACAGTATGTGCTGAGTAAAGACAGTCTGGAGAAGTATTCTGAGTGAGTTTTCTTCTTCTTTAACTTTGTTGCTGCCAGAGATGCTACTCTATGTCTGAAACTTCTGTTGTTGTAGTATGTGGGCTTCTGTCCATTTCTCCCTTGCCTTGGAGTTATAGTGTCTGAACTTCTGTTGTTGTATTGTCTGAACTGCCGTTGTTGTAGCATCTAAACTTCTGTTTTATGTCTCCTCTTGCCTTTTGAGTTATAGTGTCTGAACTTCTGTTTGTTGTTGTATCTGAACTTCTAATATTTTTTACCATCCTTTTGTATTCTGCAGGACAAGCTACTGCATGTTTACCATCCCTGCGAATGTGATTGACCTCACATGACGTGTCCTTTATACGCTTTTCGGTGAAGGGTAGCAGATGGAAGGAGACATAATGGATTATCTCATAAATTTGTGGAAGGATAAGCCGGAGACCTCTGAGATATTCACTAGTGCTGACAGGGTTGTACTTAGTCCCTACTTCATATAGGTTTTAGTTCTTTTCACCCCTATCTCCTTTTTTTGCCTTAGTTTTGTTGTAGTAGCATTTGGGAGGTGTTTTCATTGTGTTTTTGTGAATGCACAATACTGCCTGGAGTATGATTTCTTCGGTGCAACAGTTCCAAAGTTTAATGCAAAAAAAATCTGCTAGTCTCCTCCCAATGTTTGTTCGCAAGGAAGAAGACCTTCTTAACGCAAAGCTGGTTAGGTTTTCATAACTTTTGCTTTCTTTTAATTTCATGTGCATCCTTTTGCTGGGTTTGTCAAGATGTTTTTGTTCATGCCGGTTCTTCAGTACATATGCTTTTATAGTTTGTGTTCACCGGCCCTTTCATTCTTGGCAGGTTTTCTTGATTCTATTCAAGCCAATTGGCACAATGGCGCACTACAGTGTGTACATGGTGAATAGATATCGTGGGAGCATTGACATCCTTGATTCACTTTCTTACGCTAATATGGAAATGTCGCGGACGAGTTTCCACGGGGACTGCCAAAATATCATGAGTGTTTCTTAGCCTGAACCTCCTTTCACATTCTCTTTTTTGACATGAAGTTTATTATGCCTTGTGTTGACAAAATATGTTGCTGTCTCTATTTTGGTAATACTGCTTGAACTGACTATCATTTAGAAGTTGAACTTTTGCTATTTTGTTTAGGTGGATCTTATGCAAGTGTCGCTTTTTTATGTACCTGAACTTAACTATTTTGGTTAACATGTTTTTGACTTCATCTAATTTTGTTATTTCCGGCAGATCAAGAGATTTGTTGGGTTGCTCGAGGAGGTGTACGGCAAGGCAGCGTACAAGGCGAGCAAGCAGCCTAACTGGGTGACTATTGCAAAGAGGCCGACTTTCATTGATGTTCCGAAGCTGAAGAGTAATGATTGTGGTTTCTTTGCCGTGAAGTTCAGCTCTTCGTATGATGGCGATGAGATTGTTGAAGATTTTGGTGATGTGGAAGTATGTTCTGTCTTTGTTCTTGTCTCATCATCCTTTGGTTTTTCTTGTGTGTTTTTGCTGAGACGCTCTTGCTGTGGTTTTAGATATCTGTTACTAAACCATCGTTTCACCTTTCTTTGTTTGCAGGCTGCTGCAGATGACTGGAAGGCTGAGTTCATGCACACTCTGATTTTTAGCGAGAAGAATGAAGTCATGCGTTCAGAGCTCCCTAAAGAGATCCAGTCCTTTGGCCCGTGAATTTGAAGCATTAGTTTCATTGTAGATTTGATTTCGTATAGATTTTTAGGTTTGATAGTGATTGGAACAATTCCGTAAAGATTTGGTTGTAAGAATGATTTAGTGATTTGTGTATCTATTGGTGCAGCACTATTACTTATGATATTGTCGACAAATGTATTTGGTGTGAAGAATGATTTGGCTTTGTGAATTTCAATGTACTGCGTCGTTTTTCAGTATCCATGTGTTGAATGTTTTTGCCCCAACAGATGTACCTGAACTTCTGCCTCGGTTTTGGTTGAACTGCTTGATTTTTTGTTGTTTATTTTTGGGACCCCAACATATGATCGTAGACTTGAACTTCTGCTTTTGAGATGTGGCTGGGCTGCTGGTTTCAGATGGAGAGGATATTCTGTGTTGTGTAATGTATTGGTAATTTTCAACCCAACCAATATGTATGTTTTTGCGTATAATCTATATTTGTTTTTTTGTGTTTTTTCAAGTGCGAATGTATTTCATATGTAACTTTGTGCGGAAATATTGTTGACGTTTCTTTATCTTTTGTCGGCATTGTACATGAACTTCTGCACGTATCCAAGCAGAACTTCACATTTGAACACGTTGTCTTAGGCTTGCTAACCTTAGTTTATGCGGCAAAACTTTATTTTTTAAGCATATTTTTTTCCTACATCGATTTTACATACCGGAACTTCTTCTGTAAGCTAACCTGGATTTCAAAACTGTATGACTATTTGCTGGTTGCTCTTTTATGGAATACAACACGAGCACCTCCTGCCATAACATACCAGGACTTCTGCAGTAATATTACTTGAACTTCACAATGTATGTTTTTCATGTTTGTTCTTGCTCGCACTTTCATGCAATACATCACCAGCACATCACTTCCTGCCATAACATACCAGAACTTCTGCAGTAATCTTACTTGAACTTCACAGTGTATGTTTTTCAATTTATTACTGCTTGCACTTTCATGCAATACAACACCAGCACATCACTTCCTCTCATAACATACCAGGACTTCTGCAGTAATATTACTTGAACTTCACAGTGTATATTACTAGGGATGACATAATGTTCTGCACATTGACATGACATAAGTTTGCATTGTGTTAATTGATACGTCTCCAACGTATCTACTTTTCCAAACACTTTTGCCATTGTTTTGGACTCTAACTTGCATGATTTGAATGGAACTAACCCGGACTGACGCTGTTTTCAGCAGAACTACCATGGTGTTATTTATGTGCAGGATCAAACTGTGACAGCCTGGTTTTTGCCCTCTCTTTTTTGTTTGAGATTTCATTTGAATTTTTTTTTGAAACTTGGAGTTCTTGAGTCTTTTCATTTGGACTTAAACACTTGGGCATCCTTGGCTTTCACCCAAGTGCTTCATTTCTCTCCCAAACCCTTATTTCACTTCTGATCCACCTCAAAATAATCTTTGGAATATTTTTCATAAATGAAAAATATTCATTTCCTCTCAAAAACCGTTAGGCAAATCTGTTTGCTCCAAAGCAACCCTAATTTTTATGGCTCAGAAAATTCTAAGATAATTCACAAATATTCTAGGGACCCTAGGGCAGCTCCCTGAGCAAAAATATTTCATCACTTTTGGATTATTTTTGCTACAGAATTTTTTTTTGTTCTGGACAGAAATGGTGGTTTCTACAACAACTACCATTTTACTTGGTCCTTTTGACCTGATCTTCCTTGTGCATAGTTACCTTAGTAACTCTAAGCTAGCCTCCAAAGCATAGCTCCAAACTCCTAGCCATTTGACCACAGTAACATCACAAAGTTACTGTCCAGAAACTTACCAGACTTGTAAAATCTTGTCTACTGCATCCAGAGCCAAACCAAATCGTGGTAACACTCTAAACAACCACGAACAACATGCCAGACACCTAGTTTACGCTTAGATTGACCTGATGTCATAGTTCACGCGGTGACCGCGTTCGTCCAGGCGTGCTGGCATGCAGCCGACGCGCTCTGCGACGCGCCCGAGCCTCTGTTGCTCGCGTGCTCGCTTCCCCGCCTGCCCAACCTTGCCAAAACTCACCACAATCATCGTCTCGACACCCTTAACTCCGCCCTGGCACTCGCCGACGCCGGAGCTTGCCGCAGCGAGCACGGGCAAGGTCCGGCCAGCCCAACAGTGTGGAGCGCACTATGCTCGTCGTCACCCCCTTGATCATGTGCTTGTCTCCGCTCGCCCACAGTGGTCGCGTGACCTCCGTCGCCTTCTCCCCCTCTCACTGACGCCGCTCATCGCCGGGCGCCGTGGACATGTGTCCACCGGTGGAGCCCGAAGCACCCTCGCCGCTCGCCTATATATAGAGCCCCTCCCCAACCTCCTTGAGCATCCTCCAGCACTCACACACACTCCACGATCGAGTAGGAAGCCGTAGCCCGGCCGGGCAGGCCTCGGGCCGCCGACCCCGAGCTCGAGCTCGCCGGCGATCCCCTCTGGTCGCCGCAGCAGCTCCAGCCCCTCCCAGGCCTGGGCGACCTCTCCAGGGCCTCCGCCTCTCTCCGGTGAGGCCATCTCGCCCGCTTGGAGCCCCTGGAGCGGCCTCTGCTCGCCATCTTCCTCAACTCCGACGACCTCCTCGTTCTGCCTCTGCTCGCAAGCTAGATTCCGACGCTGTTCGAGCACCCCTAGCCACGCTACGGGTACGGGCAGGTGCGCCTCGACCTCCTCTTGCCACCCCTCCCTCTTGTTTTGGACAAAGAGCCCTCGTCGCCAGCGAGAGCTCCGGCGAAGCCGCGGCCGTCTCTATTTCTCTCCCCTCTTCCCCACCTGACTAGCGGGGCCCGCTAGTCAGCCACTCAGTACACGCGTGAAGCGGTACGAGTGGTGGCACCCCTGGGCTTTATGCCTTCGACGTCACCCCCGAGTCTTTTTCTTTTTATTCAAATTCATTTGAATTTACAGAACACTTCAAACAGTTATAACTTTTTAACCATAAGTCCAAATGAATTGATTCTTTTTGCATTGTGTTCTTTGAAAGAAAATCTAACAGCTCACCAAAGATGAGATTTTTCTGAGCTGTTTAGAATTTCTGGTGAATTTCAGAAGTGTCCTTGATATTTCCTTTTTGTGTTTAAAATTATTTTTAGAAGGTGAGGCTTGTCTTGAGGATCACCAGGAGGCTTGTGAACCTCATCTGCACTAAGGCAAGCCACAGCAACATTTTCATGATGCCATTGCAATATTTGTAATTTTCTTACTTGAATAAATTGATTAATCCATGCATTTAAATAATTATTGAGTTATTTGTATTCTGTTAAATGTTGGTTAGTTATTATGCTTGATTTACAGAATAGTTGAAGTGGGTAAGGCAAGTTAAAATTTATTTGAGGTGATGTTAGAAATAATTTTGTTATGCATGTTAGTAATTATTTAGCTATGTTTTTGCCTTCCTAAATTGGTAAAAATTTGTGAGAAAATGTTCTGTTAAATACTTGTTAAAGCATATTACTTGTTTTACAGAATGATTGAAGCCAACTTAGTGATAAAGAAATTAAGAGTTATTGATAGTAAAATCTTTTGTCAAAAATATAAGAAATTTATCGGAGTTACTTTATTGCGTAAGAAAATTTATGAAAACTTGTGACAAAAGTATTTTTAACTAGTAAGAGTCAGTTTGAGCAAGTAAAGTAATCTGAGTTGTTGACGTTTATGCTTGGTGTGAATGTGGATGACATCTGTCATGTTGATCAGTATATGATGCATGTGTTGTTTTGCATTTCATGGCATGCTATGACACCGGTCATTGTTAACAATTGAACCTGAATATAACTCAACTAGAATAGACCGCTGACTGGGTCATGGTGCCGCTGAATCGAATTTCTTTCCAGTGCAACCACATTTGCCTTTATGGGAAGGCCTTGATTCGGTCCATTGACACAGCCTCTGGTCGGTGCCTCCATCTAGGGAAGGTTATGTCGTGTTTGCCCTGGCCCGGCAGGCAGGCATAACCTTGTGTGCTCGTTGATGGGATTATGGTACCGAGTCCCCACGTGGGAGGGTCCCCGAGGGGGAGTTGGCCATGACGGTGGTTGGGGTGTCTTTGGTAGACACGGGGCCACTCAGGACCAGCCCGTTGGGGGTTTGGGTCAGAGTGGCCAGGAGTGTGCG
The DNA here is from genome assembly GCF_003073215.2 of Triticum urartu. Classification (NCBI taxonomy): domain Eukaryota; kingdom Viridiplantae; phylum Streptophyta; class Magnoliopsida; order Poales; family Poaceae; genus Triticum; species Triticum urartu. The sequence continues at coordinate 740,213,524 of NC_053024.1, forward strand.
GTGGCAATGGAGGGGTTTTGTCGGAATGCCGTTGGTCCACCCGAATGGGAGTGCGAGGCCATGAGTTCCGTGGTGTGGGTACAGTGTGCTACCTCTGCAGAGTGTATAATCTATCGATAGCCGCGTCCATGGTCACGGACACCTCATATTAGGTCCCACCATGAGTCAAGGATTAATAAAAATTGCACACTAAGACGTAAACTTTGCATTGTTGACGATGACAGAAAGGCCATCAAGGAAATTGGGATCAGATATTGGTCGTGGTGGTGATCGCCGTAAGGATCACGAGTCATTTTGTAAAAGACCATGATGGTGGTGTGTTTTACCACATTGGTGGTGTGTTTTGCTATGTTGGTGGTGTGCTTGTGATCTGAGAATGATCATGGTTGGTAAGTTGTCCTGAGGGACGTTCGATGTATGATCACAGCATGTTGGCATATAGTGTTGCATTATTAATAATTGGTTAAATATCATGATATTGTTTGTCATTATGATTATGCTTGTTGTGAGCTTGCAAGTACATTAAATGTACTGACCTGGCGTGTCATGCCAGGTTTCAGGAAAGTCTCGTTGGAAAGGAGCGTTGTTCGAGTATAGATCGTGTCCACATCGGTGTCCCTGTGATATGGAGCTTCCGCTACAACGTTATTCCACTACCACGTAGTTGTTCGGATCGAGGTCCCTTTATGTTCACTAAATAATGTACATATTGTTCAGCCGCACCGAGTGTGCCGCTTGGCCTCAACCGCTGTTGTAATATGAACTCTGTTTCGCTAGCATCAATAAAGCAGTTGTTTTCTGTACCAATATGTTGTGTGTTGCCAGAAGACATGGTCTCTGGGCTGGCAATGCAGGGTAAACCAGTTACTCTGAGCCGGGGTGCCACATAAACGTTTTCAGAATGACTTGAAACTTCACGGAGACGCTTTTCAGAAAATAAGAAAAATACCTGCCAAAGATGAAGGCCAGGGGCCCACCGTCTTTCCACGAGGGGGGGGGGGGCGCCCCCCTACCTCGTGGGCCCCCTGTTGCGTCTCCGACTCTAACTCCACCTCCATATATTGAGTTTCTATGAGAAAAAAATCAGAGAGAAGAAATCATCGCGTTTTACGATACAGAGCCGCCGCCAAGCCCTAAAACCTCTCGGGAGGGCTGATCTGGAGTCCGTTTGGGGCTCCGGAGAGGGGAATCCGTCGCCATCATCATCACCAACCATCCTCCATCACCAATTTCATGATGCTCACCGCCGTGGATTTCTGGTCCAATGCACGGCGGTGTGTTGCTATTGCTGTTGGATTTGTCCTGGGATCCGGTTTAGTTGCTTCGCTTTGGCATTGATGAGGCACACCAGGATAACCTCCAGAGTTACACGCAGGACTTGAGCTAACCCCCTCCTCCATCGGCGTGCTTGGGAGTCTACTGGTGGATACAAAGAATCCGCGGGAGATTTCCGGCATCACCCAATTAGGTGGAGGCGCAAACTTGTGCAGATAGGGCTGTGACCCAGCATCTTGTAAGTATCCGTGTGTTTCGGGTGTCATCCATTTTTCGTCTGGAGCAGGTTGATAATGTTGTTGGTGCGTTTGAGGTGTGACCCATTGAGGGGTTGGTGCAACGCGTACAGGCTTTGGATTGTGTACTTCCTGCTGGGAACTTCTAAGCTTCTTCATGCGTCTCTCGTCTTGCTGACATAAAAGAAAAAAATGTCTATTAGCACACAAGTTATATCTGCCTATACCTTTGTAACTGAACTATGCATTATTCACAGCCTGAACTTCTCATATTAAAGTGGTGAGAGCCATCACACTATGCACTGAGCCGAGCATCTGCCAATACCTTTGTACCTGAACCGAGCACCCTTCACAGAATGAACTTCACATCCTGTTTTTTAATTCTACAATATTTGATTACTTATATGTACCTGAACTTAGCACTGTCCACAACATGAACTTCTTGTTTTGCAAAGGGGAATACTGTCTACAGTTAAAAAACCTGAACCTTCATGAGTTTTGAATGGTTGGACTGCTAGTGCATACCAACCTGACCTTCATGTCATATCACATGCATGTTTTATTTTCCTTTTTTTGCACAGAACCAGATACATACCAACCTGAACTCTAGCACACTTACTAGTTGAACTTCACATGTGAATGTGAATGCAGGCAGATTTTATAGTATTTGTAGCCTGGACTGAGGCTCACACACCACCTGAACTTCACATAGCCGTAAGCAAATAACAAACCAAAGGAAGGAAGAAGTTCAACCATACCCTTGCTAGAAGTTCGGCCAACCTTTTTCCAACAGTTGATAGGCCACCTTGAGAACAATTTGTCGTGGAGGTAGGAGAGGAATTCCATGGCAATCCATGTCTTGCAGGGGGCGCGAAGTTCATCTGCACGAAGCAAGAAGGTCAGAGAAGGCAAGATTGAAGAAGAAGGCAAAATTGGGAGGAAGTTCATGTACTTTTGCCGTTGAATTTGAGGGTGCAGCCGATGCCGCCTCCGCGGAGGAGTTGCTCCGTTGGTCGCGCCGCTCGCCGTAGCTTGCGTCGGGGCCGTCATCAGGTCTGCCAAGGCTTCGGGCGGTGACGATGGGACGAGGATGTGGCTTCCTGAAGTCCATCGCGGCTTCCGCCGCATCCAGGCGACGCGGGCTCCCTCGCGCCGGCGTCCGCCATCGGTCGCTCGCCCGCGCCGGTCGCCGGCCAGGAGCTGGAGACGGAGGGGAGGCGGCGGACCCGGCCAGCCAGGAGCTGGCGAAGGAGGGGAGGCGGCAGATCCGGCCGGCCAGGAGCTGTAGACGGGGGTGGGGAGGCGGCGGATCCGGTGAAGATGGGCAGCGAGGAGGGGAGGAGGTCGGGGATCGAGGGGAGGAGCGGCGAGGAGGGGGGTGGGTCGGCTCGGGATCGGGGGATCAGGTGGATCCTGTCGGGGCGGCTCGGGATCGGGTGGGATTCTGTCTGGTTGGGCCGGCAGTTTAGGGAAGTTCGGGAGGGGTCCATCGGGCCCTATATAGGGGCTGTTGTGATCCGAATAACTATTCTAATCCTGGGATTAGAATAGTTTTGTCCTATATATAGATGGCCGGCCCTAGGAGAAAAGGAAAGTGGAGACTAGGTCTCCCCTTTCCTCCCCCTCCTCTTCCTTCCTTTCCCCTTCGGGGAAATATGGTAGGGGGTGGTGCAGGGCAAGGCAGGGGCCCTAGGGGCCGGCGGCTAGCTCTAGGGAGCACCTAGCTGCCTCCCCTCCCCTCCCACCTATATATACATGGGTAGGAGGCGCCACACAAGGACACATCATTATCTTAGCCGTGTGCGGTGCCCTCGTCCACTGTTTACTCCCTTGTTCATATTTTCGTAGTGTTTAGGCGAAGCCCTACAGTGATCACTTCACCATCACCGTCACCACGCCGTCGTGCTGTCGGAACTCATCTACTACCCTGCCATCTTGCTGGATAAAGAAGGCGAGGACGTCACCGAGCTGAACGTGTGCAGAACGCGGAGGTGTCGTGTGTTTGCTACTTCATCGGTAGGAGCGCGAAGAAGTTCGACTACATCAACCGCGTTGTTTAACGCTTCTGCTTATGGTCTATGAGGATACGTAGACACACTCAGCCCTCTCATAGCTATGCATCTCCTCGATAAATCTTGCCCATGCGTAGATTTTTTTGTTTTCCATGCAACGTTTCCCAACAATACGTCCACAATCATAGTCGCCGCAGCAGGATCTTTCTCCCAGGCCGTCACATCGGCCCTTTCTCTTCCCCGTCTGGTGACCCGTCGGTGAAGAAGGGAGTTGGGACCCATCCGTCCTTTCATTTTTTCTCCTTAAGTTTTTGATTCCGCAGTGACATTTACGTGGTGGCGGCAGTGGTGGCGTGTTGGAATAAGATCTCTTCGGTCTCTCTCTACCTCGATGACATCCAATATCGCGTCGGCGAAGGGCCTCTTTGTGTTCATGGATATGTGGACTCACTAGTCACTTCAGATCTCTGCAGTTAATATGTGGTTCCTTTGTAAGATGGTTAATACTCTTCTTCCTTTTTAATGGCAGTGGGCAGCAGTTTCTTTCTATGACAACGCAAATCTCAAAGACCCAAGGACTTTGTTGTCATGATGAAGGTGCACTCATCGGTGTCTGATCCCAGACAACCCGGGTAACTCAAGCGACTTAAAAAACCTTAAAGATGATTCCCTTGGTGGACTCTTTGTCGCGGTGGAGATGGTTCCTTGCTGCAGCAATGCTTTTCTCAGTGTGGAGGCTTCTCCTCAAAGGCAATCGGTCAGTGTTAGGGGCTGTTGTTTTTCTATCTTGCAATGTAACATTGCAGTTTGTGCTAACAAAACAAACGTCATTTTATTTTGAGAGATATCCGTATGTGCATTTTCTTAAATATACACTATTCTTTTTTACAAATTATGTATTGAATATTTTTTAATATCAAATGACATTAATATTGTGCTGAGATATCCCCTTTCCCCTAGGCCAGCAAATGGGAATGACGAGGGATACTATCTAGCCGATGTCACTCATGAGTGAATTTTGGACCATTTTCCTTAGACTTTTTGCATCTGTATTTTACCTTGGTTGCTTGTCCCTTTTTGCCCGATTTCACAGACTCATAAGATTTAGGAGAATTAGAGTATTTACTGAAAAAACCAATATTTTCTGTGAATACTGGACGCTATAGGAGCCTTCCTTAGGAAGAGAGGAATCCACCAAAACCAACATCTCCGATCTTTGAGGAGTGAAGCTTCTGGTATGAGTGCGCCCGCTCATACCAGCGGTCATACTGGGTGCCGCTGCTTCCGTCTGATCAACTACTTTGTTGTTGTGCAATTAGATCTTCTAGATGACGAATAGAGAGCTCGAGGGAAAGGAACTAACACCAGAAACCTCACCTCCGAAAACATCCGTGCGGGTGGGGGGGGGGGGGGGGGGCAAAAAAGGGGGGGGCCCCCAGGGGGGGGGGGGGGGGGGAGGGTCAAAAAGAGGGAGTCCACCATGCTAATAACCTGAGTACAAAGTCCAAGACAGTGAGATCCACCACCTTCATTGACATCCACATCATCACCCTCTACTCTTACATCTATCTTGTTGTAATCTCGAAACTCGTTCACTACAATCCCAAACTCATTGCAGATTTGTACATGGCTTACTTTAATCGTTAGTATGTGATTCATGTGGATATCTCATTTATGTCTTGCGTCCTTCTACCTGGGTAATTTCCCTAGTTCTCGGGGATATGTAAAAACCCTAGTTTATTACATGATCGAGATGCAGTAATATATTTGATCTATGTGATATGGTTAGGGTGACATTCTTTACGATGTTGTCCGAAAGTCGATTGCACAACATCTATGATAAAGGGACGTGAGCGATGTGAGTGCGACTGTAGAGCGGGGTTAGAGGTACGGGGTGACATAAGCTATATCTCTCCTTTGGTAATGGAACTATGGAGACACACGTGCTTTATGCCACATCACGGGGATACCCTTAATAATCATGGTCCTCGAGCGTCAACTCTGGAGGCCATGCCATTATTATATGACTTAAGTATCAATCACTAGTTATCTACTAGTTGGTATGTAATTGTAATGGTTAACACATGAACTCTAGTTTTTTTTTTCACACTTTAACATTGGCGTTTAGTTACAACTTGTAACATATCATACTTGTTGGTTGTAACTGTAAAAATAGAAATAGTTAATGTAAATCAAATCTGAGAACATCTCATTTTTAAATATTGATGGGCATTTTTATTCTACTACCATTCCCTACATAACATTAAGATGATACTGAGCTAATTAAATTAACAGAGAACCAATGAATTATAGTATCCTCATCACCATAGATTGTTGTACACAGTTCAGGTCATATCGACCACACTCTTGTCTCGACAAATGAATACACCATTGTAATGGAGCAATGCAAGTTTAGAGATCACATACAGAAAGCTAGACATTAATTTTAAAATGACATCACACGCCCGACGGATCACATATGAGAACTAGACATGGTACCCAAATACAACATTAAGGTAGCCAAAAGATGCATTAAAAGCAACAATTAAAATCGCGGGAGGAATGTTTTAGCGCCATGCCTCTGATGCAACGAAAGTGTAGGCTAACTAGACGGATCACCCGCGCATTTGCGCGGCTAAATTTTATTATTGTTGTTTTTATTTTTAGCTTGCTTCATCGTGTGTCAATTTTGTTTGAAAAAAAAATAAAACTTTAAGAGCTCAATGGCTTATTAGCCATTGGAAAACCTAAGATGCTTTTAGTTATGACAAATTCTTCGAGTAGTTTAATTTGTTGAATTCACTTTTGAATATAATTTTTCATCTTTTGGAGACTGCTTGAGATGAGATAGTCTCTTATGTCTTTATTTATAATCATGATGTTTCTTAGGTAGTAATCACTCTATAGCTATATTATTACCGGGAAATGTGGTTACATAGTTCTTATGTGTTGCTTCCTACCAGTCGCAGTGTGAGTCAAGAAGTTGGTATGTACCCTATAAAAACTACACTTGGTATATCTTTTTTCATGTATTTCTATGTTTTTTGGTCTGCAATTTTTTTTCGCTTGGCACTCATAGTGTTCGATAACTATTGTATTTTTTTACATGGTGTGCACATTTTAATACTTCTATCTTTTTTGTTAGAAATATTGGATGTTGTGACTTGATAAAAATACCACATCGTGAATAAAGGTTATAGATAAGCATATAAAATATAGTAACACATGGGTTACTCGACTGTTTGCACGCCTAGATTTATTATATTTATATTTTGTCATGTTGTCAACTCTTATTTGATTTAGTTCGCCACAACAGTAGCACTGGTACATAATTCAAATCATACAATATATAAAATACAAGTCTTGAGAAAGATGGTTTTATTTGTAGATACCTTTTTTCAAGATGTATTTGGTTGCTAGCCAAAACCTTGTTAAGTGATGATCGACGGTCAATGGTATGAAGATCCATGGCCTCATGCAAAACCATATACCCTTTTTTCACTGAATTCACATCTTTGTTTCCTCCACGCCTCACAGTTTTGTACATCTAATCATCTGTAAGTAAATAAGTGTTTCTTGCTAAAATTAAATGTGTACATTGATTGCTCATATACTCCATGTTCTCTTTCTCCACTTCAATCGTCATTTATCACACTGAAGCTTGAGGCATGAACATCTTACTTTCCTTGGTCACTTGCTCATCTAAGACATATATTTATAGGACTTTCGTGAAGTGTCACCTCCCACTCGATCTTGTCATAACTTTTCTTTTTCTTATCATCCTCATTTTATCTTGTATACCAACTTACTTATTCTTTTACCTCAATTTTCTCATTGCTTAATTAACACTATTCATTGTTGCCACAACATTTTCTTGCTTCATTAAGTTGCATGGTACACTAGCTTGCACATGAAATTGTTGCCTTATGTTAGCATACCTTTTATTGTCCTTCTTTTTCACTTATATATCTTTCTGATATATTTCTTCTAAATTAACTTCCATTATATATCTGTAGTGAATCTGAAACATTTATTGACTGTTGCCTAAGACTATATGTTCTTAATAATAAAAATGATTACTTTAATCAGTAAAGGTCATGAGATGCATATACTTCTCACTAGTCATCTGTAACGCCCCGGACACACCCACCGGTGGCCGTTACTCCTGGCAGTCGGTCACCCATCCTGAAATTACTCCAAGTTGAGCACGCTTAACTTTGGAGTTCTTTCCGAATAGGCTCCCGAAAAAGAAGGAATTCCTTATTGATATGAGTAGTCTATCATCCCTATTAAGCCAAGCTATCACATACATCCCCACTTAGAGGAACCGACGTCCTCGTCGGGCCACAGGAACGTTCCCTCTTGGCATATACGTCTGTGCATCCAGTCTAATACATGTGCCATGCCATGTGCCATGACGGGTCACAAACGTCATGAACAACATGACCACGCTCCTGTCCGCAAACATCCGTGTAACCGCGAGGGTCGGCTCTGATACCAACTTATAACGCCCCGGACACCCCCGCCGGTGGTCGTTTCTCCTGGCGGGATCTAAACTGGCCCCACAGATCAATACTAGTCTTTTCTGCGCACTTTGTCCTCACTCGTGCACACCCAGGAGCAACTTTCCGATCGGTCACCCATCCTGAAATTACTCTAAGTTGAGCACGCTTAACTTTGGAGTTCTTTCCGAATAGGCTCCCGGAAAAGAATGAATTCCTTATTGATATGAGTAGTCTATCATCCCTATTAAGCCAGGCTATCACATCATCGTGTATGTTGCATGGCCTACCTATTTTTGTAAGCAATACGCCAATCATATTAACCTTAAAATATTTCTGCTTTAACAACCTAGAAAAGATGGTGACTGTGCACTGAGGCCATAGGTTTGCCAGAAAAATATTTGTTGATCTTTAAGTAAGGCTGCCTATTCACATATCAGAAATGGATGCTAACCTAAGAATTTAATGAAAAAATATTATGGATGTTTCATCACATGTCTTCTCAATCGATTGGTGATAAAAGTTCCACAAAAGACAGGTTAGACCGTTCTAACAGTTATGGTCGCAAAGATACATTATGGTTTCTCACAAATGAAAAGACAACCACACTTACTATCTAGATATATATGAAATAATTCTGTACAATAAGAATGTAGTATCCTTGTGCAAACCTTTATATCCTTCTAGTGATCCTTTGAAGATCTCCAAGCACTCATGACCAGATGAAATAAAAGAAAAAGATAATTAAGCACATACAATCGTCAGCAAAGCTTATATCAAGTAAGAATGCCAGGAAAGTTCTTTTCATTTACAGCGAAAGTATATGATTACCTATTTTTTCTATTATACTTAAACAATGTCCAATACAAATGTAGTTTTAAGAAGCGTCTCAACTGGCAAATGGCCTTATTTTCATTTTGAAGGAATATCATAAACCAACCAACAGATACCCATGGTTTTTCGATCATGCTTGCGAAGGCATTCATGATTAAAAAAAGCATATTATAAATGCAGCAGTTCCACACACTTACCTTGAAGGGCATGCTACATGGACCTGAAGGTGGTTTGACATATATATGAAAATACATTTTGTTATTGATATTAAAGGTGAGGAAAATCATTAATGTTCCATTTTTTGAGTGTGCCACCTACCTTGAAGGGCATGCTACATGGACCTGAAGGTGTTAGAAGGGGAGAGAGGGATTTGGTGGAATATTCGTTGTATTGCTTGAGCCTCGTGGGCATATATATAGGAGTACAATTATCTACTTGGAGTACAAGACAAGCCAGAACAAATCCTAGTCTATCTCGTCTTTCCTAATAAACATTATACTCAACATCCCCCCGCAGTCACAACGGTAGCGACGCAGACGGTGAGACTGGAGAAGAATCCGAAGGCAAGCCGACAGACACCCCCCACAGTCGTAACGGTCGACGCATCGCGGAGTCGTGGCTGGAGTGGCAACCGACGAGGTTGCTCAAGCAAGGCGGTAGCCCTTTGTGCCGTTTGTCGAGGTAGCCGAGAGCGTATGGTGGTGGAGCCGTGGTCGAGGTAGCCGTGCGGAAAATGTCGTGGTCGATGTCGAGTCGGGGTAGCCGGTGTCGATGAAGTCGCCGTGGAGCCGCGGGCGCAAGAAGACGCCGAGTTAGCATGGGCGCAGTGGTGTCGAAGTAGTGGTGCGCCGGGAAGAAGATGTTGTTGACGACACGTCGCGGCGGGGTTGCCAAACCCGGGGACACATCATAGACGAAGGCACGCGTCGGTGTTGCCAGCACCGTGCATGCGTAGACGGACGAAGACAAAGTTGACGAAGCGCCGCACCAGGCTTGCCAGGCCCGGGGACATGTTGTGGACGAAGGCACGCGGCGGTGTTGCCAGTACCGGGCATGCGTGGACTGGGACCTGCACGAGCTGTACGCCATGTCGAAGAAGTCGGAGAGGCCAGCAGAGAAGGACTCGACGACGGTTGCGGCGCCAATCGGCGCGGGGCCGGTGTCGCCCGCGGTTGTCGGAGTAGACGAAGTGGTCATGGTAGATGACGGCGACGCTGGCGACGGGCTGATACTGGACGAAGACGAAGAAGGTGGACGGGCGGCGGCGGCGGCTACGTGGGTAGCGGCGGCGGCGACCAAAGAAGAGCAGCGGCAGCGGCCTGACGGCGGCGGCGGCTAGGTTAGAAACGTGGCGGCGATGCTCGAAGTAGGCGAAGAACCCTGACAGCGTGACGAAGACCGGCGCGGACAGTGGCGTTCCCGCGCCAAGGGAGACGGCGCGGCGCATACCACGGGAAGTCAACGCGCGTGGACGACAAAGTGGACCGTGGGCCGCCGCACTACGGCCCGAAGGGGCGACGCAGCGGCGGCAGGCGGGTCGGGGCGATGGCGGGGACCGCGGGCCGCGCCGCTACGGCCCGAAGGGGCGACGCAACGGCGGTTCGCGAGTCGGTGCAGCCGCGGGGACGGCCTCGGGACGGCGGCGTGGACCGCGTGCCACGCTCGCGACGGCCCGAACGGGCGACGCAGCGGCGGCGCGAGGGTCGATGCAGCCACGGGACGGCTTAGAGCAGACGCCCTCGGGGCGGTGGGGGACCACGGGCCGCGGCACTACGGCCCGAAGGGGCGACGCAGCGGTGACGCGGGTCGGTGCAGCCGGGAGAAGAACCACGGGGCGGCGGCGCTGCGGCCCGACGGGGCGACGCAGCGGCAGCCCGATGCTCGATCGATGGAGAGGCGCGCTGAACTCGGGGACGATCTTCACGGGACCTGCGGAGGCGCGCGTAACCGACGGGCCAGGTCGGTCGCGCGGCGTAGATGAGTCGGATCGCGGCGGCGAGCGGGTGATCAAGCTGATCGCGCGCGAGGTCGGGGACGCCGCTCGGTGGAAGCGTGGTGGCGACGGAGTCCGAGATGAAGCCGGCGGCGGTGGTCAGCAGGGCGGCTATGATTGGCCGCTGCATGACGCAAGGCAGCCAGGTCGGGGTGATGCAGGAGTCCCGGTCGAAGCAGGGCGGTGACGGCCGGCGTAGATCGACAGGCGGGCCGGCGCGCGAACGGCGGCGGCGAAGGGCCGCCGCATGACGAGAGGCCGCCGGGTCGGGGTGACCGGCGGGCCAACACGCGGACGACGCGCGAGGCCGCCGGGTCGGGGCGACCGGCGGGCAGACACGCGGACGAAGCGCGAGGCCGCCGAGTCGGTGAAGAAGCCGGCCGATCGCGCCGGTGTTGGAGTAGAGACGCACGGTGTCGACAACGGCGGTGGGCGACGCAAACCGGATCACATAGACCAGAAAACCAAAAAATAGACGCCGATCAAAGCGACCGGCGAGAGAGAGAAAACCTGGATCAAAGGATCGGGAGAAAGACTCTCTAGGGCAGCCGGTCAACACGACCGGCGGACGAACCCTAGGTACGGGCGGCGAGGCCCCCGGCGGCGGTCATGGAGGCCGACCGCCCCGGGGGCGGCGCGCGGGTGCGGAAGCGGCGGCGGCTAGGGTTTAGGATCGACTTGCGATAGATACCATGTTAGAAGGGGAGAGAGGGATTTGGTGGAATATTCGTTGTATTGCTTGAGCCTCGTGGGCATATATATAGGAGTACAATTATCTACTTGGAGTACAAGACAAGTCAGAACAAATCCTAGTCTATCTCGTCTTTCCTAATAAACATTATACTCAACGGAAGGTATAGTCATCCTCTCAAGGTCTCTGGTCGACAATATTTGCAGGCATCCTAAATGTACATGAACAAAAGTTAGCTGACAGAAATACAATACATATCCGTTAAATATCATTCTACTAAGGATATCCATCATGCAGGAGGCAAGCGAAGTACATCTTTTTCACATCAAGATAGCTGTATGAGTAAACGGTAGTATGTTTTGATTGGCCAATAGTGTAAAACTTCGTCAGACACCCTCAGTCCATAATGAATGGATCCAATAGTTGCAAGTATATGAAAACTTCCATTTACATTCTATCACTTCTCTTAAAGATGCATATCTTAATAACTATCTAAAATAAAAAGTTCTACATATTCTTTCAGACATATTGTATCCTGATATATATTGAGTCCTCTTGTTGTTCTGGATAGATAATAAACACCACTTAATTCCATAACCCTACTGGGGTAAGTATGACATTCTTAGTATTAAATATATTCATACGTATTTATGGTCGTATATCAAATTGGTAAGCATAATCATTTCCAGTACTTAACTTCACATTGCCGTGCCATAGATGTGCCACCAGCCAAAGGTCAAAAGACCCAATTCCAATGTCAGCTCCTCTAGTAGAACAACAAATCCAAACTCAATGTGAACAACATGTGCTTATATTTGACGTACATGGTAATTAAAATCTTTATTTCTTGTTTGCATAACAGAACTTGTACTGGTTGCAGCAAAATGGAAGACTAAATTTGTTGGTGCTCACAATAGTACATATCACCATGGCACCATGCTCTTTCATCTCTCTCGATGATCACATCTAGTTACTTTTGACTGCACACCATCGACATTCTGTTTCTTAAACAAATTCTCACATATATTGCTTTATTACAAATCTATTTGCTCCATATGATCAAAGCAAAATCGAGGACTCGGAGGCTGGTGCTGAAATTCTGCTCCACTTCCACCTTACAACCCTAGTGCATAAGAACTAAATATTGGTTTGGTGGGCCTTTCATCAAGCACCTAGTGAACAATTAAGAGAAAGCATGAGAGCATGACACCTAGTGAACAGATCAGAGTAAACCATGAGAGGAGAGGCCTCTCAATCTACTACTGCCAATGGAGTCAACATTAACTGGAAAGAAAAAATGTTTATTGTTGATCAGCGGAAAAGAACCTGAACGCAAACCATTAATAGAATTGTAGGTATGCAAATTGCATGATGTAAGAACCATACCTACAAATATTGATCGCAAAATTACAAACGGGACTTCCTGACATCACAAAATAAATCTTTCTTCAACGCTAGCAAATGCCAATTGGGTTATCTCAAATCGAATCAGTATATTTACCTAGAGATCATGCATGGAAGTAGCCAGGCGAATAATAGGCGACACCGGAATTGCTGATTGCCGAGGAGGTCATGGCTGCGCCTCGGCAGGGATCGATCAGGCGAGCCAAGCGAGGATCGTTTTCTTTTGCTGTCAGCTAATGGAATTGATCTGTACGCTCGAATCCTCTCCAATGGGCCGATATTTGTTAAGAGTACGGGCCCATGTCTTGCGTGCCTTTCTTTTATTGTTTTTATCATATTATAGTATCCAAATAGGAATTTCCACGTGATGCCGTTGGAAGCCTATAGGTGTCCTGCCTCTGCACGTTTCGTTTTTTTGAGCTGGTTCCCCTACACGTAATTGTTTTCGAGGGAATCCCCTGCACGTAAGTTTTGCTGTACTTTCCATCATAGTTATATGCATGCAGGGTTGCTAACACACACTGCATGCATATAACTATGTAATTATAACAAGTAAACAATTGTACAAACTAAGGCCGTAATGATCAAACAAATTAACAGTTATAAACGAAAAGATGAACATTGTTGTATGCATGCGTTGATAAATTGATACCCCCCTTAGTGATACAGATTTTATACACACCCGGCCACATTTGACCAAGCATTAATCTAAGAAAAAAGCTTGATGACAAACTAATTACTAGATGCATTGCCAGTGCTGGAATATTAATTGCCGCTGCGATTGCCATTGACCGCGTTCTCGTACATGCCTCTGCTGCTCGGGTAATGCTGCTGCTGTTGGTCTCTCTTGGCTGCCGGGTGGTCTAACTGGTGGCCTCCTCGGTCATCGCCATTGCCCCCACCACCGATCTGTAGCCCGAGGTGGAAGTGGAACATGCCCTGCATCGCCGCCATTGTGATGGGCATTGCCTCAGTTGGTGGTCCGGACATCTGATGATCCATGGCATGCATGATTGGGACGCTGTCCATCTGCGCCGCCGCCCACTGCTCCATCCCGTTCACGTGGGCCTGGTGGTGGTGCTGCTGCGCGCAGCCGTCCGCCGCGTAGGCGCTGCGGGAGCTGCTGTCCGCGAAGAGCAGCCTGGCGGGGAAGCTGAGGCCGAGGCTCGCCGGGTCGACGCTGTCGGCGAACCCGCTGCCGAACCTGGAGTACTGTACGCCGGGCGGCGCGGTTCTGGTGCCGGTGGCGCAAGATGTGCTGCTGGGCGTCGTTGACGTCGCGGACGACGTCCCTTCCACAACGGCTTCGGAGGCGGGCGACGCCGTCTTGGGATTGGCCCTGCGCTTGGCGTGGCGGCAGTATCCGCCGCCGATGGGCACGTTTCGGAGCGCGCCGCCACGGGTCCAGTAGCGGCGGCAGGCGCGGCAGAAGTGGCGAGGCTGAGTGAGGGAGTAGTTGTTGAAGTAGCAAAACTTGGTGTTGGTGGAATCGCAGCGTGGGCACTCGAGCCCCGGCACCGGCCGCGGCACCCGCGCCAGCCGTGCCCGCTCGGTCATGGACATCCGCTTGCTATTCCCGCTGCCTCTGTCGCCATCCTCAGCACCGACGCCCCATCCGGCCCCGGCCGTGGCCATTAACCCATCGTGATTGCTGTTGTTGCCTCCTCCATCGCCATGACCAGCAGGTGAAAGAGTAGTGGTGATATGAGTGTTACTGCCGATTTGCTGCAGCTGCGAATCAACAAGGAGATGAGTAATTAATTATGCATATAGCCAAGATGTATATGCAACGGAGTATATTCCAAGATATGAATTATCAAACCCTAGCTTAGCTAGTGCACACATATAATATTTTATCATGTATGAACAATATCTTGAGGGATTATACTATTAATTACTAGTAGTAGACAGCTAGAAACACAAGAAAATGATGCATACCTGAAGCTGGTTGTGGTTGGTGTTCCAGCAGCTTGATGAATCTAGTAGGAAGGCAGGAGGGAAGAACATGGCCGGTGATCCAGAGAGTTGTTGGGAGCGGGAAATCAAATGGAATCAGAGTAATAATACAAAGTAAAGGAACGGAATGGTGGAACCTAGAGCCACCCAAGAAGGAGAGACCAGCCAGGATGCTACCACTACCAGCACCAATAGGCAAGAGATGAGAGAGAGAGGTAAACATACACATACTCTCTATATATATAGCCTCTGGCTGCAATTATTATAGTCACTGTTTTCCTTTATTTGCACACGTTTGCTATTTTCCCTGCTGAGTGCTGACGGGGCTGAGAGTGCTACCGTACACGTGCTCTATCTAAAGTTTACAATTAATTTTGATAACTAATTTGCCACCGCACAATAAATCACCCAGGCCACAACATGGAGGGTCTTCTTTTCTTACTCGAGGGTCGATCATCGGCCTGAACAAATAAGTGTTTAATTGCACCCAGGTGGTTTGCAAGCAGTGGAGCAGACGGGTTGGCCCTTCCTAACTTGTTTTCATTGATGTAATTTTTCTGGCTCCGCCACTGTTTGCAAGTATCACTGTTCGATAGTACAATGATAGTTGCGGGTACTGTACCTATCCGGACACATATACGTATGCTTGTCATCTTCATGTCCATCCATGGTATGAAATAGTCACCGTGAATACGATATGACAACTAAATTTCTTTCGCTGAATGTTCTCTTGCGCGTTAACAGTTGAAAATCTAATGCACGTGGAGATATAACAACATCAAGCACCTTCCATGATGTAATAACCAATTCCAAATTATTTTAATTTATGTTTGTCATGTTGACATGGTTGCTACGTGTGCAACACCACTGCGATGTTATCAACCACAAATGAGGGGGGGGACTAAACTTCCTACCACCTTGTCATAACATCTACATGGTTGCTACATTTATGTTTTATTTTTTTCTTGTCCTTTTTGTTTTCTTCAATGTGTCGTTTAAAAAAATTGGTGAACCTTTTTTGTCAAAATCAGTTAAATAGTTTTCAATTATTTTGAACTTTATTCAAAACCGATGAACTTTTTTTTTAATTTGATGATTTTTTAAAATTCGATGATATTTTTCATATTCAACGAATTTTTTCCAATTCAATTTTTTTGTTTTTTTTTTCAAAAAATAATCCATATGCGATCAACCGAACCAGAGGAAAATAAAATGCGCTCACATCTACATGGCCCGGTCCTCTAGCGTTGGCGCATGGGCGACATGGAGCTTCCCTGGCGCCTGAAGCGCCGAATAGGAGCTCGCATTTGAACGACAGTGTTCTTGGTTGTGTGCATGCTAGGGTGCGGACAACAAGTAAGATCACCAATAGTCGGACGCCCCAAACCCGTCTCAAACGCCTGGGTGAACGGCCCGGTCAGTGACTAGTCAAAAAGAAAGCAACCCAGACGGGCTCCTCAAATGTCTGGGCTGACCAGCACCCCTCATATTCAGTCCAAATATGGGGTGGATATGGGGGCGCCCAGGCGCGTCCGCCACGTCGAAGCCGACAACCCTACCACTCCACAAATTGCACCAAATTGACCTAGCCCTTCGTCCTCCTCATGCCTTGCTCCAACATTCCTCGCGTCCGAGCCCTCGCAGTCTTCCACCCATGCTCACCATCCTCACCGCCGGTCCCGATCCGCTGCCCTAGATGTCATCCAGCCCATCCCCGGCCATCGTGACTGAGGTTGTGTCCGCCTTGTCCGTCAGCGTCCCGTCCTCGGCTTCATCGTGCAAGCCAGAGAACATCGCCCAGAGGAATCGGTGCCGCCGACAGCGAGAGAGGGAAGCGATGGCATCGCACGGAGCGGATGCGGACATGGACGAGCAGCTACTCCCCCCCCCACCCGTCACGCCCGGAACCCCTTACCCCATCCATCCCGTACCCCGACAAGGATTGTGCCATCACACCAGGTTGGGGCAAAGGAGGATCCAATGGCCAGTTGGGGGATTCTTGAGAACTTTCCGACCATGTAGATGCCGCCGGTGGACGTCTGCCACTCGCTGCACCAACTTATAAGGTGAGCTCTTCTCCCACTAGTAAGAGTTGGTGTGAAGGAAGAAGAGGTGTTCCACATGCGCGCTCCTCCTCCGTCGCCCGCCTCGTCACGACGCGCACGCTGTGGGTTGGGGGAATGAGCCGAGCCGATGCAATGTTTTGCCGGTCAAAATTGGAGAGACCATTACAGACACAAAATGAATATGAGACGTCATATTCATTGCGGAAATGCAAAAGTCTATAATAAATACCTTTTATTCTGAAGATGGAAACGTTTGTAATTAAACGTGGTTATTATGGAGATGAAATGTCTGCAGTTAACTGTGTTTATGGCTGCACCGTTCTCCTACCCCACCGGCTATATATATGAGGAATCGCAGCTCAGCCAAATAGACAACACATAACACACTCCACTACTACCTGGCCATTCCTTTCATTGCTGCCGCCTTCGGTGATCCCATCCCGTCTATCGCGTAGATGGCTGACGGGATAGCAGGCCTCCGAAACCCCGCCTCTCCAGATCCTGTACGGGAGAGAGGCGATTAGGTTTTTGGGGACCGTCTCCTATGCGACTGCTTGCCTCTGTTCAACTACTTCCTCTACACCGACTACTTCCGCGTCACCTTCGTCTTCACCATGAGCACTGACACCGACCGCGTGGCTGCCGAGAAGGCCGCTGCTGACAAGAGGATCGCTGACGGGGCCACTACATCTGCTGAAGCTACGGCCGACTGGCCTACTGGAGGGTATAACACATTTGCCCCGCTCATGTTAATTTTCACGTGTGCAGTACTAGTGGTTTGCCTAGATGTTTCTACTGTTGGGTTTCGTAGTAATTTCAAAAAAATTCCTGCGCACACGCAAGATCATGTGATGCATAGCAACGAGAGGGGAGAGTGCTGTCTACGTACCCACGCAGACCGACTGCGGAAGCGTTGACACAACATAGAGGAAGTAGTCGTACGTCTTCGCGATCCAACCGATCAAGCACCGAAACTACGACACCTCCGAGTTCGAGCACACGTTCAGCTCGATGACGATCCCCGGACTCCGATCCAGCAAAGTGTCGGGGAAGAATTCCGTCAGCACGACGGCGTGGTGACGATCTTGATGCACTACAGCAGCAGGGCTTCGCCTAAACTCCGCTACAGTATTATCGAGGAATATGGTGGCTGGGGGCACCGCACACGGCTAAGGAATAGATCACGTGGATCAACTTGTGTGTTTCTGGGGTGCCTCTGCCTCAGTATATAAAGGACTAGAGGGGGGGAGGCTGGCCGGCCATAGGAGGCACGCCAGGAGAGTCCTACTCCCTCTGGGAGTAGGATCCCCCCCCCCAATCCTAGTTGGAATAGGACTCCTTGAGGGGGGAAAGAGAGAGAGGGGGCCGGCCACCTCTCCTAGTCCTAATAGGACTAGGGGAAGGGGGGAGGCGCGCGGCCACCTTGGGCTGCCCCTTTCTCCTTTCCACTAAGGCCCATCAAGGCCCATATGGTTCCCGGGGGGTTCCGGTAACCTCCCGGTACTCCGGTAAAATCCCGATTTCACCCGGAACACTTCCGATATCCAAACATAGGCTTCCAATATATCAATCTTTACGTCTCGACCATTTCGAGACTCCTCGTCATGTCCGTGATCACATCCGGGACTCCGAACAACCTTCGGTACATCAAAATGCATAAACTCATAATATAACTGTCATCGTAACCTTAAGCGTGCGGACCCTACGGGTTCGAGAACAATGTAGACATGACCGAGACACGTCTCTGGTCAATAACCAATAGCGGGACCTGGATGCCCATATTGGTTCCTACATATTCTACGAAGATCTTTATCGGTCAGACCGCATAACAACATACGTTGTTCCCTTTGTCATCGGTATGTTACTTGTCCGAGATTCGATCATCGATATCCCATACCTAGTTCAATCTCGTTACCGGCAAGTCTCTTTACTCGTTCTGTAATACATCATCCGCAACTAACTCGTTTAGTTGCCATGCTTGCAAGGCTTAAGTGATGTGCATTACCGAGAGGGCCCAGAGATACCTCTCCGACATTCGGAGTGACAAATCCTAATCTCGAAATACGCCAACCTATCATCTACCTTTGGAGACACCTGTAATGCTCCTTTATAATCACCCAGTTACGTTGTGACGTTTGGTAGCACCCAAAGCGTTCCTCCGGCAATCGGGAGTTGCATAATCTCATAGTTACAGGAACATGTATAAGTCATGAAGAAAGCAATAGCAACATACTAAACGATCGGGTGCTAAGCTAATGGAATGGGTCATGTCAATCAGATCATTCAACTAATGATGTGACCTCGTTAATCAAATAACAACTCTTTGTTCATGGTTAGGAAACATAACCATCTTTGATTAACGAGGTAGTCAAGTAGAGGCATACTAGTGACACTCTGTTTGTCTATGTATTCACACATGTATTATGTTTCCGGTTAATACAATTCTAGCATGAATAATAAACATTTATCATGATATAAGGAAATAAATAATAACTTTATTATTGCCTCTAGGGCATATTTCCTTCAGTCTCCCACTTGCACTAGAGTCAATAATCTAGATTACACGTAATGATTCTAACACCCATGGAGCCTTGGTGCTGATCATGTTTTGCTCGTGGAAGAGGCTTAGTCAACGGGTCTGCAACATTCAGATCCGTATGTATCTTGCAAATCTCTATGTCTCCCACCTGGACTAGATCCCGGATGGAATTGAAGCGTCTCTTGATGTGCTTGGTTCTCTTGTGAAATCTGGATTCCTTGCCAAGGCAATTGCACCAGTATTGTCACAAAAGATTTTCATTGGACCCGATGCACTAGGTATGACACCTAGATCGGATATGAACTCCTTCATCCAGACTCCTTCATTCGCTGCTTCCGAAGCAGCTATGTATTCCGCTTCACACGTAGATCCCGCCACGACGCTCTGTTTAGAACTGCACCAACTACAGCTCCACCGTTTAATGTAAACACGTATCCGGTTTGCGATTTAGAATCGTCCGGATCAGTGTCAAAGCTTGCATCAACGTAACGTTTACGATGAGCTCTTTGTCACCTCCATATACGAGAAACATATCCTTAGTCCTTTTCAGGTATTTCAGGATGTTCTTGACCGCTGTCCAGTGATCCACTCCTGGATTACTTTGGTACCTCCCTGCTAGACTTATAGCAAGGCACACATCAGGTCTGGTACACAGCATTGCATACATGATAGAGCCTATGGCTGAAGCATAGGGAACATCTTTCATTTTCTCTCTATCTTCTGCAGTGGTCGGGCATTGAGTCTTACTCAATTTCACACCTTGTAACACAGGCAAGAACCCTTTCTTTGCTTGATCCATTTTGAACTTCTTCAAAATCTTGTCAAGGTATGTGCTTTGTGAAAGTCCAATTAAGCGTCTTGATCTATCTCTATAGATCTCGCCTAATATGTAAGCAGCTTCACCGAGGTCTTTCATTGAAAAACTCTTATTCAAGTATCCCTTTATGCTATCAGAAATTCTATATCATTTCCAATCAGAAATATGTCATCCACATATAATATCAGAAATGCTACAGAGCTCCCACTCACTTTCTTGTAAATACAGGCTTCTCCAAAAGTCTGTATAAAACCAAATGCTTTGATCACACTATCAAAGCGTTTATTCCAACTCCGAGAGGCTTGCACCAGTCCATAAATGGATCGCTGGAGCTTGCACACTTTGTTAGCTCCCTTTGGATCGACAAAAACCTTCCGGTTGCATCATATACAACTCTTCTTCTAGAAATCCATTCAGGAATGCAGTTTTGACATCCATCTGCCAAATTTCATAATCATAAAATGCGGCAATTGCTAACATGATTTGGAAGGACTTAAGCATCGCTACGGGTGAGAAGGTCTCATCGTAGTCAATCCCTTGAACTTGCCGAAAACCTTTCGCGACAAGTCGAGCTTTGTAGACGGTAATATTACCGTCGGCGTCAGTCTTCTTCTTGAAGATCCATTTATTCTCAATTGCTTGCTGATCATCGGGCAAGTCAACCAAAGTCCATACCTTGTTCTCATACATGGATCCCATCTCAGATTTCATGGCTTCAAGCCACTTTGCGGAATCTGGGCTCACCATCGCTTCTTCATAGTTCGTAGGTTCATCATGATCTAGTAGCATGATTTCCAGAACAGGATTACCGTACCACTCTGGCGCGGATCTTAGTCTGGTTGATCTACGAGGTTCAGTAGTACCTTGATCTGAAGTTTCATGACTATCATCATTAGCTTCCTCACTTATTGGTGTAGGTGTCGCAGAAACAGTTTTCTGTGATGTACTACTTTCCAGTAAGGGAGCAGGTACATTTACCTCATCAAGTTCTACTTTCCTCCCACTCACTTCTTTCGAGAGAAACTCCTTCTCCAGAAAGTTTCCGAATTTAGCAACAAAAGTCTTGCCTTTGGATCTGTGATAGAAGGTGTATCCAATAGTTTCCTTTGGATATCCTATGAAGACACATTTCTCCGATTTGGATTCGAGCTTATCAGGTTGAAGCTTTTCCACATAAGCATCACAGCCCCAAACTTTCAGAAATGACAACTTTGGTTTCTTGCCAAACCATAGTTCATAAGGCATCGTCTCAACGGATTTTGATGGTGCCCTATTTAACGTGAATGCGGCCGTCTCTAGAGCGTATCCCCAAAACGATAGCGGTAAATCAGTAAGAGACATCATAGATCGCACCATATCTAGTAAAGTACGATTACGATGTTTGGACACACCATTACGCTGTGGTGTTCCGGGTGGCGTGAGTTGCGAAACTATTCCACAATTTTTCAAATGTACACCAAACTCGTAACTCAAATATTCTCCTCCACGATCAGATCGTAGAAACTTTATTTTCTTGTTACAATGATTTTCAACTTCACTCTGAAATTCCTTGAACTTTTCAAATGTTTCAGACTTATGTTTCATTAAGTAGATATACCCATATCTTCTTCAGTCATCTGTGAAGGTGAGAAAATAACGATATCCGCCACGAGCCTCAATATTCATTGGACCACATACATCTGTATGTATGATTTCCAACAAATCTGTTGCTCTCTCCATAGTACCGGAGAACGGCGTTTTGGTCATCTTGCCCATGAGGCACGGTTCGCAAGTACCAAGTGATTCATAATCAAGAGGTTCCAAAAGTCCATCTGAATGGAGTTTCTTCATGCGCTTTACACCGATATGACCTAAACGGCAGTGCCACAAATAAGTTGCACTTTCATTATCAACTCTGCATCTTTTGGCTTCAACATTATGAATATGTGTGTTACTACTATCGAGATCCAACAAGAATAGACCACTCTTCAAGGGTGCATGACCATAAAAGATATTACTCATATAAATAGAACAACCATTATTCTCTGATTTAAATGAATAACCGTCTCGCATCAAACAAGATCCAGATATAATGTTCATGCTTAACGCTGGCACCAAATAACAATTATTTAGGTCTAATACTAATCCCGAAGGTAGATGTAGAGGTATTGTGCCGACTGCGATCACATCGACTTTGGAACCGTTTCCCACGCGCATCGTCACCTCGTCCTTAACCAATCATCGCTTGATCCGTAGTCCCTGTTTCGAGTTGCAAATATTAGCAACAGAACCAGTATCAAATACTCAGGTGCTACTGCGAGCATTAGTAAGGTACACATCAATAACATGTATATCACATATACCTTTGTTCACCTTGCCATCCTTCTTATCCGCCAAATACTTGGGGCAGTTCCGCTTCCAGTGACCAGTCTGCTTGCAATAGAAGCACTCAGTTTCAGGCTTAGGTCCAGGTTTGGGTTTCTTCTCTTGAGCAGCAACTTGCTTGCCGTTCTTTTTGAAGTTCCCCTTCTTCTTCCCTTTGCCCTTTTTCTTGAAACTAGTGGTCTTGTTGACCATCAACACTTGATGCTCCTTCTTGATTTCTACCTCCGCAGCTTTCAGCATCGCGAAGAGCTCGGGAATAGTCTTGTTCATCCCTTGCATATTATAGTTCATCATGAAGCTCTTGTAGCTTGGTGGCAGTGATTGAAGAATTCTGTCAATGATGCTATCATCTAGAAGATTAGCTCCCAATTGAATCAAGTGATTATTATACCCAGACATTTTGAGTATATGCTCACTGACAGAACTGTTCTCCTCCATCTTGCAGCTATAGAACTTATTGGAGACTTCATATCTCTCAATCCGGGCATTTGCTTGAAATATTAACTTCAACTCCTGGAACATCTCATATGCTCCATGACGTTCAAAACGTCGTTGAAGTCCCGATTCTAAGCCGTAAAGCATGGCACACTGAACTATCGAGTAGTCATCAGCTTTGCTCTGCCAGACGTTCATAACATCCGGCGTTGCTCCTGCAGTAGGCCTGGCACCCAGCGGTGCTTCCAGGACGTAATTCTTCTGTGAAGCAATGAGGATAATCCTCAAGTTACGGACCCAGTCCGTGTAATTGCTACCATCATCTTTCAACTTTGCTATCTCAAGGAACGCATTAAAATTCAACGGAACAACAGCACGAGCCATCTATCTACAATCAAACATAAACAAGCAAGATACTAATCAGGTACTAAGTTTCATGATAAATTTAAGTTCAGTTAATCAAGTTAATTAAAGAACTCCCACTTAGATAGACATCCCTCTAATCCTCTAAGTGATTACGTGATCCAAATCAACTAAACCATAACCGATCATCACGTGAGATGGAGTAGTTTTCAATGGTGAACATTGTTATGTTGATCATATCTACTATATGATTCACGCTCGACCTTTCGGTCTCTGTGCTCCGAGGCCATATCTGTATATGCTTGGCTCGTCAAGTATAACCTGAGTATTCCGCATGTGCAACTGTTTTGCACCCGTTGTATTTGAACGTAGAACCTATCACACCCGATCATCACGTGGTGTCTCAGCACGAAGAACTTTTGCAACGGTGCATACTCAAGGAGAACACTTCTTGATAATTTAGTGAGAGATCATCTTATAATGCTACCATCAATCAAAGCAAGATAAGATGCATAAAAAGGATAAACATCACATGCAATCAATATAAGTGATATGATATGGCCATCATCATCTTGTGCTTGTGATCTCCATCTCCGAAGCACCGTCGTGATCACCATCGTCACCGGCGTGACACCTTGATCTCCATCGTAGCATCGTTGTCGTCTCGCCAAGCTTATGCTTCCATGACTATCACTACCACTTAGTAATAAAGTAAAGCATTACATCGCGATTTCATTGCATACAATAAAACGACAACCATAAGGCTCCTGCCAGTTGCCGATAACTCGGTTACAAAACATGATCATCTCATACAATAAAATTCAGTATCATGTCTTAACCATATCACATCACAACATGCCCTGCAAAAACAAGTTAGACGTCCTCTACTTTGTTGTTGCAAGTTTTACATGGCTGCTACGGGCTTAAGCAAGAACCAATCTCACCTACGCATCAAAACCACAACGATAGTTTGTCAAATAGACTCCGTTTTAACCTTCGCAAGGACCGGGCGTAGCCATACTCGGTTCAACTAAAGTTGGGGAGACAGTCGCCCGCAAGCCACCTATGTGCAAAGCACGTCGGGGGAACCGGTCTCGCGTAAGCGTACGCGTAAGGTTGGTCCGGGTCGTCTCGTCCAACAATGCCGCCGAACCAAAGTATGACATGCTGGTAGGCAGTATGACTTATATCGCCCACAACTCACTTGTGTTCTACTCGTGCATATAGCATCAACATAAATAACCTAGGCTCGGATGCCACTGTTGGGTTTCGTAGTAATTTCAAAAAATTTCCTACGCACACGCAAGATCATGTGATGCATAGCAACGAGAGGGGAGAGTGCTGTCTACGTACCCACGCAGACCGACTGCGGAAGCGTTGACACAACGTAGAGGAAGTAGTCGTACATCTTCGTGATCCAACCGATCAAGCACCGAAACTACGGCACCTCCGAGTTCGAGCACACATTCAGCTCGATGACGATCCCCAGACTCCGATCCAGCAAAGTGTTGGGGAAGAATTTCGTCAGCACGACGGCGTGGTGATGATCTTGATGCACTACAGCAGCAGGGCTTCGCCTAAACTCCGCTACAGTATTATCGAGGAATATTGTGGCTGGGGGCACCGCACACGGCTAAGGAATAGATCACGTGGATCAACTTGTGTGTTTCTGGGGTGCCTCTGCCTCAGTATATAAAGGACTAGAGGGGGGAGGCTGGCCGGCCATAGGAGGCGCGCCAGGAGAGTCCTACTCCCTCTGGGAGTAGGATTCCCCCCCCCCAATCCTAGTTGGAATAGGACTCCTTGAGGGGGAAAGAGAGAGAAGGGGCCGGCCACCTCTCCTAGTCCTAATAGGACTAGGGGAAGGGGGGAGGCGCGCGGCCACCTTGGGCTGCCCCTTTCTCCTTTCCACTAAGGCCCATATGGTTCCCGGGGGGTTCTGGTAACCTCCCGGTACTCTGGTAAAATCTCAATTTCACCCGGAACACTTCCGATATCCAAACATAGGCTTCCAATATATCGATCTTTACGTCTCGACCATTTCGAGACTCCTCGTCATGTCCGTGATCACATCCGGGACTCCGAACAACCTTCGGTACATCAAAATGCATAAACTCATAATATAACTGTCATTGTAACCTTAAGCGTGCGGACCCTACGGGTTCGAGAACAATGTAGACATGACCGAGACACGTCTCTGGTCAATAACCAATAGCGGGACCTGGATGCCCATATTGGCTCCTACATATTCTACGAAGATCTTTATCGGTCAGACCGCATAACAACATACGTTGTTCCCTTTGTCATCGGTATGTTACTTGCCCGAGATTCGATCGTCGGTATCCCATACCTAGTTCAATCTCTTTACCGGCAAGTCTCTTTACTCGTTCTGTAATACATCATCCGCAACTAACTCGTTTAGTTGCAATGCTTGCAAGGCTTAAGTGATGTGCATTACCGAGAGGGCCCAGAGATACCTCTCCGACATTCGGAGTGACAAATCCTAATCTCGAAATACGCCAACCCAACATCTACCTTTGGAGACACCTGTAATGCTCCTTTATAATCACGCAGTTACGTTGTGACGTTTGGTAGCACCCAAAGTGTTCCTCCGGCAAACGGGAGTTGCATAATCTCATAGTTACAGGAACATGTATAAGTCATGAAGAAAGCAATAGCAACATACTAAACGATCGGGTGCTAGGCTAATGGAATGGGTCATGTCAATCAGATCATTCAACTAATGATTTGACCTCGTTAATCAAATAACAACTCTTTGTTCATGGTTAGGAAACATAACCATCTTTGATTAACGAGCTAGTCAAGTAGAGGCATACTAGTGACACTCTGTTTGTCTATGTATGCACACATGTATTATGTTTCCTGTTAATACAATTCTAGCATGAATAATAAACATTTATCATGATATAAGGAAATAAATAATAACTTTATTATTGCCTCTAGGGCATATTTCCTTCATCTACTATCTCCCTAGTACGTGCGTACATCGTCAAAATTTAGTATGTCATTAGCACTGCCTATGTCATGTTCATGATTTATTATTGGATTAAATTAATCGAACAATTGCTTATTTTCTCCACAATCCAAAAACCTAATCTGTGTAGGAAATTTTCGATCCATGGTTTTGCTGCTGCAATGAAACCAGCCCCGTTTACGAGGACGTATTTTAAGCGTTGGCAGACCAAAACCGTCTTATGGCTCACGGCGATGAACGTGTTCTGGGTCACCGGTGTTACTCCCACGGGAATGATCGCTCCTGAACAGCAGAAGGCGTTCAGGGAGGCCCCCGTCGTCTTTGTTGGATGCATTCTGAGAGTGATGGGAGATAAGCTGGTTGATGCATACTTACATATGCGGGTTGCCAAGGACTTGTGGGAGGCGCTCGAATCTAAATTCGGCGCAACGGATGATGGGAGCGAGATGTATATTATGGAGCAATTGCACGATTACAGAATGGTCAAAAATCGTTCTGTATCAGAACAGGCTCATGAGATACAATGCATCGCTAAGGAGCTTGAGCTTCTCAAGTGTGTGCTGCAAGGCAAATTTGTCACGGGTTGCATTATCGCTAAGTTACACAATTCCTGGAGGAACTTTGCCACTACTCTAAAACATCAGAGGTGTGAATTCTCAGTTGAGGATGTCATTGGTCTTCTGAGTGTTGAGCAGAATTCGAGGGCAAAGGACTCGCACGGAAAAGGGACCGAAGGGACCTCTCTCGCCAAGATGGTGTAGAAGAACTTCAACCCCCGCAAGCCCAAGGGGAAGACTGGTGTCCAATAGAGTACCGAGTTTAAGAAGAAGGGTAAGAAGACCTTCAAGAAAGATAAGAAGAAGGGTGGCTGTTTCACTCGTGGTTCATATGAACATTGTGCTGCCAAGTGCCCACACAAGTTCAAGAAGCCAGGACATGACATCAAGATTCTCATCATGATTGTGAGCAACGATGAAAGTGGTGTTGGGTTTCGTAGTAATTTCAAAAAATTTCCTACGCATACGCAAGATCATGGTGATGCATAGCAACGAGAGGGGGAGAGTGTGATCTATGTACCCTTGTAGATCGACAACGGAAGCGTTAACTTGGTTGATGTAGTCGTACGTCTTCACGGCCCGACCGATCAAGTACCGAAACTACGGCACCTCCGAGTTCTAGCACACGTTCAGCTCGATGACGATCCCCGGACTCCGATCCAGCAAAGTGTCGGGGAAGAGTTCCGTCAGCACGACGGCGTGGTGACGATCTTGATGTACTACTGTCGCAGGGCTTCGCCTAAGCACCGCTACAATATTATCGAGGACTATGGTGGAAGGGGGCACCGCACACGGCTAAGAATATGATCACGTGGATCAACTTGTGTCTCTAGGGGGTGCCCCTGCCTCCGTATATAAAGTTTCAAGGGAGGGGGGCTGGCCGGCCAGGAGAGGCGCGCCAGGAGGAGTCCTACTCCCTCTGGGAGTAGGACTCCCCCCTTTCCTAGTTGGAATAGGATTCGTGGAGGGGGGGGGGGGAAGAGGAGAGAGAGGAGGAAGGGGGGCCGGCCCCCTCTCCTTGTCCAATTCGGACCATGGGGGGAGGGGCGCACGGCCCATCTCTGGCCACCTCTCCTCTCTTCCACTAAGGCCCACTAAGGCCCATATACCTCACGGGGGGTTCCGGTAACCTCCCGGTACTCTGGTAAAATCCCGATTTCACCCGGAACACTTCCGATATCCAAACATAGGCTTCGAATATATCAATATTTATGTCTCGACCATTTCGAGACTCTTCGTCATGTCCGTGATCACATCAGGGACTCCGAACAACCTTCGGTACATCAAAATGCATAAACTCATAATATAACTGTCATCGTAACCTTAAGCGTGCGGACCCTACGGGTTCGAGAACAATGTAGACATGACCGAGACACGTCTCCGGTCAATAACCAATAGCGGAACCTGGATGCTCATATTGGCTCCTACATATTCTACGAAGATCTTTTATCGGTCAGACCGCAAAACAACATACGTTGTTCCCTTTGTCATCAGTATGTTACTTGCCCGAGATTCGATCGTCGGTATCCCATACCTAGTTCAATCTTGTTACCGACAAGTCTCTTTACTCGTTCTGTAATACACCATCCCGCAACTAACTCATTAGTTGCAATGCTTGCAAGGCTTAAGTGATGTGCATTACCGAGAGGGCCCAGAGATACCTCTCCGACAATCGGAGTGACAAATCCTAATCTCGAAATACGCCAACCCAACATGTACCTTTGGAGACACCTGTAGAGCTCCTTTATAATCACCCAATTACGTTGTGATATTTGGTAGCACACAAAGTGTTCCTCTGGCAAACGGGAGTTGCATAATCTCATAGTCATAAGAACATGTATAAGTCATGAAGAAAGCAATAGCAACATACTAAACGATCGGGTGCTAAGCTAATGGAATGGGTCATGTCAATCAGATCATTCAACTAATGATGTGATCCCGTTAATCAAATAACAACTCTTTGTCCATGGTTAGGAAACATAACCATCTTTGATTAACGAGCTAGTCAAGTAGAGGCATACTAGTGACACTCTGTTTGTCTATATATTCACACATGTATTATGTTTCGGTTAATACAATTCTAGCATGAATAATAAACTTTTATCATGATATAAGGAAATAAATAATAACTTTATTATTGCCTCTAGGGCATATTTCCTTCAAGTGGGCCATCTGGATATGGTAATTTGTTTACTATATTTTCAGTTTGGTAGTATGCCGATTGGTGGATTGACACAAGTGCAAATATTCATGTGTGTGATGACATTTCATTGTTTTCTTCTTACCAGGCCACAGGGAACAGATCCGTACTGATGGGGAATGGCGCGAGTGCTTCTGTTCATGGTGTTGGCACGGTCGATCTGAAGTTTACTCCGGAAGGATCGTGCAACTGAAGAACGTGCAGCATGCCCTCGCCATCAAGAAGAATCTCGTTAGTGGTTCCCTTCTAGGTAGGGAAGGGTTTAAGTTGGTATTCGAGTCTAATAAAGTAGTTGTTACGAAATATGGACTGTTTGTTGGAAAAAGGTTATGAATGCGGAGGTCTATTCTTCTTTTCTCTCGCTGATTTTTCTAATAAAGTCGTCAACAATATTCATTTGAATGTTAATGAAACAGAAGTTTGGCATTCATGTCTTTATCACATTGGTTTTGGTAGTATGACGTGGTTAGCAAAATTGAATTTAATCCCAAGTTTCAGTTTAGCCAAAGGTTCTAAGTGCCATTCGTGTGTGAGCAACGAAACCTCGCAAGCCCCATAAGGCTGCGGAGGAGAGACATTTGGCACCGTTAGAACTCATACATTCTGATTTGTGTGAGATGAATGGTGTGTTGACTAAAGGTGGAAAAAGATACTTCATGACACTGATAGATGATTCTACTAGATATTGCTATGTATATCTTTTAAACACTAAAGATGAGGCTCTACACTACTTTAAAATCTATAAGGCAGAAGTTGAGAATCAACTTGAAAAGAAAATAAAACGAGTCTGGTCAGATCGTGGTGGAGAGTATTTATCTAATGAGTTTGATTCTTTCTGTGCGGAATACAGAATTATTCATGAGAGGACGCCTCCCTATTCACCTCAGTCAAATGGGGTTGCCGAACGAAAAAACCATACCCTAACAGATTTGGTTAATGCCATGTTAGATACATCGGGTTTATTCAAGGCATGATGGGGGGAGGCTATATTGACATCATGTCATTGTCCTGAATAAAGTTCTGACAAAAGACAATGAGATCACTCCCAATGAACAATGGGAAAAGAGAAGAATGACACTCTCATACTTACATACTTGGGGCTGCTTGGCGAATGTCAATGTGCCAATCCTCAAAAAGCGTAAGCTTGGACCAAATACCATGGACTACGTTAATTTGGGCTACGCTAAAAATAGCGTCGGCTATAGATTTCTGGTAGTGAAATCGGAGGTACCTAACGTGAAGCTAGGTATGATTATGGAGTCTAAAGATGCTACATTCTTTGAGGATATTTCTCCTATGAGATATATGCAAAGCACTTCTAGGCTGGAATATGATGAGACTCCTGAACCTACCATTCCGATGGAATATTATGAACAAACACATGATGGAAATCCCGAGGAGGATGACAAGGAAACCCTTGGTAGGGGCAAGAGACAGAGGACTGCAAAGTCTTTTGGTGATGATTTCCTTGTATACCTTGTGGATGATACTCCCACTTCTATTTCAGAAGCTTATGCGTCTCCGGATGCTGACTACTGGAAAGAAGCGGTCCGTAGCGAGATGGACTCCATCATGCCTAACAGGACATGGGAAATAACTAAACGTCCCTATGGTTGTAAACCATTGGGATGTAAATGGGTGTTCAAAAAGAAGCTTAGGCCCTATGGTACGATTGAAAAGTACAAGGCTAGGCTTGTGGCCAAGGGCTATGACCAGAAAGAAGAGGAAGATTTCTTTGATACTTATTCACCTGTGGCCACACTGACCACCATTCGAGTATTACTCTCATTGGCGGCCTCACATGGTCTTCTCGTCCATCAGATGGATGTTAGGACAACTTTCCTGAATGGAGAGCTAAACGAGGAAATCTACATGCAACAGCCAGATGGCTTTGTGATAGATGGTCAGGAAAAGGAAAGTGTATAGGTTGCTGAATTCTTTGTATGGCCTGAAACAAGCACCTAAGCAATGGCATGATAAGTTTAATACAACTCTGACATCTGTTGGTTTTATTGTTAATGAAGCTGACAAATGTGTATACTATCGCCATGGTGGGGGTGAAGGAGTTATACTGTGTTTGTATGTTGATGACATACTGATATTCGGAACCAACCTCAAAGTCATTGAGGAGGTCAAGTCGTTTCTATCTCAGAACTTTGAGATGAAAGACCTTGGTGTGGCTGATGTTATCTTGAACATTAAGCTACTGCGAGATAATGAGGGTGGGATTACACTTCTGCAATCCCATTATGTTGAGAAGGTGTTGAGTGATTTTGGATATGTGGACTGCACGCCATCTCAAACACCATATGATCCTAGCGTGTTGATTCGAAAGTCCAAAGGCATGGCTATAGATCCATTATGATAATCTCAAATCATTGGTTCACTTATGTACCTAGCGAGCGCTGCGAGGCCTCACATCGATTTTGCTGTGAGCAAACTGAGTCGGTTTGTTTCAAAACCGGGTGATGTACATTGGCATGCCGTTGAAAGAGTTATGCGCTATCTGAAGAGTAATATGAACTATGGACTTCACTATACCAGATACCTGTCAGTACTTGAAGGGTATAGTGACGCGAATTGGATCTCTGATGCTGATGAGATGAAGGCCACAACTGGGTATATGTTTACTCTTGGAGGTGGCACTGTTTCCTGGAAGTCTTGCAAGCAAACGATCTTAATGAGATCGACAATGGAAGCAGAATTAACAGCATTAGACACATCTGGTGTTGAAGCAGGATGACTCAAGATCTTTTGATGGACTTGCCATTGGTTGATAAACCGGTTCCGGCTATCCTTATGAACTGTGACAACCAGACTGTCATCACTAAGGTGAAGAGTTCAAAGGACAAAATGAAGTCCAACAAACACATAAGAATGAGACTAAAAGTTGTAAGAAAACTAAGGAACTCTAGAGTGATAGCGTTGGAGTATGTCCAAACGGCTAAGAATCTGGCGGAGCCCTTTACAAAAGGGCTACCGCGTGTTGTGATAGATAATGCATTGAGGGAGATGGGTATGAGACCGACATGAGTTGCCATGGTGGTATCCCAACCTATGTGATCGGAGATCCCTTGAAGTAGGACCTGGGAAAACAAGCTAGGGGTTAACTGAGGAGAGAATTTTAACTAACCTACTCCGCTGGAGATGCACAACTCTCGGTAACTGTATGGAAGGTTGACATTTGTCTTAATGTGTTCCAAGGCTTGTAAAAGCAAGATGCTATCTTAAAGAGCGATCTTTGGAGGAACACACCTATATGAGCCTGACTGCTGGTCACAGTTGTTGGGGAACGTAGCATGCAATTTCAAAAAAATTCCTACGATCACATAAGATCTATCTAGGAGATGCATAGCAATGAGACAGGGAGAGTGTGTCCACGTACCCTTGTAGACCGAAAGTGGAAGCGTTAGGTTAACGCGGTTGATGTAGTCGAACGTCTTCACGATCCAACCGATCCAAGTACTAAACGTATGGCACCTCCGTGTTCAGCACACGTTCAGCTCGATGACGTCCCTCGAGCTCTTGATCCAGTAGAGGGTCGAGGGAGAGTTCCGTCAGCACGACGGCGTGTTAACGGTGATGGTGATGTGATCCGCGCAGGGCTTCGCCTAAGCACTATGACGCTATAACCGGAGGAGTAAACTATGGAGGGGGGCACCGCACACGGCTAAGAGAAATCTTGGTGTGCCCCCCGCCCCCATATATAAAGGAGGGGGCAGGAGGTGGCTGGCCAGGGGTGGCACGCCATGAGGGGGGAGTCGTACTAGGACTCCGTTCCTAGTAGGGTTCGGCTCCCCCTTTTCCTTCCAACGGAGAGGGGGGAAATGGGAAAGGAGGGAGAAGGAGAAGGAAAGGGGGCCACGCCCCCTCCCCTTGTCCAATTCGGATTGGGCAAGGGGGGGGGGCGCCACCTCCCGTGGCCTGCGTCCTCTCCTCCACTATGGCCCATTAGGCCCATTAACTTTCCCGCGGGGTTCCGGTAACCTCCCGGTACTCTGGAAAATCCCCGAACCTCTTCGGAACCATTCCAGTGTCCGTTTATAACCTTCCAATATCTGAATATTTACCTCTCAACCATTTCGAGACACCTCGTCATGTCCGTGATCTCATCCGGGACTCTGAACAAACTTCGGTCACCAAAATACATAACTCATAATACAAATCGTCATCGAACGTTAAGCGTGCGGACCCTATGGGTTCAAGAACTATGTAGACATGACCGAGACACATCTCTGGTCAATAACCAATAATGGAACCTGGATGCTCATATTGGTTCCTACATATTCTACGAAGATCTTTATCGGTCAAACCGCATAACAACATATGTTATTCCCTTTGTCATCGGTATGTTACTTGCCCGAGATTCGATCGTCGGTATCATCATACCTAGTTTAGTCTCATTACGGGCAAGTATCTTTACTCGTTCTTTAATGCATCATCCCGCAACTAACTCATTAGTTGCATTGCTTGCAAGGCTTATAGTGATGTGCATTACTAAGAGGGCCCTGAGATACCTCTCTGATACTCGGAGTGACAAATCCTAATATCGATCTATACCAACTCAACAAACACCTTCGGAGACACATGTAGAGCATCTTTATAATCACCCAGTTACATTGTGACGTTTGATAGCATACAAGGTGATCCTCCGGTATTCGGGAGTTGCATAATCTCATAGTCAGAGGAATGTGTATAAGTCATGAAGAAAGCAATAGCAATCTATACCTAATAATAAAGGATGGAAGATGTCATGGTTCTCTATAGGTCACCCTTTTATATCCGTTGATTTTATATTAATCATAAAGATTGACCGCTGAGATTTAAAGTATGTCTGGAGTTGATGAAAATTACCCATCAATGCCATTCATAAGTGAGAAAAAACAATCCGTCAAAGAGAACAATTCGTAAAAAAGAGAACAACTGATCAACATTACACACTATAAGTCAAGGGAGTCGAACTCACCTCTTAAACCTAGCTCGACCCCATCTAAAATTGTGACACTCAGCATAGGACACTCGCAGCGTCTCTGGCTGGCCTGGATGGATCAGCTCGTGCATCCCGCACGGTCGATGCATGTTCGAAACACTACGGCTCATGCTGGTAGCACGTGATGCTCTAAGCCGGCCGGGACAAGGCGCGTGGGCGCTCAGACGTGCTGTTGCTAGCAGGGCTTGGTAGCGGCGACTAGGAGCGGTGTGGCGACTCCTGCTGGTAGGCGTGAATCCCGCGATAGTGCACACATGATGAAGGACTGTGGACGAGAGTGAGTGTCGCGTATCTGCCGGCATAGGGGCTCAGCACACCAGCTGCAGCCGACAACATAGTGGGCGGCCAAGGCACGTATGCAACACTACGGCTCGTGGTGGCATGTTGGCATGATGGTGCGGTCTGCAACCGGGTGATGGCCAGCGGGCATGGCTCGTGCGACGCGATAGTGGTAGTACGCGATTCTCGCGGCGTGCCAAGCCAAGCGCATGGTTGGCAGCGGCAGCGGGCCATGGTGGCGATGATTATGAGTGCTGCGGCAACCCCTACTGATAGGCGTGAAGCTTGTGTCAGCGCACACATGGCAAAGGACGATAGGCGAGAGTGGGCGATGCACATCTGCCGGCAGGAGCTCGGCGAACCAGCGGCAGCCGAGAACGCGGTGTGTGGCGGCATCAGACCATGAGGCTAAAACTAGCGGTGGAGCGAGCAAGCACGACAGTCGGAGGAGCCGAAGCACGGCGGCGCGCTTGACCAGCACTGGCGTGTGCTCCTTTTTATCTCCCGTTGCAACGCACGTGCATTTTTGCTAGTAAAACTAAATGATCATAATGCTAAGCTAACGGATGAGTCTTGTTCATCACATCATTCTCTAATGATGTGATCCCGTTCAACAAATGACAACACATGTCTATGGTCAGAAAACTTAACCATCTTTGATTAACGAGCTAGTCAAGTAGAGGCATACTAGGGATACTCTGTTTGTCTATGTATTCAAACATGTACTAAGTTTTCGGTTAATACAATTCTAGCATGAATAATAAACATTTATCATGATATAAGGAGATATAAATAACAACTTTATTATTGTCTCTAGGGCATATTTTCTTTAACAGTCTATGAGACTAGGGTGATCTCTAGTAAGTTCATGAACAGACCAGGAGTGACCAATATGCGCTACTCGAGGGGTCAGCCTTCGGCAACCTAGTATTGGTAAGACACTTGGTGAAACCCCTTCACGCCAAATTGACAATTCATGGCCTAGTCATTGTTCAGTTGTGGAGGAGTGTAGCTATTTGTTATAGGTGGATGTTCAACCTTAACGGGTCTCCACTGAAAATACTGGTATATCAAAACAAAGTTTGGAACAGAGGAAAAAAACCTGGGCCTTTAGGATCTGGTGGGGGGTTGCTGAATATTAGTTGGGCTATAGGCCCATTTAACAATTTCAGAAAATCCCTAAGGGCCCATGCTGTCAAAGGAGTGGTGGGAAGTTTAGTCCCACATGGCTAGTTGAGAGAGATGTACACCAACTTATAAGGTGAGCTCTTCTCCCACTAGTATGAGTTGGTGTGAAGGAAGGTGAGGTGTTCCACACACGCGTTCCTCCTCCGCCGCCCGCCTCGCCACGCCTCGTCGCGATGCAAGCGCGCCGCGGGTTGCGGGAATGAGCCGAGCCGATCAAAATTGGAGAGTCCATTACAGACACGAAAATGAATATGAGATGAAATGTCTGTAGTTAACGGGAGAGCAGGCCTCCGAAACCCCGTCTCTCCAGATCCTGTACGGGAGATAGGCGATTAGGTTTTTGGGGAGCGTCTCCTACGCGACCGCTCGCCTTTGTTCAACTACTTCCTCTACATTGACTACTTCCGCGTCACCTTCGTCCTCACCATGAGCACTGACGCCGGCTGCGTGGCTACCAAGAAGGCCGCTGCTGACAAGAGGATCGCTAACGAGGCCACTGCCTCCGCTGATGCTACGGCCGACTGGCCTACTGGAGGGTATAACACATTTACCCCGCTCCTGTTAATTTTCATGTATGCAATACTAGTGGTTTGCATAGATGTTTCTACTATCTTCCTAGTACGTGCTTACATCATCAAAATTCAGTATGTCATTAGCACTGCCTATGTCATGCTCATGATTTATTATTGAATTAAATTAATCAAACAATTGCTTATTTTCTCAACAACTAGTTCATTTTGAACATAATGAATGCTTGGAAACCATGATTATTTTGGAGTTGTTCATGTTGATCAATGATAATCATGGTATGACCCAAATGGACTACGTATTGGGTGATCCAAATTTCCCTTCATTTGAAGTTGGGACAAAATGAAATCCCAATCCGGCCAAGAAGAAGGCAAAGCCGACAAAGGGAAGAGGTCCAGCATTCCCAACTTTTAAGGATATTTTGTTGGTCAAAGCTTGGTTGGCCTCAACAATGGATCCAATATGCGGCACCGAGCAAAAGGGGAACAAGTATTGGGAGAAGATTTGGAAGAAATACTGTGGAGCCGTATCCTATCGTCACCGACCGTAGTGTGGCATCTCTCCAACATCGATGGAAGGTCATTCAAGAAGAAGTGAACAAGTACGTCCCCTACTACTCAAAAGTGACCGGCCGCCCTCAAAGTGGGATGGGAGTGGCAACTCATGTAAGCTACTTCATCTTGTCATCATTAGGGCATGCTTGTTTTTTTTTTGCATTCTCATGCTCATACATAGTGTGTTTGCTAGACGCGGTGGCGGCCACTATGTATCACGAAATGGTGAAGAAGTCATTTGCGTTTAGCCAGTGTTGGATCATATTGAATAGCCGGCCAAAGTGGACACAACTTGTGGCCAATCTCAAGGCCAGCAAGGAGACGTACAAGCTCATGTTGGATGCACAAAAGGAAGGCTGGATTGTGACCGAAAGAGGGCGGAGAAGAAGCTGAAAATTTAGAGGGAGAAGATTGAGTTGGAGAAGCAAGAGGCGGGATCAAACGGTTGCTCCAGAAGGCCAAAACGTTTGGAGATTGAGCTTGATAAGGAGAGGTTGCAAATCGCATGGGAGGCGGAGGATGCGATGATCATGTTGGAGAATGAAAGCCTCTTGGATGAGCATGCCAAGAAATGGCTTGTGGAGGAGAAAATAGGGATCAAGGAGCGTAGGGACTATGAGGCGGCGAGGGCGGCTATGGCAGCAGCGGAGCATATGGCAAAGATGCAGGCGGAGCAGGAGGCAAGGATGGCGAAGGAGCAGGCGACATGGATGGCGTCCGTCGAGTGATCCGGCCGGCCAGCGACTGATCTGTCACGCTCGGACATGAATTTTATTTTGGCATGTCCGGATTGTTAAGCTATGATTTGGTTGGCTTTGCTTCGAACTTTTGAAGTGGAATAATTTATATTGTATGATTAACGTGCATGGATTGCATTTATTTGAGGATCCGCATTTGAGGTCTGTGAATGTGCGGTAGCCCAAATGAGAGGCCGCCCAGCGCTGTCCGTGGACGCGTCCGCATGTGTGTAGAGGGGCAGATATGCCAAGTCTAGTTGTAGATACTCTAAGGAGCCGTCTTTTATTACTTGTGGGTCGATTGTCCATATGAACAAATAAGTGTTTACTTGAAGCCAGATGGTTTGTGAGTATCATTGCTCGTCCGTGCTATGATAGGTGTGGGCACTGTACGTACCTAGACATGTTCGTACTGCAGTGGGTACTGTACTTATGTACGGCAGTGACTTATTGCATTCTTCCTAATGGTCAACGACATGAACCAGTCACCGTGAAAACAAGTAAACTTCTCTCACTTTAATTTTTCTTTCACGTTAACAGTTAAAAAAACTAATGGACACATATTAAATCGATCACCTTCCGTGATTTTTCTTTTTGCAGGTGATCACCCTCCATGATGCAATATATTACTACACACGTATTGCTTGACAGTACACCGTATACTAATGATCCACTCGCGGTTGTTCCTCAAGCTAGCTACCATGTTAAACTCTTAGGAAAAGTACACTTATTTACAAATTCAAACAGAAAAATTATTGTGTGCCACATATATGTGATTCAAATAAGGTAACATGAACCCGAACTAATTTTAGCTAGCTGAAGGGTCATAGATCAGGGTATAATAGGGAAAAGAAGGAAGAATAAGAGTGAACGCATTTGGATGTCTTGAATATGAAATATAAGAAGGTAGCTTAGGTTGGATATTGGCATATACTCCGTTTGGTCGATATTGTGTCCATTTGTAGACATGCATTGCAAAACTAGTTTTACCAAAACTAGCAAAAAAGGAAAATCTAATTAAGTTGGGTCACTGTCCATGCTTGTAGCGGCCACTGTTTGTCGCCAGGTACACTAGGTACTATTCTATGCTCATTCACGACTGAAAATATTAATTGATAATTGCAACATCTTACCAATAAATTACACCGCCCAAACATATTGATTGGCCAAATGTATCTATCCTATTAACTCATGATCACGTAAACTTTGGCCATTCAAATATCTCACCGTACTAGCATGTGCATTAAAGCGTATAATGGCAAATTAAGTTGTGTGCCATTGTATGCTCATAGCTAAAAATAAGGTCTGTTTACAGATGGAGCAAGTAATTTCCACTTGGATTTCGCGCTCCCAGCATGTAGTTAAACACTGGAAAACATATGGAATGCCATGGAAATGAGCAGATGCTTCATGTTAATTCTAGTTGGATGATAATATATTGCCACACAAAAAATGTTACGTTGGAGAAATCTTACCTAATAAAGGCACATAATTAATTCTATGTAGGTAGCATATGCATAGTTGAAAAACGCAAGTGTGTTCTACATCAACTATGTTAGTGATGCGATTGTAGCTTAACAAAAATAAAATCATTCATATATGGATTTCGTAGCTAATTCAAGTGGATCTAAATTTGTCTCTCTCTCTCTCTCTCTGTGTGTGTGTGTGTGTGTGTGTGTGTGACATATGCGAGCCACATAACATACTAATTGTGTGTACATTTGGATCGATGCAACTTTGCCTTGTAGAAATACACATGCTTAATTAGGTGTCCATGCATATCTTTATGATGAGAGACTTCTCATTTCTTCTATAAATGTCATGAGAGAGCAAGGTGTTCCTACATTTATGAGAGAAACAATAAACAGTTCAAAACACAAACTAGAACTTGGGAAGATAAGAATATGAAAATCAGAGAACATTGTCTAAGCCTGATAGGAGAGCGTTGTGGCCCAACGTCTTTAAAATGTTGTCATATTCAACAACAGAAATCTCCAAAACCTCGGGAAAGCTCATACAGCCAGAGGAATATCGCTGTCTCGCTTTCCAAGCACACCAAATAGTCCTCATCTTGTTCTGTGAAAGGTACCACGCCCCATTGCACGTCCTATTAATTTTAATAGTTCTCATATTTGAAAAAAATCATGAATTTGAAAAAAAATCATGAATAAAAAAGTTTCACGAATTTTTAAAATAAAAAAGGAAAAATAAATAAATGACCAGAAGCTTCACAAAACAGCTGGAAGATTAAAAAAAAGTTGAAAGTGGCTTCTACATGGGCCATCCCATTTAGCACTCGTACGTATAGGACGGTATGCGCTACCTGCGTAAAGAGCAGTAACCGGAGGAAGCTCCTATACCACGCTCTCTACATCAAATTGACTGACAAACGCACAAGGCGATCGTCTGGACTGGCTCACTTGCCTGTTGGCAGTTGCAGGGCAACACTATTCTGCAGCAGCTTTTGGTTATGTATGTTTTTCCTGTAGCGACCGGCCACTATATTGACTCTATTAACGTAAACCACTTGCAGCAGGGATAAGCCCTCTTGCTTTGACTTGGTGGCTGCTTGGAGACGGGGCTGCTCCTTTTACTTGGAGACGGGGTTCACTCAACAATCTCCCCTGAACCCTTAGAAGCCGATGGACAGAACGTTCTACCGCAGCATTATCGGCAGACTCAGGTATCTCGTTTATACCCATTTGTTGTTGAGATCCTGAGCAGGTTCCTGGAGGCTCCGGCCAGCGATCATCACACCGCGGTTAAGCACATGCTCCGGTACATCGCAGGCACAAATCTTGCATGGCTCCGTGTATTGCCATGACGACGGCGAGAACCTGGTTGTTAGCGCCAAGGTTTTGGATCCGGAACGGACCTTTTTTCTCGTGGGGCACCGGAATTCGCGGTTACCACGGTAACCACGAAATTCTGAAAAAAAATTGGACGAAATTTAAAATCAAATTTTGAATTCTTTTGAGGTAGATATAGATAAGATTATCAGTCCAAAATATCACTCACGTTTGCATGGTCTAGAGACGTCGCGAGTTCGACCCCTGCTCGCTGCCATAGTTTGGTAGTTTTTTTAAAATTTTCGCGTCCCTGAAAAGAAATAAAAAATGCGAGAGACGAGATTCGAACCCGCGTCTACCTGCTCATGAAAGGTTAGCCAACAGCTTTGGGGTTGCACAAGAGATGGGCTTCATTTAACTATATTGTGAGCGCTTGGATTCAAAAATTGCAAATTATTCAAGATTTTTTGCTCGGTATGCGTGTTTCTCGAGGGGGGCGGTAAACGCGGTAACCGCACGAGAGCTCGGAATTTCGCTCGGCAACCAAAACCGTGGTTAGCGCAACTACAGACTAGCTAACTCTATCGAATGAACCGAAGGGGATGTAAGAACTAGAGATGAACTACTGATGGATAAAATGCAGTGCACACTAGTGCGTACACTAGTGAAATACACCCACACTAATAGTCAGGAGACACGGTGGTATTAGTACTTCTGGAAGCTGGATGATTGCTTGATCTGCTAATTTACAATGATGGGTGTGCAGCCCTTATATAGGACTTTTTGAACCGACTTAAGCACTTAATTCAAGCACCAGTGCTACGTCACTGCTGAGCTATCTACTACTACAGGATTTACTACCTAAAATAGTAGGCTACTTATTTTACTACTGCCTTGGCTAGCAAGGCTTGCAGCCGCTGCTGCTGCCGACCATGCCGACATGCAGCTGCATTCATTTTCACCTCCTAGCTAAGGGTCTGTTTGGTTTTAAATAAGTCACCAATTTGTAAAGTGAAATGGTGATTTATTTTGTCAAATAGATCTAACTTATAAGTCATCCTAACTTATAAGTCATAAGTTGCTCCATCTTAACTTAAAACTTATAAGTCACCCCCTTTTACGTGGGTCTCATCACCTTTACATAAAAGAACAAGGTGGAAATGTGTGGTCAGATGACTTATAAGTCAGGTGACAACCAAACAGACGTGACTTATAAGTCATTGGTTTTAAGTCACCTAACTTATAAGTCAGGTGACTTATTGGAACCAAACAGGCCCTAAATAACTGCTGCTGCTGGCGCTGTGTACATGCCTCAAAAGACCAGGTTTGACTCACCAGACTCCATCCTTATAGCAAGTGGCTTTTCTGTCCTTTTTTTTTGTTTTTAGTCAATTTTATTTGGGTTTTGAAAAAACACCCTATTTTCAAAATTTCAAACATTTTTGGAAACACAATTTATTTTGAAAGGCTAATATTTATTGTTGGGATTTCACGATGAGTCAAATGGCACCAATTTGGTAATTCATATGATGCTGCTTTTTCTGTAACTTTGTAGGGTCAGATCCAGTGAGGGAGTACTAATTATTATTTGTTGGAGGGTCAAACTATCTCAGAGTTTGACCGGGTTTGTGTAAAAATATATCAATGTTTATGAAAATAAATAGGTATATGATGAAAATGTAATTTATTATGAATCTAATGCTACTAATTTCATGGCATAAATATTGGTGTATTATGGTATAAATACGGTCAAACATATATATATGTTTGATTTTCCTACAATATTGGAAGTACACTTTTCAAAGGACGGAGGGAGTACCTCATGAGGTACAAGCATGCAATGCATAATATAGGTGGTGATGAGGGAGGGGGGGGGGGGGGGGGGGGGGGGGGGGGGGGGGGGGGGGGGGGGGGTTCCAGCGGGATAGCCTGACACGAACACTCCTTCGTATTCACGTCCTCATATCCCGCCAGTTCCTCGGCATTTTCTAGACACCGCCGCCCACTCCCTTTCACTTTTACCAGGTTAATCGTTCAAAGAGTATTCTCCGAATATGGGTGTAACACCGGCTGCAGCTGTATGGGTGTAGGTTGTGATGTCCTTTCCTCCATTACTGTCGGAGGTGATGCAGGTGCCAACATGGCATCCTCCGCTGCGTGCAATTTTGTTGGTCCATCTCCAAGTGCACGACGTGTCGCTTCTG
Organism: Triticum urartu; assembly: GCF_003073215.2. Taxonomy (NCBI): domain Eukaryota; kingdom Viridiplantae; phylum Streptophyta; class Magnoliopsida; order Poales; family Poaceae; genus Triticum; species Triticum urartu. The sequence continues at coordinate 740,256,032 of NC_053024.1, forward strand.
AAGCTGGGCTCCCTGGTGGCGCCTATTCTGACAACTCCTGCAGTTTGCGTGCGCAAGATGCACATGGAGATGAGCCTCCGACTCCCACGTGAGCTGGGCTGCTGCTATGTTCAACCACAGACACTAGGCCACCTTCTCTTGGTGCAACGGTAGCTTCGATTGAGCCTTGAAGCATCCAAGTGCGTGTGATTCCTTCCCCACACGATAAGCATCCACGTCTGCTTGTTCCTAGGCAGCGTGGCGCGGCTGCTGTACACTTGCAGCCGGACGTCATTGAACTTCTATGCGCATCCCTCGAGCAGGCCGCGGCACGACTCGATTTATTGCCTTCCGGATGTCCATATTTTCTACATACGTATCCACTTTTGCATTAACATAAAGAGAGCTACCATCTGTGTCTGTAACATCGATACAAATTTCAGAATTATTTCTTGCGTCGTTATCTTTGACACGAGTTTCGGAATCACTCCTCATGCTTGTAACAAGGCTGCTTCTCCATGGCTGAGCGCAAGTGGCATTGGATCTTCCTTTTGTTGAACTTTTTTTTCTTTAGCTTCTCCGATTGTTCGTCGGTGTCCTTTGCGCGACGGTACTTTCCACCGCTACTGGATGCCTTGTTGAAATTGTTCTTCTTGGAAACCATTGCCTGCCGCTGGGCATGTGTTAGCATCAGGTACTCATCCTGTTTTGCATCACTATAACTCAACTTCATCCGCTTGTCATGGGCCTTGAAGCGACCAACCAGGTCATTCAAAGTGAGAGTCTTAGATCAACACATTGCTCGATTGCTGACACAATCGGCATGTAGCGTGATGGAGCGGCACGTAGGAAATGCTTGACCATGAAGATGTCTCCAACTTCTCTCTGAGACCGCGAATCCCATTTACCATCGTTGCGCCCCATGCGGTGAAGGCGTCCACCGTATCATCTTTCCCATCCTCAGATTCTCGTAACTCTTCAGCAAAGTTTGCATGTTTGCCATGCGAACACACGAGTGCCCTAGATGCAACGTCTTGAGCGTGTCCCACACCTTCTTCCCTGATGTCTTCGAGATAAGATGATGTTGCACGTCCACCGGCATCACTGAGCAGATGACCGTGATAGCATCCTTCCGATACAAGGCACCACCCTTCAGGTACTCCTCACTGCCGGGGTCGATGACTTCCCAGAGCTCATTGGCCTCGAGCGCCCACTCCATTATAGTCGCTCACGCCATGAAGTTCCCATGGTCGAATCATGGATACTCCGATCTCACCGGAGCAGCAATTACTTTAGCCACACCGGAGTACTCCGCCAGCTGCTTGGTCTTCTTGTCGTCCGGCATGATCTTTCATTACTAGAAGATCAAACTTGCTCTGATAACAATTGTTGGCCCAGCCCCGATGCCGAGTACTTCCAGTGACGGCGATACGACCGACGACAAAGGACGATGACGAACCAAGCTCGCTGACGGTCTTGGATTGCTGCCCCAAGCTAGCTAGATATGCACGTACGCAACAGCCAATTGCTTGAGGCTGGAGACACACGTACATGTACAACTTGATCGATCTGTCCACCAAACAACACGGGCGTACACAGCGGCCAGCCGGCCGGAAGAACAAAACGCACGCACGTGAAGCTGATGTATTGCCGCAGGAACGTCTCGTTCCTGTTTGCTTTATTACTTTTTCGATGATCTGTTTACAGGGGATACACGATATATATACTAGCTAAAGCTAACCAGTACTATTTCTACTCGGTGACTACTGTTATTAGAAACCTACACGGACACGTCCATGCACATATACTAAACCGGACACTAAACTGGATACGGCCACGTACACGTCGTGGTTATTCCTAACAGTCTGCAGGTAGCGTTCATCAAAGGAAGATTGTGGTTTGGAGCATGGAGATTCGCTCAAGGAAACAAGTATGTTCTCAATTCCGTGAAGGACAACCAGTCAGTTAATTCCCAGGCTAGCATCATTGTTGGGCTGGTTATTATTAGCAAGGCAGAAAATGCTAATGTTGCATGCAATAGATTTTGCATGCAGGAAGAAAATTTTGACCTTATCCACAAAAGCCACCAGATCACAAAATTGGAGGGATTTTAATTAACCGTTCTGATTGCCTAAGACTGAATTAGATCAGAACTATGGCAACCCCGCCATGCAAAATAGGCCCATGCATGAATCATATATCTCACTAGTAAATGTGCACGTACAACGCACGTCTAGATAAACATACATGCATTAAAACTGACTTCAGGCCATCGTATTTTTCATTACATATACAATCGTTCAAAACTTGCAAGTCATATTATTACAATATTATCCAACAGAAGCTGGAATCCCTTTGTTGCACAATGGATAATTTAAAGTGTTCATCACTATTCTCCATTTGCGCAGACACGCATGCAAATACCATTTCAGTACCAATAAAATTGTATGAATGACTATCACTATGAGAAAACCATGTCCGTCGTCCACAAAAATGAGAAGTGGCCAATGTCAGACCATAGAGATAATAGCCTGAAGGGGGTATGAAGACTAAAATCCGAAACAAACTGAAAATCATCTTCTCAACGAGAAGAAAAAAAAACGACCTATCAGAACATAGGGCTTGTCACATTTGTAATGATTATACCTCGCATCCACACTTGAATCTTGGAGTTGCTGGTTGTTGATATTGAATTCATGAACACCGTTTTTAAGTGCAGCCTTGTTGCCCTTCTCACTGTTATGCGGAATCGGAAGATTGAAATCATTCCTAAGCATTAAATTTACGTGTAACCTTGTCCCCTATTTCTGTTCCGCGGATCAAAAAATTGGAACGAGGAGCAACAAGATCTTGAGGTGCAACATATAGCATCAGGAGAAAAAATGGCTTAAGTTTGAGAACAAACATCAACAGACATGCAATAATCCTGAAGCTGTCACAAATTCGGGATCCCAGATTATGAGTAAGTAATGCTTAATAACAACCTCATGAAACTGGTATCAATGTGGCTAAAGTTCAGGGAAAACAATTCTTACATTTTACCCACATTCTCTCACTAGTAGAAAAAGGGTCAAACGTGAAGCACATTAGTGCCGGTTTGAATTTGAGCCGGCACTAATGTGTACATTAGTGCCGGTTCCAACGGCTAGCCGGCCGCTCTCATTAGTACCGGTTCATGGCGAACCTTTAGCACCGGTTCGTGCCACGAACCGGTACTAAAGTGAGTGGTGGCAGGATGTTGTCAGTCCGGGGCCCCTCCAGCACCTTTAGCACCGGGTCGTATCACGAACCGGTACTAGAGGTCGTCCTACATAGACCCTTCGTCCACCCGAGCTCGCTCTGTTCTTCCCCTTTTCCCTCTCCTTTCTGTTCTTTTCCCTCTTCCTCTCAAGCTCATCACACATTTTGCCCAAAATTTGTCAAGATTTGAAGGCCCCCATCCATTCAAATGATAACAAAGGTTAGCAACTTTGTCCTTTCATCTCTCATTGCTACATTAGCTCGTGCAATGCTTTATATAGTGATTGATTTTTGATTTTAGTAATTTGGGTGGAATTATATATATGTGCTAGTATTTGATTTATACGCAATTTGAGGTAAAAAATAACACTTAGTTTGCATATGTAGGTGTGGTTTACTTAGTACCTTCTAAATCTCCGTCGCAACCACAGTCGATCGCTCGCAACGTCCCGTCGCCGGCACCACCTTGTGGTGAGCCTCTTGTTCATGAAGTTTTATATAAAAAATTGATGTTTGTGTGATTTGGATATATAGTTACTCGTATAATTATCTTACCCATATGTTGTTTGTTATACATAGTGCCATGGTTTTGATATCCGTCCCTGTCGGCCCTCGTCCGGGTTATGATTCGGATGTGGTATATTCTCTTTTAAAACTATTAATTGCATTTCGTGTTTATGACAAATTATGCCCATCAAGTTGACATAGATATTTGTATGTAGGAGGTAGTTGAACCAGAAATTCCAACCGACCCTATTGTCAAGAGGTTAAATTTAGTTGAAAGAGAAAATGAGGATTTGAAGGAAAAATTAGAAAAGAATTGAGGGGGAGAAGATGGAACTGGAGTTGCATGTTGCTGATGTCATCGATGATCACAAGATTAAGATGGAGAAAATGCGCTTGAAGATTAGAAAGATTAGAAAATATGCCATTCATAGTGAGGCTTGGTATCATTATGCTGTTGGATCAATTGTTATCTTAGTTGCGATCTTGATCGCATTTGTTGTTGCATTTAAATTCTTTATCTAGAGAGTTATTTGTTTGTTGCATTTAAGTATTCACTACTGGAATCAGCTAATTTGCCATCTGCCAGCTCTTTGCCGTCTGCCAGCTGACGGCAAAGAATCTTTGCCGTCAGCTTTGCCGTCTGCCAGCTGACGGCAAAGAATCTTTGCCGTCAGCTGGCGGACGGCAAAGAGAGAGGTGGCCCCCACCCCCCGCCCGTTTGGGAAACACTTAACGGCCCACCTCTTTGCCGTCTGCCAGCAGACGGCAAAGAGGCAAAAGGCGGACGGCAAAGAGGGGCGGACGGCAAAGAGACAGTACCTAACGGCCCGTATGGCCCCCGCCCCTCTCTGTTCTCTCCTCGCCCCACTTCCCACCCGGCCCACCGCCGCCGCCTCTCGCCCCCGCCGCCGCTGCCCCGTCGCCCCCGCCTCCCCGGGCCCCCCGCCGCCCCGCCCGCCCCCCGCCCCCCGCCCCGGCCCCCCGCCGCCCCGGCGCCCCGCCGCCCCGCGCGCCCACCGCCCCGGGCCCGGCCCCCCGCCGCCCCAGGCGCCCCGGCCAGCTCCTCCGCCGCCCCGGGCCCGGCCCCCCGCCGCCCCAGGCCGCCCCGGCGCCCCGGCCAGCTCCTCCACCGCCCCGCCCCCCTCCTCCACCGGCCCTGCCCCAGGTGAGCCCCCTCCTTTTTTCTGGTTTTTTTTTCTGTTTTTTTCTTTTCTAGTTTTAGTTTAGATTTAGTTTTAGGTTTAGTTTTAGTTTAGTTTTAGGTTTAGATTTAGTTTTTTCCTTTTTTCTGTTTTATTAGTTTTAGGTTTATTTTTAATTTAGATTTAGTTTTAGTTTTAGTTTTAGGTTTAGTTTAGTTTGAGGAAAGAAGAAGAAGAAGAGAAAAAGAGGAGAGGAGGAGAAGAAGAAGAGGAAAAAGGAAAGGAAGAAGAAGAAGAGGAGGAGGAGAAGAAAAAAGAAGAAGAGGAAGAAGAAGAAGAAAAAAGAGGAGAGGAGGAGAAGAAGAAAAGGAAAAAGGAAAGAAGAAGAAGAAGAAGAAGAAGAAGAAGAAGAAGAAGAAGAAGAAGGAAGAAAAGGAAGAAAAGGAAGAATAAGAAGAAGAAGAAAAGGAAAAAAGAGGGAAAAAAACCCGACCCGACACGACACCGAGCCTGACCCGACACCCCGACCCCAACAACCGACCCCCTGACCTCGACAACCCGACCCTGACACAACACCCCGACCCTGAAACAGCACCCCAACCCCGACATGACACCCCGACACCCCGACCCCCCGACCCTGAAACAGCACCCTTACCCCGACACCGACACGGCACCCCGACCCCGACCAGGCACCCCGACACCGACAGGACACCCCGACCACCGACACCTCCCGAAAAGGTGTTCTTTGGCCTTCCAGAGGCCGACGGGGTCATATATTTGTGAATTATTAGTTAGGTCATATATTTTTTGATTTTGTTATGAAAAACATCATATATAATTGTGTTGATCATGTATTTTTAAATGTGCAGTTGTTTCATCGCTGCGAGGTTTGGTGTTCGACGACCTCGCCGTGCGTTTGACGAGCTCTGCCCCTTCGTTCGTGGGTGAGCACAAATGACAAGTCCTCCTCCCCCATTAATTATTTGATCTATTCCGATGAAACTTGATAGCTAGCTATATATGTGTCTTGAATCATCAGTATGCGTAACCAATATGTGTCTCCCGTTCGAAAGCGTCATAGTTATAAATATGCATGCATTTGCATATTTATAACCTTGATTCTTTCGAATTGTCCAACGCTATCCATGGACAGCCCGAGTATGTGTAGATTGGGTTCGTTTTCCCATATGCTTTGCTCCGGATCCGACGCATATATTTCGTCAGTGCCTCCCCTGTTGTTCTCCGGGTACACATCCTCTCTGTTTATTGCAGAGACGTGTATCAGGAGAACAGCGGGGAGGTGCTGCCGAAATTTTGCGTCGGATCCGGAGCATAGCATGGGAAAATATACCCAATCTACACATACACGGGTGGGATTAGGACCTATCATTACCTATTAGAGTGTAGGTTGCATGGACGTAATAAAATTGACAAAGTAGATCAACTGATGAATACATACATGGTGAATTACATATATAATTGTTGTGTGTCCAGTAGCTCTGAAAGTCAAGATGAGTGACCGTGCTTGGATGTATACCGGTCACACTGGTCAGAACAAATGGAGCGCTGAATGGTTCGCAAAAACTAAGGGGTTTGTGCAAGCCGCATTTGCAAATGGCCAAAAGAAAACCTGGTGCCCCTGTTTCCGGTGCGGCAATTGGGAAAAGAAGACAGAGGCTGAAATGGGCAAACACCTGCAGAAGAGTGGTTTTACGCCCGATTATACGGTGTGGACATTTCATGGTGAGTCTGCCCAACGTGACCGAGCTGAGGTGGATCGTCGTCGCACCGACGAGCATGGTACCGGGATGGAAAACATGGTGCAAGGCTATGATGATGCTCGGGATTCGGACGAGGAGATGGAGGAATCTGCAAAGGCCTTCAATGAAATGTTGGAGTCTTCGAAATGTCCGCTCCACAAGCACACTGAGCTTTGTCAGTTGGATGCCATCTCACAAGTAATGGCTCTGAAGGCTCAGTTCAACTTGGGCAGAGAATGCTATGACGCAATTATGACAGTATTTGGACGCTTTCTACCCAAAGGCCATGTAATGCCTGCAAACCTGTACCAGTCGGACAAAATCCTCCGTGCACTGAAGATTCCCTATGAGAAGATACATGCCTGTGAGAAAGGATGTGCCTTATTTAGGCTTGACTATGCGGACTTGAACTATTGCCCCATTTGCAAGTCTTCCAGGTATATTGTGGTAGACAACGGTATGGGTGAGAAGACACAGACCAAAATCCCCGTTAGTGTTCTTCGGTATATGCCAATCGTACCAAGACTTCAACGTCTTTTCATGGTCGAAGAGACGGCCAGACAGATGACATGGCACAAAACAGGCAAAAGAACCGAACTAGATGCAGATGGGAATCTGATGATGGTACACACATCGGATGGTGTTGCGTGGAAAAGGTTTGATGAATTACATGCTGACAAAGCGGCAGATCCGAGGCATCCTCGAGTCGGCATCAGCATGGATGGGTTCAGTGTGTTTGGTATGACGGCAGCCCAATACAGTTGTTGGCCCGTATTTGTCTTTCCACTCAATCTCCCCCCCGGACAGATTATGCAAAGAAAGAACATTTTCCTGACGTTGATAATTCCAGGACCCAACTATCCAGGCAAAAATATGAATGTGTACATGCAGACGCTTAAGGACGAATTGCAAGAAGCCTGGGATAATGGGTTCAAGACATACGACGCCTTTAGCAAACGGAACTTCATAATGCATGTCTGGTACATGTACTCGACGCATGACTTGCCGGCGTATGCGCTATTCGTTGGCTGGTGTGTGCATGGAAGGTTCCCGTGCCCCACATGCAAGGGAGCTCTTGAGTTTCGTTGGCTTCAGGCCGGTCGCAAGTTTTCTTGCTTCGACATGCATAGACAGTTCCTGGATCCTCGCCATAAGTTCAGGAAAGACAAGAAGAACTTCATCAGGGGTAGAGTTGTCAAAAACTCTGCACCACCTGCATTGACAGGCCAACAGACCCTGGATCAGTTAAACGCTCTCGAGCCAGATCCACAACGTCCAGGGTACTTCAAGGGGTATAATACTAAGCATGCGTGGACTCACAAAACATGCTTATGGGATCTGCCTTACTTCAAAGACCTCCTTTGCCCACACAACATCGACGTGATGCACACTGAGAAGAATATCGCCGAGGCACTTTTTGGTACATTGTTCGGCATAGATGGGAAGTCAAAGGATAATACTAAGGCTAGAGTCGATCTGGAGGCGCTATGTGATAGGCCGTTACAAAACATGAAAGAACCGAAAGGAAAGTAGAACTGGACGAAGCCAAAGGCATGGTTCAATCTTGGAAGGCCAGCTATGAGGGAAATTCTCTTGTGGGTGCAACAATAGTTGATGTTCCCCGATGGGTATGCAGCGAATCTAAAGAGGGGAGCGAATCTTGATAAACTAAAGATATTTGGTCTCAAGAGTCATGATTGGCACATATGGATTGAGCGGGTAATGCCGGTGATGTTGCGTGGCTTCATCCCCGAGGATGAATGGCTAGTACTGGCAGAACTCAGCTATTTCTTCCGTGTTCTTTGTGCAAAAGAACTATCGCCTGGCGTGCTAGAAGAAATGGAAGAGTTGGCGCCGGAGTTGATCTGCAAGTTAGAGAAGATCTTTCCACCGGGCTTCTTTAATCCAATGCAGCATTTGATTTTGCATCTCCCGACCGAGGCAAGATTGGGGGGGCCCGTGCAAAATCGTTGGTGCTACCCAACTGAGAGGATGCAGAAGACACTTCGAGAAAAATGTAAAAATAAACATAGAATTGAAGCATCGATGGCTGAGGCATTCATCACAGAGGAGGCGGCAAACTTCGTAACAGCGCACTACGAAGCCAAAAATCGTCATTTGCATAATCCGAAGCCTCGGTACAATGCTGACGAGCCTAAAAAGGGTGGATCCAACCTCAGCCTATTCAAAGGGAATCTCGCACCAGCTAGTGTTTCACATCCAGTATCTTTGGATAACGAAGAATGGCAGACCATTTCGTTGTATATCTTCAACAACCTGATAGAAGTGCGGCCGTACATGGAGTAAGTTCTCGGTACATTGTTTCGCAACTTCTATTTCCTTTGAACTACTCTTATTCCTGGATATGTCATACAGTCGATACGTCACCATATTCTCGTATGGAGCGGAGATCCAAAAGGATTCCGTCGAAGAGTATGAGCTTCTCGCAAAGCAAGGAGGTGGCTATCCCGGTTTCATCTCTTGGTTCAAACAAACGGTAATTTCTATTAGACAATTTCATATCATTCGCTAATTTGTGCATAATGCAACAATCCTTTCATATTAAACTTGTAGGCTAATTCAGAGTCTATGGACGCCGAATTGAGACAAGTCGCTAATGGTTTTGACTATAAGGTCTGTTCATTTGACAAGTACGACATCAACGGGTATCGCTTTCGTACCTATGGCAAAGAGCTATCTATGGCCGACCAAAAGTCAACAAATTGTTGTGTATCTGCTATCGGCGAAGGAGGTACCGAGTATTATGGGAGAGTTGAAGCAATTTATGAACTTCTGTTCTATGGTGAAAATCCACCGAATGTCGTAGTCTTCAAATGTTATTGGTTTCAGCCGAAGGAGACTAGAAGGACTCATGAGCATGTAGGGCTAGTTGAAATCAACCAAAGCACTCATTTAGATGTTCCTGATGTCTATATTATGGCTCAACAGGCGACCCAAGTATTCTATCTACCGTGGGCCTGCCAAACTAATCCAAATCTGAAAGGTTGGGATGTCGTTTATGAAGTGCCGCCACGTGCTAGACTTTCTCCCCCAAAGGAAGAGGATTATGAACCTCACATTAACCCAAACACATATGAAGGAGAATTCTTCCAAGAGACACGTCTTTCCAAAAAGCGTTTCAAGAACCGCTATACTTCACCCCAAAACATTGAAGTAGACAGCGATAATGAATCCGACATCACCCCAGCGGAGGAACAAGAAGAGCCGGAACAAGAAGAGGTTACTGCTGCGGTGACCTGTCAATGCTTGACCGATTACATCAAGGTGGCCTTGCACATGTTGATGCCAATGAACCCTATGAGCCCGTCATTGATTATAGTGATGATGATGATTATGCATTTATTGATGATACTGATCGAGATTATTAGTAGTGTCAGGTATTACATTTTTTTATGTTGTACTTGATGATGATACACTTAAGTGATACACATATTATTATTCATGTCGGTATTTTTTTATGTTGTACTAATTTCGTTTACTGTTTGTCATGGCAGGTGTTGAAAGATGGTGGGCGCTGGTCGGGAGCGTGGTCTGAGGTCTTCCATTTCAGACGCACCTCTCCGCCGAGCGTTGCTTGACAGTATGGCCACACCACCGGGCCCTTCTTCGTCAACCACGGTGCCCAGCAGGGGACGAGCTCGAGGTAGGAAGAGAGGAGGTGGGGCACGTGGTCGTGGGAGAGGAGGTAGGGCTACGGCGCCTTCCTCGCCGCCACCCCCGGCTGTTTCACCCGAGCACGTGACTGCTAGGGTGGACTCGTCCGAGGAGGAGGCTACACGGACTCCGGTCCACGAGCCTCCGGTCCACGGGTCTTGGGCCCACGAGCCTCGGGTCGACTGGCCTTCGGCCCACGAGAGTTCGGCCCACGTGACCCCGGAGGAGCACACGTCCGGATGGGGTACCTGGCCGGATCAGCCCGAGGAGCCGAGTGGCCATGCTGATGATGGTGGGGAGCCGACTGATCTTGAGGAGGAGGGGGGCACCGTCTACCAGCGTGGTGCTACACGGCTCCCGTCCGTGCCGGTGACCCGCGAGCAGAGGTGGTTGATTTTCCCTGATGGGGAGAGGTACGTAAGTGCATTTAATATTTTTGTACCTTGTGCATTCACGTTTTTTCAATTAACTAATGCGTTGGCCTTGTCATGCTGCAGGGGTTGGGACCACCATCATAGTGTCCGTCGGCCCAACTCCGTCCTTGGAGTTCTTTGCCGGCAAAACTTCCCGGGGTTTGTCACGTTGCCTGGTGAGGGTCGGCTTCCAGAGCTTGGATTGAGCTGGGAGCACCACGTGGCTGCCCCGGCCCCGCCGGATGAGATTATCGACGGTGTCGTGTGCGACACGAGGGCAGACATGGTGATCAGAAAGTTTTGGGTAATTTCTCCTTTACACATTTAAAAATCTTCAACTAGCTAGTTATTAATTGTACTAATCAATATTGTCTCATTTGATTGCAGACATTCTACAGGTGTGAGGAGGGATACGAGGAGGACGCGGCACATGTTATCGAGAACGTCTGCAAGCGCCTACTCCAGAACTTACGGCACGAGGCTCGGGTGCAGGCTGTTCGAGACTACTACGCCTTGCGTGGTATCAAGAAGACCAAGCCGGCGTGCCGCGATAAGTTCCTGAGTAAGGAGCAGTACATGAAGGTAATTCTTAAGGCCTTCTCTACTTAAGTTCCTTCATTTAGTAATTCTTAGCCGTAGCGCTCAAGTTTCTATTTGCCAACTTAGGCGCCTCCGAGATGGTGTGCGGATCGGATGGATTGTTGGGAGGTGTTGGTCGATGAGTGGTGCTCTCCACAATGGCTAGCCCTCCACAACGAGGCCAAGGACAAACGTGCCCAAATGGAAGGTGTGCCACACCATCAAGGCAGCTCCAACTTATATCAGTTTGGGCGCAACTGGGTATGTGGTTTGCTTCATGATTCATGCAATTCATTCATCATGCTAGATTGAGCCCTTTAATTACTAATTTTCATTGTTTCTCTCTTTCAGGCATGCTACAATAAGGCGGATAAGGTGCCAGAGGTGTACGACCTGTATGCCATGGCCCACACTGCCTCTTTCAAGAAAGTCAAGGCTTTCTCTCAGTCTGACCTCGATGATGCAAACAACTTCACCAACATCTCCTCCCACAACAAGCTCGTGAGATATAGAGATGAGGGGAAGGCGAGGAAAGGGGAGGACTTTAACCCGAGCCAGGGTCCCATTGATCCAGAGCTGTTGATGATATCTGGTGGCGGGAGGTCCCATGGCTCCATAGCCATTGGAGATGGACTTATCCGTTGTCCTAGCACTCTCCCGGAGATCAAGGCGCGCCAGTCGAGCTCCGCTCCTGAGATAAGGCCTCGTGAACGGCCAGTGCAACTCGCCATCAAGGTTAGTGATACGTACTCAGTTATCTTTCTCCATTATATTCTGTGCGCTTCCATCAATGATTACAAATGGTCATGTGAGTGGTGTTGCAGGCTGCTATACAGAGTGAGAGAGATAGAACGGAGAAACTTCTGGCGGAGGCGGCGGAGAGGCAGCGGGAGTTGGAGGAGAGGACGACAAAGATGATGGAGGAGGAGAGGGCACGGAATGACATGTAGGCAAGGGCCATGTACGAGCTCCTTGTGGTAAGTTTCTTCTGCAGATTAGCCAAAACATTCATGTAGTGTTTGTCTCATTACTAACTAGTATGACTGAGTCATCAAAACCAAATGTGCAGTCTGTGTGCGAGAAGACAGGTCAGACCGCTCCGCCGATGCCAGTGATTGCTCCTGGGACCACGGTGAGTTTTATTGAATGGACATTACTTGCTAGTCTTAACATTTGAGTGTCATCATGCTAACAAGACATTGGAAATGATCTTTGGTGCAGCGTAACTCCAGACAAGCATCGCACGATCCTTCTCCAGCTACCAACACGAGCCACCCCGCTCCTACACCTCCTACATCTTGGTAAGTTTATCTAGTGTTTTGCTTAACACATGCATAAAGACCTAGACTTAGCTTTATTTCCTCCAATGCTTACCATAATGACCTAGACTTAGCTTCTTCACCTCCAAAATGACTTAATAAGCTTACTGACCTCCAAAACCATCCATTTTACCTAAGTTAGCTCTAAAACGATCTGTAGTTAGCTTTGTTTCCTCCAAAATGACCAAAGTTAGCTCTAATATGCTTAGTTAACTAGGTTTGCTCAATAATGACATGTACTTAGCTTACTTATGTCAAAAATGGCATAATTAGCTTAGTTAGCTCATAAACGATCCATTTTACCTAAGTTAGTTCTAAAATGATCCATTTTACCTTACTTAGCTCATAAACGATCCATTTTACCTACGTTAGCTCTAAAATGACCCATTTAACCTTACTTAGCTCATAAATGATCCATTCTACCCAAGTTAGCTCTAAAATGACCCATTTTACCTAGGTTAGCTCCAAAATGATCCATCTTACCTAGGTTACCTCTAAAATGATGCATTTTACCTAAGTTTGCTCATAAGCGATCCATTGCACCTAGGTTAGCTCATAAACGATCCATTTCACCTAAATTAGCTCACAAATGATCAATTTCACCTAAATTAGCTCATAAATGTCATATATTCTTCTTCTTCTTCATTTTCTTCTTCTTCTTCTTCTAATCTTCTTCTTCTAACTTTCTTATTTCCCATTTTGCAGAATTCATTAACTTCACGGAAGCTTGCATAGATGGAGTGCTTGTTTGGATGAACTATGTTTCCTTTGTATCTATGAACTATGCATCTATGGTAGGATGACACTATTGTAATATGTATGGTTGGATGCATGTATATGTCGAACTTGCTATGTATGGTTGATGGAACTATGCATGTATGATGAAATTATATGTGTTGGATATCTCATATGTTTGCTGTGAACTTGCCATGTGAAAAATATATATGTATCATCTATTTGCTGTGAAAATGGTTTGGTATATGAAAAAACAGAGGCAATGCAGGCTCTTTGCCGTCTGCCACTGACGGCAACGGGCTCTTTGCCGTCTGCCGCGGACGGCAAAGAAGCCACGTGGCATCCAGCTGTGCTTCCTGGGAGCTGACCCATTTGGTCAGTTTGCCTACAGTGGCAGACGGCAAAGACTTTGCCGTCAGTGGCAGACGGCAAAGAACCTGCCATGTAGTGACGTGTCGATGACATCATACGGCGGACGGCAAAGACCCTAGAAATTTTGCCGTCAGCGGCGGACGGCAAAGGCCTTGCGTTAGCCACTTAACGGACTGACAGCGCAATTATTGCCGTCCGCTCTCTTTGCCGTCCGCCGCGCTCTCTTTGCCGTCCGCCGCAGACGGCAAAGACTTTGCCGTCAGTAGCAGACGGCAAAGTAGCTGTTTACCGAAGCCTACTTTGCCAGAGCCTTTTGCCGTCCGCGGCTGACGGCAAAGGCCTTTGCCGTCCGCCGTTCAGGCCTTTGCCGTCCGCCGTGGCAGACGGCAAAGTAGCTGATTCCTGTAGTGATTGTATGATCTTTATGTATGAACTTTATGTATTGTATTAATTTGGTGTTTTTGGTTTTGTGTATTGAGGATGAGCCGGCAATGGATGTACGATAACCGATGCTCTCCTGAGTTCATTAATGGCGTGCGTACTTTTCTGCTTGCGGCTGAGGCAAACAAGCGGGCGGATGGTTTTATGCCTTGTCCATGTGATGGCTGTAAGAATGGTCACAATTACTCTACGTCAAGAACCATTCACGTCCACCTGTTTGAGTCCGGTTTCATGCCCCACTATAATGTTTGGACCAAGCATGGAGAAAGAGGGGTTATGATGGAAGATAATGAAGAAGAAGAGGATGACGACAGCTATCCTGGCATGGGTTCCCTGAATACGATGATACAACAATGAGGGAAGAAGCTGAGCCGGTAATGCGGGAAGAAGCTGAGCTGGCAATGCGGGAAGAAGCTAAAGAAGAGACATCGGATGAGCTCGTTGATAATCTAGGTCGGGCCATTGCCGATGCAAAGAGAAACTGCGCAAGTGACTTGGAGAAGAAGAAGTTGCAGCGCATGTTAGAGGACCACAAAAAATTGTTGTACCCGAATTGCGTAGGTGACAACAAAAAGCTGGGCACCACACTGGAATTGCTACAATGGAAGGTAGAGAATGGTGTATCTGACAAGGGATTTGTAAAGTTGTTGGTAATGATAAAGAATATGCTTCCAAAGGACAATGAATTGCCCGAGAGTACGTACGAAGCAAAGAAGGTTGTCTGCCCTCTAGGGTTAGAGGTGCAGAAGATACATGCATGCCCTAATGATTGCATCCTCTACCGCGGTGAGTACGAGGATTTGAACGCTTGCCCAGTATGGAGTGCATTGCGCTATAAGATCAGCCGCGATGACCCTGGTGATGTCGAGGGCGAGCGCCCCAGGAAGAAGATTCCTGCCAAGGTGATGTGGTATGCTCCAATAATACCACGGTTGAAACGTTTGTTCCAAAACAAAGAGCATGCCAAGGCGATGCGATGGCAGAGAGAATACCGTAAGAAAGAAGGAAAGTTGAGAGTACCCGCTGACGGGTCGCAGTGGAGAAAAATCGAAAGAAAGTACGGGAAGGAGTTTCCAGATGACGCAAGGAACGTATGGTTTGGTCTAAGCGCAGATGGCATTAATCCTTTTGGGGAGCAGAGCAGCAACCATAGCACCTGGCCTGTGAGTCTATGTTTTTATAACCTTCCTCCTTGGTTGTGCATGAAGCGGAAGTTCATTATGATGCCAGTGCTCATCCAAGGCCCTAAGCAACCCGGTAACGACATTGATGTGTACCTAAGGCCATTAGTTGAAGAACTCTTACAACTATGGAATGGAACAGGTGTACGTGCGTGGGATAAGAACATGGGGGAAGAATTTGACCTAAAGGCGTTGTTGTTCGTGACCATCAATGATTGGCCTGCTCTCAGTAACCTTTCAGGACAGACAAACAAGGGATACCGCGCATGCACGCACTGTTTGGACGATACCAATAGTATATATTTGACTAATTGTAAGAAGAATGTGTACCTAGGACATTGTCGATTTCTTCCGAGAAGGCATCCCGTAAGAAAGAAAGGCAAGCATTTCAATGGTGAGGCGGATCACCGGACGAAGCCTCGCCACCGTACTGGTGCTGATGTACATGATATGGTCAAGAATTTGAAGGTGGTCTTTGGAAAGGGTCCTGGTGGACAACCTGTTCCGAATGACGCTGACGGACGCACACCCATGTGGAAGAAGAAATCTATATTTTGGGACCTGCCCTATTGGAAAGACCTAGAGGTCCGATCCGCAATCGACGTGATGCACGTGACAAAGAATCTTTGTGTGACCCTGCTTGGCTTCTTGGGCGTGTATGGGAAGACAAAAGATACACCTGAGGCACGGGAGGACCAGCAACGTATGCACGGGAAATACGACATACATCAGGGTCATGCAAGCTACGCTGTTACGAAAGAAGAGAAGGAAATCTTCTTTGAATGCCTGCTCAGTATTAAGGTACTGTCTGGCTTCTCGTCGAATATAAAGGGAATAATAAACATGGCAGAGAAAAAGTTCCAGAACCTAAAGTCTCATGACTGCCACGTGATTATGACGCAACTGCTTCCGGTTGCATTGAGGGGGCTTCTACCGGAAAACGTTCGATTAGCCATTGTGAAGCTATGTGCATTCCTCAATGCAATCTCTCAGAAGGTAATCGATCCAGAAATCATACCAAGGTTAGAGAATGATTTGGTGCAATGTCTTGTCAGTTTCGAGTTGGTGTTCCCACCATCCTTCTTCAACATCATGACGCACGTCCTAGTTCACCTATGTGAAGAGATTAACGTTTTGGGTCCTGTATTTCTACACAATATGTTCCCCTTTGAGAGGTTCATGGGAGTCTTAAAGAAATATGTTCATAACCATGCTAGGCCAGAAGGAAGCATCTCCAAGGGCCATGAAAATGAGGAGGTCATTGAGTTTTGTATTGACTTTATTCCTGACCTTAAGCCGATTGGTGTTCCTCAATCGCGGCATAAGGGCAGACTGGATGGAAAAGGCACGCTAGGAGGGGAACAAATAATATGTATGGACGGACATTCTCTCACTGAAGCACACTACACAGTTCTATAGAATTCCGCCTTGGTGGCTCCGTATATGGATGAACACAAGAATTTGCTACGCTGCAAACACCCGGAGCGGTCTGATGACTGGATTACACGTGAACAAACCAGGAGTTTCGCCAGCTGGTTGCAAACATGTACCATGCATGACGCCTCTATTGAAGATGACCTGTACTTGCTGTCCCAGTTACCATCTTCGAATATAATGACTTTCAAAGGGTACGAGATAAATGGTAATACGTTTTACACGATCGCCCAAGATAATAAGAGCACCAACCAAAACAGTGGTGTTCGCTTTGATGCAGAAACCAAGACGGGAAAGGAAACATATTATGGTTATATACAGGACATATGGGAACTTGACTATCGACGTGGTTTGAAGGTCCCTTTGTTTCGGTGCAAATGGGTCAATATGACACGAGGCGGGGTAACAGAAGACCCGCAGTACGGAATGAAAACAGTGGATCTCAGCAATCTTGCGTTTGCAGACGAACCATTCGTCCTAGCCAATGATGTGGCACAGGTTTTCTATGTGAAGGACATGTCTACCAAGCCGAGAAAAAGAAAAGATAAGGAAGCGAATGCATCGTACGATGAGCCAAAGCGGCACATAGTTCTTTCTGGGAAGAGAAACATCGTGGGAGTGGATGACAAGATAGACATGTCAGGAGATTATGAAAAGTTTGATGAAATTTCTCCATTCACAGTGAATATTGACCCGAGCATCCAGTTAAATGATGAAGATTTTCCATGGCTACGGTGCAAAGGGAACACGCGAAGAAAAAGTTTCACACCCAAAGATTTGGGATGTGATCGGCTTCACTATCATCACTTTCTTCTGTGTTTCACACCCAGGAGGGAATCTCTGTAATAGTTAGGGTAGCTAGTTATGTGTTTTGGCATTTGAAACGCGAAGAAATTTTATGTGTAAGCAAATTCTTTCATGCATTTACTGATTTTTTCAACTAAATGACCCTGAAATTGAGGAGCATTTTAAATGAACTCAGAAAAGGTTGAAAGTCGGCATGGTATCATAATTTCACCGACATAGCATGTGCAAAAAAGTAGAAAGGGTTACCGCAAAAACTGGATGCACTTCGTGTACAAAATGGACAATCTCTTTCTAATTATCAGGGTTTCGGACGAAAACTCATCCGTTACAAAGGCATTTCATTTTTTAAATAACCTAAGCATATAATGATAAAACACACTAAGATTAAACATAAGAAATAAGAATCACCGAAAAATCTATTTTCAAAGTTAAGTTACTCACAAACTAGTGATTCACATAAATTTCAAATAATTCAAAATTTAAACTATTCAAATTTGTAAACTATCGGTACTAACAGAAAGTTTGTAATTTTTTGTACCAAAAGCAAAAATATTCACAAAGAAACTCTAAATACAGCAAAAAACAACTCAAAAATAAATAAAACAAAAATAAATAAAGCAAAAAAATAAGAAAAAAAGCCCACCTATTGGGCCACAGCGGCCTGCATACGACTAGAAACTCAAATTCTAGTTGGGCCAGGATGTAGGCCCGCTAGCCCAGTTGGCTTAACAGGGCATCGTAGCAGAGGTAGGCCCAGAAGGCCTGCTTAAGAGAGGAGCTCGAGACAGCAGCGACGGCGGGGCTTATAAGCAGGTGCGAGTGCCCCTCGGCTAGCGAGGTGGGACTAAACTTTTGCGCCCCTCGCCTGGCAGTGCACACCCTTTAGTACCGGGTCGTGGCTCCAACCGATACTAAAGGGGGTCCTTTAGTACCGGTTGGCGCCACAACCCGGTACTAAAGGGGGTGCGGTTCCCGCCGCTTGGCCTGGCCAAAACAGACCTTTAGTACTGGTTGGTGGCTCCAACCGGTACTAAGGGTGGGTTCTATATAAGAAATACTTCAAAAAAAATTGTCAGTTTCTAATCTCTCCCTGCTTCTTTCTCCTCTACCCCGTCGCCGCCGCCCCTCGACGCCGCCCCCGTCGCCGTCCGTCGCCGTCCCCGTCCCCGTCGCTGTGCCGCGCCCCATCGCCGCGCCCCGCCCCGTCCTCCCGTCGTTCCCGCCCGCCCCGTCCCCGTCCCCGTCCTCGCCGCCCCGTCCCCTTCGTCGCCGCCTCGTCCCCGTCCCCGTCGCCGCCCACCGTCGTCGCACCTCGCCGGTGAGCTCCTGCCCCGGCCGCCAACCACACACACACACACGCACACTATTATAGAATTGTTAGCAATCTTTCTGTTTTTTAGTTATAGAATTATTAGAAATGTTAGTTTTAGTTATAGAAATGTTAGTTATATAGAAATATTAGAAATGTTAGTTATATAGAAATGTTAGTTATATTAGAAATGTTAGTTATATAGAAATGTTTTTAGTTATAGAAATATTAGAAATGTTAGTTTTAGTTATAGAAATATTAGAAATGTTCGTTTTAGTTATAAAATTTAGAATTTGCATATATGAAATCACAATCCATCATTTAAAAAATGTTACTTTACTTTTGCGGCATATAGTATTTGTTGTCGACGATGCCTGGCCCGCATCCTCGCCGTCGACCTGTTCGCGACGACGTCCTACTTCAGAAGACCCATGTCCGGGACTGGGCTCCGCCGGGCTGGTACTGGGAGGTGCTACCTTCAGGGGCGCGACGCTTGGTGAGGAACCCGGCCCCGGGTCCTGTCGTCGACCCTCATCTCCTTTGGTGGCATTCGCGTGGGCCACTTTCGGTGCGGAGGGAGCCGGCCCCGCCGGAGGTGGTACGTCGCCGTGTCAGGGATGAGGACGAGCACATCCATCGCTACATGGCTGCTATCGACGTCAGGTTCTCCAATACCTGGCAGGTTCTTTTGGGAGATCACCCGAGCTATGATCCAGTGATGGTTCCTTCTCTTTGGGTGTCCACCGCCCGCACCTCAGGAACCGCGAGTGACCTAGATTACTCTGTAGTATTCGATCTTTATTAGCTTGCTAGCTAGCTAGCTAGTGATGTATTCGATATTATATCTATTATTTGAGACGATGTATTCGAGATTATATCTATTATTCAAGACGATGTATTCGAGATTATATCTATTATTCGAGACGACGTATTCGAGATTATATTCGATGATGCTTATTATGTACTATGATTGATTTTGTTTTTCCTTATTAATTGATTGCATCCATGCATTGTAATTTGAATATATTTCTTTTGGATTAGTTAAACAAAACCTATGG
Source organism: Triticum urartu (assembly GCF_003073215.2). NCBI lineage: Eukaryota > Viridiplantae > Streptophyta > Magnoliopsida > Poales > Poaceae > Triticum > Triticum urartu. Next base: position 740,275,983 of record NC_053024.1, read on the forward strand.
CGGACAATACCGGCAGAGAGGGAGAAGAGGCCCTGTTCAATATCATACACAATCCTCGCGGGCCAGATGATGATCAGAATGAAGAAGATTATGATGGCTCCGAATATCTAAACAACACCGGGGAGGGTGATATGATATTCGATCACGACGACCGAATTGATGAAGTCATGAACTATGAACATGATGAAGAAAATGTTGATCTTGAAACAACAAAGAACGGCGAGGTATATATATTTACATAAGCAGGCATCTGGTGATCATCACATGTTTTAAATGACTTGAAGATATATTAACGAATCGATCTTTCTTCTTTTAGCCATCCGGATCGAGCAAATCTTCAGGCAACAGGAAACGAGGCCCGAACAAAAAGTTGAAGGAGGGCATAAAGTACAATATCGAGGCCATCAAACCTAATGGCGAACCATTAGCGCCTAAGAAGATTGCGGACAAGTTCATTCGTCAGTGCGGAGTTCTTGTGAAGGACCAACTCCCGATCTCCCTTCAAGAATGGAGAGAGCCAGCAAAGCCACGTCCAGGAGTTACATTTTTCGATGACAAACAAAAACTTCTGCTTTGGGAAACGCTCATGGAACATTTCACCCTACCAGATCATTTCACAGATGCAGATGTGGAGAATGTCTAGGACGCTGCTCTTAGGAAGATGGCGGTTGCATTCAAGAACCACAAGATTCGTGAATGGGCCAAGTACGTCAAGGGAGGAAGGAAGACTCCAGTATTCGAGGGAACACTAGAGAAGCAAAGTGCTCGTTGGGACGATTTCATGAAATTCAAGGATTCGGAATTATATAAGGAACGGTTGTGAAAAAGCAAGGCCAATGCCGCAAAAAAGGATAAGTTCCATAAGCTGGGGCCAGGTGGCTATGCGGTGGGAATGCCTAAGTGGGATAAGTCTGAGAAAGAGATGCTGGATGCAGGTGTCACTCCAGAAACATTGAGCTGCCCCCCCCAGGTGCAGGACTTCGTTCTATGTGCATGGGGGGAGTTGGACCCGAAGATAGGCAAAGTTTTGAAGAAGGCATGTCTAGACGGAGCAGAAGATAAGCTACTTGTTGCAATAGAAGAGGCTCGATCGGGGGTGTTCGAGCCCAACAGAGAGAACGACGAGCTTACGCATGCCCTGGGAAATCCTGAACACCCGGGAAGAACACGAGGCATGGGCGCTATTCCGTGGTATGAGGGATTTTCGGACTGGAACGCCGACTACAGAATCCGTGCGAGAAAGAAGATTGCGGAGGAGAATAAGAGGAAGATGGAGGAGGAGCAGAGGAAGCTAGACTATGAACGCCTTCAAGGCCTAGAATCAGCGCAAGCGGACTTGGCAGTCAAATTCCAGCGGCAGCAGGAGCAGATCGACTCACTTAGCCAGCAAAGGGGGTCTCAGCAGCTAGCGGATGATCCACCATTGGATAGCACCGTCCCATCCATGCCGAGAAGCAGCATGGGTTCCGCCCCGGGCGACGCATTGCTGGATAGCTACCCAGTGGATGACATCATGGAGAACACTAACTGTGAGCTACACTTCAAAATGAAGAACATATCCATGAAGGTGGCGGACGCCCTTGCTTTTACAAATCCCCCCGAGGCAACCTTCCATTGCAACCCGATTCCAGCGGGCTATGCTCGTGTCTTGGTTGATGAGGTGGTGGACCAATATTCGGGGCTAGAGCTTGACATTCCTGGAGGTGACGATGAGCACACACTGCGAGAGGCCAACCATCATATCATCCTATGGAGAAAGGATTGCATCATCTTTCGAAGGCCACCGACACCGGGTCATCCGACTCCTCGTCGAAGTCTGCCACCGAGTCAGCAGACTCCCGCTCCTCCAAGTCCACCAACGCGTCAGGCCACTCCTCCTCCAAGTCCGGCACAGCTTCAGGCCACTCCTCCTCCTCCAAGTCTGGAAAAGCGTCAGGACACTCCTCCTCCAAGTCCGGCATAGCTTCAGGCCACTCCTCCTCCTCCAACTCAGCCACGTCAGCCGTCTTCGCCGCCTCAGCAATCATGGAAGAGAGCCGCCTCAGCTATGGTGCGTAGCGGTACAAGTCGAGGTAGTACTGGAGGTATAGGCGGAGGCAAGCGATTTCAATATGGTCCAAGCCTCGCGCCTCTTCCGCAGAGGCCTTACGACAGGTCTGAGGAGGAAAACGTAGCCATATCGAAGGCTGAGGTGGAAGCCCATTTTGCACCGAAACCGCCACCGCCGCCAAGGGAGAAAGTGCATGTGGAAAAGATTGACCACTTCATTTGTATGGCTAGAGCACCAGCTCCCAAGCCTGTTGACACAGACTATGAGCGCCACATCAAGAAGTTAAATCGAGCACGTCTACAGAAAGAGGCAAGCTCAAGCTAGAGCAAATCAGCTGGCAAAAGGAGCGGTAAAACCATTCCCCAGCTGGGAGAACAGGCGGCACAATCAATCCCCCCGCTTGTTGTGCCAACAATACATGAGAGTAGGCGCGCCCAATATTATTATGGGCAAACCGTTAACGTTCCTGGGGTGGGCGATGTGGTAATAACCGAGAAGCATATTGCGCAGGCTGAAACGATCGGGATCACTGTTGGACAACTCCTCGGTATCGAGCCCATGTCTCCGACTAGAGAGGAGGAAATAAAACGGAAATATGTCTGGGCCCAACCTTTGGTCGAGCCAGACGAGGTCAATAAGCTCCGAACGAGAATGTATGAATTGCATCAATGGTACATGGACATTACCAAGATTTCCAATCGAGAGTCCCTCATGCTGAATGTCAAGAAGGATCATTACTACCATGAGAAAGCTGTGACCGTTGAGTATTCAGAACTATTTCAGCTATACAATCAAGACGCACTCGACAAATCTATCGTCAGTTGCTATTGTCTGTAAGTGATTTCTTTCTGTAATTTAAGTCTCAAGCTAGCTGTAGTGATCATTTTGATCAATCAGTACCTGTAATTATCCTCACTATATTCTTTTCTGTGGTATTATGCAGGATGAAGATTTATGAAATGAAAAAAGGTGGACGCTATGGCATTGGGTTCGTTGACCCAAATACCATTAATGAATACACATGGAAAATAGATTCATATTACGAAAAAAGTGTAGAGGAAAGCATGCTAGAGTTCTTCAAGCACCTCAAATACAATGAAGATATACTACTTCCTTACAACTTCGAGTGAGTCACACTATCTTGTACTACAAATTCTGTTTTTGCCTACTAGCTAGCTACATGTTTTTGCTTACATATGCCCGCTTAATTAAGGCATGCAAACATGTGTGCATGCAGATTCACTGGATCTTGTTAATCATTAAAGTTGATGAAGGAACAGTTGAAGTACTAGACTCACTACTTAAGAAAGCAAGTGACTACACCATCGTAAAGGGGATAGTCAACAAGTAATTTCAATCATTATTAACTATATCTCGGCCTATTTAATTAGTTCGTCATTTCCTGATAACAACTATTTAATAACTCATTTATTCATTTTCTTTGTCGGCGAGCGGGGCTTGGGCAAAGTTCATCAGGGTCACTCCAAGCTCATGGAAACAAAATCTGAAATGGTATCGACCCAGGTAAGTAATTAAGTAGTACTAGCTAGCTGCCATCTCTTTAATTATCATGCTTGATTAATTATTATCTGATCAAATTCCATTCTCGTAAAGGCCCTGAAGCAGGTGTCGGGGAATAATCTGTGTGCATACTACGTTTGCGAGAACATTCGCATGATGGCGTCCGAAAGGAGCAAATCTCAAAGACAGGAGTGGGTACGTTTGTCAGAACACTATTCACAATTTTTACACCATTGTCGATATCTAGTCACACAACTAATACATATGCATATTGATCTCCTCCTTAACAGTTCAAAGAGGTGCGGGAGAAGCTCCTAATAGAGGACCGCATAGAAGCAATTCAAGAAAAAATAGCGGGATTTTTGCTCGACCAGGTTATAGATCCCAAAGGAGAATACTATTACCCGCTACCGCCCCCGTGAACCACTTCCAATTATTATCGTGCTCCGAAGGCACCAATTAGGCTAATGCCACTGGCACCGAAGGCACCAATTAGGAGAAATTGTGTGCGTGTGTGTGTATATATATATTATGATCGGTTCTACTAGAAATTCTATTTATATATATGCATAACATGTACAATATGTAGTATCGTAAAATACCAGCAAATGAAAAAGAATTAAATGGAAAACACAAAATTAAATGAAAAAGAAATCATAAACCCAACCCCCCCAACCTTTTAATACCGGTTGGTGACACCAACTGGTACTAAAGGGCTCCCTGCCCCTGAAGCTGGCTCATGCCACGTGGTTTCACTTTAGCACCGGTTCGTGCTGAACCGGTACTAAAGGGGGGGGGGGCTTTAGTGCCTACACTTTAGCGCCAGTTACCAAACCGGCACTAAAGGGCCTTACGAACCGGTGCTATTGCCCGGTTCTGCACTAGTGTCTGCACTAAGGCAAACTGATGCATGAACACACTCCATGTTACAACTTTAGATCTTGTGGGCTTTTGTATTTTTACTACATAGTTTTTATCTGCGCAATAAGAAGTTCTCATGTCATTTTTATCCAAACGAATAGTCCAGTTCTAATATTCTTCTAACAAAACCAAAATGCAGCTCTGATGACATTAAAAAAACATAAATCTTCAATTCCCAGGGAAAGAAGTATACAAAGAATTGTAATCCACAAACCTGTGATCACCAAAACAGAAAGCAGGGAGGATAACATAGCGTCCTCATAGTTGTGTCATTTCTGCCATTTGTTGCCAAGTTGCAGGCCAATATTGACATAGAAATTAATTAGCGGAGTTAAACAGAACTGCTAGCGATTGGCCCTTATTTGTGAATAGAAGGCATGTCCAAATAAATCTCATATAGATCAGAAATAACCGCATACAAATTTAGAAAACCCAACCAAACGTCAGCATATAATATATTAAAGTACAGTGGAAGTACCATGAAGAGTGGCATCATTAGCACGACACCCAAGTGCTGAATACCAACACATCTATCATCATCTATATACGTTCCCTACCTACCAAGATAATACATTATTTCCTTCAAATAAGTTCTAGCTAAACTTGAATATATTTCATTTGCAGTGCACAATGATTGCCGAGCAAAAAAAAACAAAATCAGAGTTTCAGGTTCAGATCCTTTGAGTACCTTCAGTCAACCTTCTTAAGCTTTGTAGCCACAAATGAACAGATTTTTAAAGAAAACCGTTCTTGCATCAAACTTGATTTTCTTTCAGGTTTGTCTAGAGTTATTGCACATCTAATTGACTCAATCAAACTAAAAAGGAAAAGAAAAGGACAACCGAAAATCTTGTACGAATCTTCGCATAAAATCAATGATATAGGACTTAGATATGCAATACTTAGGTCACATCTAGATGTGCTTTAGCAAAACTGTTTTATTTAAGGTGTGCTGAAGAACACTTGTCGATGTCCAGCATAACCTATGCCAGGTCCGCCCAAGACTCTAGATAGGCATTAGGTCGAACATATGATCACCAGTACAGAGAAAACGTAGAAACTCCATTTAGATGACCAGTGCTCGAAACATAGATTCAACCTGAAAAAATGGATAGCAATACCTTCACCTGAGCAATAGCATCAGCAAGGAAAGTAATATGTAATTCTAGAGAGGTAAACACATATATGTCCTCTGAAAATCCATATTCCAGTGAACTGTTATTGTCTTACTCTCCTTCTTGTAGTATTTATAACTCTTTTGAAGGAAAGCTTCACTAAACAATTGACAAACTTGCGTACCATTCAAGAGAAAAAGCAAGACATGTTTTCTTATGTATTCATTGGGTGTAATTCAGCATCACAGAACCTCACCATCTTAGGAGAAAAGATAAAATTTGTGCAATGGAGTTTTAATATCAAAATCTATCTTAGATGTTGCAAGTCAAAATTAAAAGCACTAACATGGATGATTTATCCCCCGTCACCTTAGCGAGGCCAGAAGCAATCACTGGGTTAGAAAAGCATGGGGCTTCATCGTTGTTTTCTCTGTAAGCAACAAAATAGTGTGACAACAAAGTTGGTATAGATACATTTACCAGCTTGGCACTTAGAAACAGTGTTTACAGATACTACGACAATGTGAACTGCAGATTGAAGGTGCCATGGCCTAAATTTAAAATAATAGCACCATGGTGTGATAATCTTATGGTGCTGAATAGTTTTAAAAAGCGCGCTAAGCCTCTTAGCGGCGGACCTCTTCTAAGAGCTATAGCGTGCTATTTAAAATATTTGCTCATGTGTTTGAATCAACGTCCCTTAGCGCAAGACCTCTTGTAAACGCTGTAGCGGGCTATTTAAAACCATGCCTGCCTGAACACAAATGTCGAGTAAGAACGAACGCCCATTTTAGTTATATTGATACAGATGATCCATTAGCGATTCCAAATAGGCTGCCCAGCAAAATACGACCCCCACCGTAGAGCACACAAACCAATGAAGGAAGATGCTTGCATGTCATCCAATATTCTGATCTAGCAATGATCTGTACCCTCCTATTTATCATCATTTATTCACAGTAACTCCAAAAGAGCAAGAAAAAAAAGTAGTGACCATGGTAAAGAATTTACCAGCATCAAAGGCTTGTGCCCCCGATTGTAATGGATATGTTACACTTATATATCCTGCGAACTGTAAAGCCATGATCTACTAATTAGCTAATTCTAATGGTCCGTAACAATATGTAACAATTTGCCAGGAAACTGAATTATGAGGAAATGCATAAATGAATGTTATGGTTCTAGTGATGTGCAGGAACGCTGCCTCCTCCTTTCATTGAATTATGTGAGGGTAAGAGCATCTCCAGCCGCGCCCCCAACAGGCCCTCCCCAGGCGTTTTTGCCGCGCCGGCACCGAAAAAACGGCCCAGTCGCGCCCCCAGGACGCCGAAAACGCCGGATCGGGCCTTTTTTCGCCCGGCGGTCACAGGCCGAACCCGGCGCACTAGGGGGCAGTTGGAGGCTCCGGCGCAAGGGGAAAGCGCGGCTGGCCCACGCCGTCAGGGGAAAAGTCAAGGTTTTCTTCCCCGACTCGCCTCCCACCCCCCGCGCCCTCGGCCGCCAGTAGCTATATCCCGGCGCCGCCCATCGCCTTTCACCACTAGATAGCCATTCCACGCCAGAAAAATAGCAGAGCTTCGCTGCGACAGCCCCTCCAACAGTAGCTGGGCGTTTCCGGCCGCGGAGGGGCAGTTTAGCGGCAGGGACACGCCCACCGGGCGCAAGGTGTTCGGCGATTTGCATGACTCGGTGATGGACTCGGATGACGAGGAAGCGCTCGCCGCGCTGCTGGAGGAGGAAGCCGAGGCCGACATCCAGGAAGAAGAGCATCTTATGGTGTTCGCCGCCCTCGCCCAGCTGCTGGCGAGCAATGAAAAGCCGCGGCGAGGTGGCTCGGCACCGGGGCGGGTGAAAGCAAAGAATCGGCATCATCTCGAAGGCTACTGCATGCTCTACTCCGACTACTTCGCTGATGCTCCACTTCACGCCGAGAAAACATTTCGGCGCCGTTTTCGGATGAGCCGAAAGCTCTTCCTCAGGATTGTGAATTCCATCCGGGAGTTCGACAACTACTTCAAGTGCAAGATGGATTGCACCAGCGCCCTTGGATTCACCTCCATCCAGAAGTGCACGACAGCGATGAGGATGCTTGCATACAGAGCTCCCGGTGATTCACTCGACGACTATGGGCGCATGGCCGAGTCCACCAGCATAGAGTGTTTCTACAAGTTCTGTCGGGCAGTGGTGGCAGTGTTTGGACCGCAATACTTGAGAACACCCAATGTGAAAGACACTGCTCAGAACCTAGCACAAAATTCAGCAAGAGGATTTCCTGGGATTCTTGGAAGCATCGACTGTATGCATTGGAAATGGAAGAATTGCCCATTTGCTTGGCAGGGGATGTACAAAGGCACCAAAGGCGGTTGCAGTGTGGTACTTGAGGCGGTGGCCACACAGGACCTCTGGATTTGGCACTCCTTCTTTGGTATGCCAGGAACTCACAATGACATCAACGTGCTGCAGTGCTCTCCAGTGTTTACCAAGCTTGTTGAAGGTCATTCTCCTCCGGTGAACTTCGAGATCAATGGGCGGCACTACAACAAGGGGTACTATCTAGCTGATGGCATCTATCCGAGATGGTCGACATTTGTGAAGACGATCTCAAACCCTGTGCCAGGAGGCAAGAACGCCTGGTTTGCGAAGATTCAGGAGGCTTGCAGGAAGGATGTCGAGCGGGCATTTGGTGTGCTCCAATCTCGATTTGCTGTTGTCCGGTACCCCGCTCAGACCTGGTTGAAAGATCAAATGTGGGAGATTATGACTTATTGTGTCATCTTGCACAACATGATCATTGAGAGTGAGCAAGAAGACCCTATGTTTGACACTGAACCATACTACATGCAGGGTCCTCTAGCCGAAGTTGATCACCAGCTACCGGCAACCTGGACTACCTATCTCAGTATGCGTCAGGAGATCCGAGACCCACAGGTGCATCATCAACTGCAACAAGATCTGATAGAGCATCTATGGAGGCTTAAGGGCGACGCCGGGTGCGACGTGTGATGAAATATGAGTTTTTATTTGTTGAACTATATAATTTGTATTGAACTATTTGTTGTTGTACTATTTTGTTGAAGTATTTGATATTTCTGTGATGAAATATGTGATAAAAAAATTATGTGCATAATTGAACGCCGAACAACGGCGAACCACGCTGAATATGGGCCTATTGTCGCCCATATGGGCCCTTTATTCGCCGAAATGGGGCTGAAAAGTGGGCCAATTTCGGCGCGTGGGGGCGACGACTGGGCGTGAAACCGCCCCCAGCGCCGATTGTATCGCCGGCTCGCCCCTAGGGGCGATTTTTATGCGTCCTGGGGGGGGGGGGGCTAGAGATGCTCTAAAACACGGGTCTTCCTCCCCCGCCGGCGAACAAAACGATGAGTCATGCCATCACGCTTCCCTCTTTTCTTTTCTCTCCTTCTCCTTCATTCTATAACCACCGGTGCAACCGTACATGAGGCATCACGCTGCCACCGAAGTCATCTACACCCGCCGCCGCCGCCCCAGATCCGGTCGCCTCCGCCTATTTCTAGCAGCGACAGAAGCACCGGGCGTCCTCCACGAGCTCCTTCGTGTCGCCTCACCGTCGCCACCATCGCCTTCCATTGACCCGGCGAGATGCGCCGCCGACACCTGGACCCCGCATCCCCGACCGCCTCGAGCTGCGGCACCCGCACTCCCGCACGGCCCAGCAGTCGCGGACTCGGCGCTTAATGCGAGGCTAGGCGGAGGAGCGTCGGGCGACGAGCCGCTCCCAAGGACGGCAACTGGGCCCCCTGATTGTAGCGCCTGCAGTTCTTTTAGATGATCCACGTTGAGGCTTCTTGTTCATGTGTTTGAGTTTAGAAGTGGCGGGAGTAGGATATGATGTATAGAAGGAAGTCATTTGCGTGATTTCAGAATCGAGATCATTGCCTTCCATGATTGTAGGGGACGTGGGATCGCAGAGACTCCTCTCGTGGTGGAGCATGGTCAGTCATTGGAAAACGCTAAGCGCACATCATAGAGGTATTAAATAAATAATGACGGTTAGATTTAGTCTTATGGACTAATTGTATGGTGTTGATTGGTTTGTGAGGTGTTGTGGGACTAATTACGGGGTGCACATAAGAAAGTTTTTGTTTGATTGTTTAATAGTAGTGGAGATGGAGATCAGATCACCGTCTTTCCAAACTTTTCATTGCCTAATGCATCGGAGGTTAGAGTTGCCTATCTTCTCTTGAATAGTTTTTCTGACTGTTAGCGTACTGAATTTTGTATTGCTAATAAGTAACAATTGGACTTGACATCAGTCCATGCACTTTAATTTTTGTAAGTTAATCTAGGGTAAAACTATGATAAATACGTATTTGGTTTTCGAGAGTAGACCGATATATTAAACACGTTTTGGTTGTGATTTTGCAGCATAATCAGATTATTTGCTCAGTAACCCAAACCTATGTAAACGTGTGAAAACAACTCCATGGTAGTCAAACCATAGACACCTCTGGTACCGCAACTGAATGCAACCGAATTCCAGGGTGCCATGTTATAAAGGCCAATCTTACATATAAGCTACCAAACTAAGCTTGCACTCAAGAATAGTCTACATTCAGGAAAGATAATTACCTATTTTAGACTGTTCATTTTTTGGAACGTGAACATGATAAAGTTTATTACTAATGCCATGTCACTACCAGAATCGCTGAGTTTGCCGAGTTTCCAACGTGCTAGGCAAACCCTAGAAATAACTTGGCATTGTGTTTGCTGAGTTCTGTTCTCGGCAAACGTCACTTGGTTGGACGGATGCGAGCAATCATTACTTTACCGACTTCTTATTATAGGGCACTCGACAAACATTAAACAGCCATTGCTCAGTTTTGAAAAAAATTGAACTCGGAAAACTACTATGTTAGGAATAACATGCATGTTAATTTGTAGGAACGACATATATTTGGTGCAGATTATATGGATACGAGGTATGTGCGTCGGTTTGTTCGGTTAGACCAATTAGATTTCGGTTAAATACTGTATCGGTATTTCGCTACATATGGATTCATATTTTCTTTTGGTTTCATTATACACTAAATTATTTCAGTAAGGTTTTTGTATATACCATATTAGCCAAATTTCATGTGAATTCAAAATAGAGATCAGAACAGTTTACTTTTTTCTATATGTTAATATATTAGCATTTAATTTTAGGAAATGACCAATATAATGAAAGTGAACATGTTTAGATCAATACATTATGATGTGACAGAAGCAAAGCAGATGCAACCGAAGTGCAACCATCTAAGCATGTACATAAGCTCTACCGAATGAGCATTTTCTGTACGCATGATTTTATTTTATCAAGTATAGACTAGGCTTTTCTTTTTTCATGAGAAAAAATTATGAACAAGAAAAAAGTGCTAAATAATGGTCGATAATGCATGCATCTATTCCTTTTCTCTTTAAAAAGATCTAATTGTTTTTGTTGTTGATTTGGTGAGGCTCTTTCATCTTATATATAAAGTAAACTTCTAATTACTCTACAGATTTGGTCAAAATAGGTGCCAAGTTAATGAGCAATCAACAAAATTGTTTTCAATGTGTCGAAGGGATCGTATACCAAGATTTAGAGGTGATTAAATAATTTAATTTTTTTATCTATATAGAAAACCTTTGAGTACATGCAAGTCATTTCATATTCTATTATTTTAAGTATTAAATTATAACTATGATAAGACTTGAATGTTAAACATGTAGGGTCATAGGACAAGATGGAACTGTTCCAGTATAAATTTGGGAATTCCAGATTTCATTAGTCCTGGTAAATGAAATGTAGTCTCAAACTCAACCCATTGCAGATTACCAAACTAGCCGTGCGAATGTACGGGTTGACGATTAGTACTATAAATCTTCTATAGATAGCTTTCGCATGGGCCGGTGATCTACAATTTTCCATTAATCTCTATTTTAAACTAATATGTTTGTTATATGACCACTATACTTGAGATATTTTCTAAGCTTATGTGTTTAGTGACTTCTTTTCTTTTTCTGCCGAAGGTTCATACGACCACATGAGCGGGAATTCTCGCATGATAAATCGTCGAACGCCCTGTCGCCTATGGTTCATTTTTGTTGAAGCCGCTAGGATTCCATACGACCGGTTAAATGACCACGATGGTCCTAAGAAAAGGCCTACCAAGAGTTATATGAGAAATGGGATCTTTGGGTATATCAACAATAACAAGATCAATCACGACAGGACAATCATTAGTTTGAATGATAACACCATGCTTAATCCCTACTGCTTGCGTAAATGTAGAATTGGCCATATTTAATCTAATCTCACTACTAGCATAAGGACTAAGATTGAGACTATCATAAACAAACTTAGGGATAGTGGAAACACTAGCACCTAGATCATATAAAGCAAAGGATTTATTCAAACCAATCTCAATCTCAATAGTAGGCTCAAAAGAATCCTCTTGTTTAGGAGTTAACTTACTGAATAGCTTCTTTCTTCCACCATCCAACTCATGTACCTTGTTCGCAACATGATCAACAAAGACCTTATATGCCTCATCATTTGATACCTCAAGTAGTGGGTGTTTCATTGCTATCATCTTCACGAACTCTACAATTGTATAAGTATACTTGGAAACATGGCTTTTATCAAGTTCTTCTACACTTTCTTGTTTACTTCTCATCATCTTGACATCTTCAACAGGGTTAGGTTCCGATTGACCTACAAACTTGGCTAGAATCGAAGTTTAGCTCTCTGCAATTTTAGTCACTTGTGCTTCCATGCTCTTAGTTGTTCCATCTATAGCCTAACATCATTAGTGAGTCCAGCAATCTTACTGGTCAATTAACCAAGTATGTTATTATGATTGTTGAAGATATTTTTGAAGGTTTCATTCTGCTCACTTTGTTTCATGTTATGGTCAGATTTACCTTAATTCTTCTTTAGTAGTTGTGGATGCTTGCGAGAGGGGGTAATCATAAGAGGGTTGCCTTTTCATGTAAGAACAACAACCTAGCACTGGTCCACCCACATATCAAATTATCAAAGTAGTGAACATGAATCAACTAAAAATGATGAACGTGAGTAGACGAGAGTTCCCATGTGTCCTCAAGAACGCTTTGCTTAATAGAATAAAACTTTTCGGCTTGTCCTTTGCTAAAAAAGGATTGGGCCATCTTGCTACACCTTTGTTACTATTATTACTTGTTACTTGTTACTAAGTACCTTGCTACGAAATTATCGGTTATCACTATTTTTAGCACTTGCAAAGAATACCTTGCTGAAAATTGTTTGTCATTTCCTTCCACTCCTCGTTGGGTTCAACATTCTTACTTATCGAAAGGACAACGATTGATCCCCTATAATTGTTGTTCGTTAGTCACCGGAAGTGTTTTAGAGATAAAAACTTCTTACTGGAAATGTTCTAGAACGCGTCTAAAATTATTTTAAGGGGTGCCTAAAATTTCCTGGACCTTCTGGAATTTTTACGGATTAAATGGTCGCAGAAAAATCTTGTCCCAATTTGAGGGGACAAGATCGCATGAATCATGGGATGATGCAGGCAACTCTATTTCCATGTTTGGTGGCTTTTTTGGAAAGCCACCTTTTGGGGCTTTCCCTAAAAGGTGTGTAGGATGACATGTGGTGGTGAGTCCCCCCAAAAGGGGGCCCACACAAGGGTGGCTTTGTTGGAGGTGGAGCTCCCCTTTCCCCTTTTGTGGCTTTTAGGTGGAAAATATCCAAGGTTGTTTTGGGTTTCCCCCTCTAGCCTCTACCCCTTGCCTCATACTATAAATACAGGTGGAGAGAGCTCTCCATTTCATCTTAAGTTCTCTTTCGACACATGCCATGCAATGATCGGGCTTTCTATATCTCTCCCCATGAAATAGTTTCCTACGACGAAAGGCTATCTAGTCTTCCATAGGGCATAGTCCTACACGGCGAAGCCGTGCTGGATATTTGAGACCGGTTCTCTGCAATCCAGTAGAGAGGTCGTAGTTTTGATCTTAGTTCAAGAGACATGCCGAAGTTTTTTCTGGGGATCAGTCCGAGAGCCATACCCGAAAGGCTGTCCGAGGGACTATCCGAGTTTATGTCCGAGAGCCCCCCGATGGCCTATCCAAGGGACAGTTTAAGGGACTATCCGAGGGAGTACAACCTCACAGTTTGGAGGTAGTAAAATCCTACCTACGGGGATGTAGACCAATGATCTCCACAGACTCTCCTTCCGCTATGCTACGAGTCAGTAATTGTAAGTGCATCACCGGCCCCCTTAGTGGTTTTGGAGTACTGAAGACAAATGGGTTGAGGCACCAATGTTTTTATGAGTGTAGATAGGTGTTATAGTCCTAGAATATTTGGTTTAACCCATGGAAGACAATCCCTAAAATGATTTTCTTGAAGTGAAGAAATTGGTACGACCTTTGAAGAAATTGATGTGACGACTTTTTTCCCCATAGTTTCTTCTTATTTTGACTCATAGGAAAAACTGTACTGTTTAAGGGGGGTCTAGGTGAATCATATTTCACATTTATAAAGTGATCCTCAAACCTATACGTACACAAGCCGCTTCGAGTGGAGCCTTCGGGAATCTCTGGAACAACTATTTGCTAGCGACAATGATGGAGTTCTTCTGATCGCTGACGAATTTGGTCACGCTGAGGAGTTAGGATTTCGCTAGCGTGACCTTCCTATCATGAGGAAATTGAGTGCCTCGACGAAATTGAGGGTTCAAATTTCTGACCGCCGCGGGCCAGCTGTCGAGTGGATCCTTATCCTGACAACGATCATGTTTGAGAAGGGCATTTATGACAATTCATGTCGGGTTTCCCCGGGCTATAAATAGCCGCCCCCACAACCACTTATTGGTTGGCTGCTCTAGAGAGAACATGACACTTGTCCTTTGAGAGCAACCGATCCTCTGACAACTTCAAGAGAAACCTAAGTGAGGAAAAATGCAACCAGAGCCAAAGTGATTGAGCATCACTAAAGAGATTGAATTGTGTGATCTAACGCCTGTTACCTTTGAAGACTGTCATTCTTCTAGAAGGTTAGGCGTCATGTTCTAATTACTCAAGAGTAATTGTGATGTGCCGGTGAACAAATTTGTGGAAGTTTTGGAAGTCTACCTTGAAGACTTACCACGAGTAATTGGTGAGGTCTGATTGACCTTGGCTCAAGAGGAATACGGTGAGAAATACGTGTCCCCTAAGATTGTCTCATCCGCTTCAACCAGACATACAGTTGATACAACAACTGGAACTGGTCTACCAAATCATTGTGTCTTCACCAAGCCTACCTGGTTTCAAATTCCTTACCCTCAGCTTATGTATTTCCACTTCTAAAGAATTTGTGATCTATCTTATGAAGAATTTGAACTAAACACTTTCAACATGTTGTTTTTCATTTGTTCAGTTCATCTTACTCATGCTTGTATGCTTGCATGTTCTTCACCTATATCTATCTTGTATGCATGCGTTCTGGTACTGTGATGATTTAGTTCCCTCGTGTTTCTATTTGTCCACTCTAATCTTCCTCAAATTCATCAGAGTTTGACAAATTTCGAAAAATCTCCATTCACCCCCCTCTAGGAATAAACTTGCACTTTCAATTGGTATCAAAGAAGGGTACTCCCTTGTTCTGTGTGATTTTGGTTTAACAACCTAGAGTTTTAGTTATGTCGACCACTGATAACCCACAAGTCTAGGGGACCCATTGTAGCTTTTTCGATAAATACGAGTGTCGGACCCAACGAGGAGCTAAAGGTAGGATTTATATTCCCTTCAAGTTCTATCGAACACCGATACAACTCTATGCACACTTTACGTTCGCTTTACCTAGAACAAGTATGAAACTATTTTTTAGGTGTGATGCTAGAACTACTTTTAAAGAATAAAACTAGGAGTACTTTGCGAGATAATAATAGTTAGTTGTTTAGTGTAAAGATTTTTATAACACAAGATAAAGATTTGTCCATAGGCAATCGATAACTAGACCGGTAATCATTATTGCAATTTTATATGAGGGAGATGCATGAGCTAACATACTTTCCGTACTTGGATCATGTGCACTTATGATTGGAACTCTAGCAAGCATCCGCAATTACCAAAGATCATTAAGGTAAAACCCAACCATGGCATTAAGTATCAAGTCCTCTTTACTGCCATATGCAACAACCCACTTACTCGGGTATAAGCTTCTGTCACTCTCGCTACCTTGAAAGTGCAACTAATCCCTGTGTGATTTTGGTAATTCATAACAACATATACCTCGTTGAACTAATATCCATTCAAGATAAATATTTCAAGAAGTTCAATGAATGGCATGGCATGGACTAGAGATGTGGACCCCTCAAAATGCTAAGGACATATATTGGAAAAGCTCAAGACTCTTCATCTTTATTTCAGTGATCCAAGATCACATAGAGTCCATAGGAAAGCACATACTATTAAAAGGGGATGAGGTGTTGCTTAATGGCTTGGTTGCTCAAATGCTTAGTGATAGTGCTCCAAAACCCTCGGCCACTTTCTCCGTCCAAACATCTCAAAATTCTAAACTCCAACTCGGCCCCATCGATTCTTTCTATCCGGCGCCACCAAGTTCATATGACATATCCACTGCTAGAAACCCTAACAGTTCGGTCTCACCGAGATGGCCTTGCCAACGCTCTGTAACTTGATGCATTTACTTCAGTCTCACCGAGTTATGCGATCGGTCTCACCGAGTTGGCTTGATAACTTCTCTGTTGCCTTATTGCTTCACTTCGGTCTCATAGAGTTGATGCAATCAATGCCACTGAGATGATGTTTGCCCTAAGCCCTAGCAGATCGGTCTCATAGAGTTGTTCCAGTCAGTCCCACCAAGATTCCTAACATTCACATTTTTGAGCTAATCGGTGCCACCGAGTTTAATCATTCGGTCTCACCGAGATGGGTCAAATGTGTGTAAGGGTTGGATTTTGTGTGGAGGGTATATATACCCCTCCACCCCTTCTCCATTTGTGAGAGAGCAATCAGAACGTGCCTACACTTCTACCATACATTTTCTCAGAGAGAACCACCTACTCATGTGTTGAGATTAAGACATTCCAATCCTACCACAAGAATCTTGATTTCTAGCCTTCCCCAAGTTGCGTTCCACTCAAATCATCTTTCCACCATAGCCAAATCTATGTGAGAGAGTTGAGTGTTGGGGAGACTATCATTTGAAGCACAAGAGCAAATAGTTCATCATCAACACACCATCTATTACCTTTTGGAGAGTAGTGTCTCCTAGATTGGTTAGGTGTCGCTTGGGAGCCTACATCAAGATCTGGAGTTGAACCAAGAAGTTTGTAAGGAGATCGCCTACTTCATGAAGATCTACCCGTGTGAGGCAAGTCCTTCATGGGCAATGGCCATGGTGGGATAGACAATCTTGCTTCATCGTGGACCCTTCATGGGTGGAGCCCTCCGTGGACTCGTGTGACTGTCACCCTTAGTGGGTTGAAGTCTCCATCAACGTGGATGTAAGATTGCACCACCTATCGGAACCATGCCAAAAATCTCCATGTCTCCATTGCATTTGCCTTCTCCAAACCCTTCTCTTTACCATCATATGCAATGTTTTACTTTCCGCTGCTACGCTCTTAGAATTTCATGTGTAGGTTGATTGCTTGACTTATGCTATTTGCTAAAATCTTCCGATAACTAAAATTGGGAAAATGTTAGATTTTTTTTTGGTCAAGTATTCTAATCACCCCCCTCTATACATACTTTGATCCTACACACCCACCATAACTGAATCATGAACGTATTGCAACACCCTACAACGGTAATCTCACACGCTTGCGTGACACGGAGGGCACCATAGGACAGTACGAAAATAAAACATACAGCTCAAACCAATCACGATCATCAATCAACCCATAGGACCAAAAAAATCTACTCAAACATCATAGGATGACCATACATCATTGGGAAATAATATATAGCATTAAGCACAATGTTTAAGTAGAGATTACAGCAGGGAGAAGAGGTGTTACACCACTACATGGAGGGGGAGTTAGTGATGACGGCGGCGAAGTTTTTGGTGTGGATCGTCCTCATGATGATTGCCTCGACGGTGTTCCGGCACAACTGGGAGAGAGGGGGAGAGAGAGCCCCTCCTCCTTCTTATTTCTTGCCCAACCCCCTAGATGGGAGGAGAGTTCCCCCTCTGGTCCATCGCCACCATGGCGGCGAAGGGGCGGGAGCTGCTTCGAGATTAGATCTCTCTCTCTCCGTTCTCTTCTATTTCACGTTTCTGATTTCTAGCTGAAACTGTTTCTTAAATTCCCGGAGATTCGCAACTCCGATTGCACTAAAATTTTTACACGATTTTTTTCTGGATATAAGCTTCTTTGCGGCTGAAGAAGAGCCCCAACCAACGTAGGGTGTGCCCACTAGGCATTACTGCGTGCTAGTAGGGGGAGGGCGTGCCCTGGTAGGTAGTGTAGGCCATGGGCCTCCATTTCCATTGATTTCTCCTCACAAAAATCACATATATTACAAAGTAAATCACCATAAATTTTTATCGCGTTTGGACTTCATTTGATATGGATATTTTGTGATTCAAAAATGCAACAAACAGGAACTGCCATAGGCATTGGATTAGTATGTTAGTCCCAAAAAATATTATAAAATGTTGACAAAAGTATATAAAAGTTGTAAAATATTGGAATGAAAAAATTATAGATACGACGGAGACGTATTAGCATCCCCAACCTAAATTCCTGCTCATCCTCAAGTAGGTAAAGGATAAAATAATTTTTGATATGGAATTCTACCTAGCATAATCTTGATAATATAATCTAATCATGGCATGAATATTAAGACACCATTGATTCAAAGCATTAGTCTATAATTTGACATAAAGCCATCAATACTCAAGCATCCCAACAAAAATACAACAATACTCAGACAACAATCATGTGTTCCAAAATATCAATGCTAAAGGACTTTATCCCAACAAAATCATATGGCCTTGTCATGCTCCATCTTCTTAACACAAGTATTTATCATGTACTGCCCTCGTGTCAGCCAAGCAATTGGTTCATACTTTTTAACGAGCTTCAGCTTTTTCAACCCCCATGCAATACATGAGCGCAAGCCATGGATATAGCACTATGGGTGGAATAGAATACAGTGGTAGAGATTAATTTGGAGAAGAAAAAAAAGAACATAGTCTTAGATCGACGCGGCTAATCAACAGGCGGAGATGCCCAATAATTGATATAAATGCGAGTAGTAGGGATTGCCATGCAATAGATTCACTAAGAGCTATAAGTGTATGAAAGCTCAACATGAAACTAAGTGGGTGTTCATCCAACTTGCTTGCTCGAAGACCTCGGGCATTTTAGGAAGCCCATCATCGGAATATACAAGCCAAGTTCTATAATGAAAAATTCCCACTAGTATATGAAAGTGACAACATAGGAGACTCTCTATATGAAAAACATGGTGCTACTCTGAATCATAAGTGTGTTATAGGAGACTAACAATGCCCCTTCTCTCTTTTTCCCTCATTTCATTTTCTTTATTTCTTTTTTTCCTTTTTTCTTGGGATCATTTTGGCCTCACTTTCCCCCCTTTTTTCTTTTGTACGGAGTCTCATCCCGACTTGTGGGGGAATCACAGTCTCCATCATCCTTTCCTCACTAGGACATGCTCTAATAATGAATAATGATGATCATCACACTTCTATTTCCTTACAACTCAAAAAATTACAACTCGATCCTAGAACAACATGACCCTATATGAATGCCTCTGGCAGTGTACCAGGATGTACAATGATCTATCGTAACAAAGATATCAAAAAACGGGAAAGCAATGAGAATATCACGCTAGCCATCTTACGATCATGAAAGCAATATAACAATGAATGCTCAAGTCATGTATATGATGATGATGGAAGTTGCATGGCAATATATCTCGGAATGGCTATGGAAATGCGATAATAGGTAGGTATGATGGTTGTTCTGAGAAAGATATAACGAGGCGTATGTGTGATAGAGCGTACCATATCACGGGGTTTGGATACACCGGTGAAGTTTGCACCAACTCTCAAGGTGAGAAAGGGTGATTGCTTGTATCTGCGTTGGTAATTCCCCAAAGAGGTGGGGATGATGCCGCCCAGCAACCGTAAGTATTTCCTTCAGTTATGATGCCAAGGTTATCAATCCAATAGGAGAACCAAGCAACACTATGTAAACAACACCTGCCCACAAATAACAAATACTTGCAAGCCAACGTATAAGAGGGGTTCTTGAGCCCTCCTCGGTATTGTGATGGATTAAATTGTATGAGATTGGATAAATAGATCTAGCAAAAACACAAAATAAAATAAATAAATAAAAGTGCAACAAGGTATTTTTGGGTTTTTGGGATAATAGATCGGAAAATAATATTATAGGAAATAGACCTGGGGGCCATAGATTTCACCAGTGGCCTCTCTGGAAAAAATAACATACGTGGGGTAAACAGATTACTGTTGGGCAATTGATAGAAGAGAAAATAGTTATGATGATATCCAAAGCAATGATCATGTATATAGGCATCACGTCCAATATTAGTAGACCAATTCTTGCCTGCATCTACTACTATTTTACTCCACACATCGACTGCTATCCAGCATGCATCTAGTGCAATAAGAATGATGACATGATGTAGACAAGATCTATTCATGTAGGAATAGACCCCATCTTTTTATCCTTAATGGCAACGATACGTGCGTGTCATGTCTCCTTTTGTCACTGAGAATGAGCACCACAAGATCGAACCCATTACAAAGCACCTCTTCCCATTGCAAGAAAAATCAATCTAGTTGGCCAAACCAAACCAAAGTTTCGGAGAAAAAATACGAGGCTATGAAGATCATGCATATAAGAGTTCAACAAAAACCGAAATAATATTCATGGATAGATCTGATCATAAACTCACAATTCATCGGATCCCAACAAACACACCGCAAAAAAGTCATTACATCAAATAGATCTCCAAGAACATCGAGGAGAACATTGTATTGAAGATCAAAAAGAGAGAAGCCATCTAGCTACTGCCTATGGACCCGTAGGCCTGTGGTAAACTACTCATGCGTCATCGGAGGAGCACCAATGAGGATGATGAACCCCTCCGGGATCATTTCCCCCTCCGGCAAGGTGCCGGTAAATGCCTCTAGATTGGATCTGATGGTTCTGGAACTTGCGTGGCTGGAATTGTGTTTGGACGACTCCGCTAGGGTTTTTGGAATATTAGAGTATTTATAGAGCTGAGAGGTGGTGGAGGGGGTGCCTATGGGCCCCACTACCCACCAGGGCGCGCTTGGGGTCCCTGGCGCGCCCTGGTGCCTAGTGGGCTCCACAAGGCCCCTTTGGTGCACATCTTGGGCTTCCTAGATGTCTTCTAGGTAGAATTTTTTTTCCAAAAAGTTTCGCTGCATTTGGACTTCTTTTGATATTATATTCTGTGAGGTAAAAAACAAGCAAAAATAGCAACTAGCACTGGGCACTGTGTCGTTAGGTTAGTCCCAGAAAAATGATATAAAGTTGCAAGTAAATGAATGTAAAACATCCAAGACTGATAATATAATAGCATGGAACAATAAAAAAATTATAGATAAGTTGGAGACGTGTTAGCATCCCCAAGCTTAATTCCTGCTCGTCCTCGAGTAGGTAAATGATAAAAACAAAAAATTTGATGTGGAATGTTGCCTAACATGTTCATCACATAATCTTTTCTTTTGTAGCATGGACATTTGGACTTTTACATGATTCAAAGCAATAGTCTATAATTGACATGAGGGTATCAATACTCAAGCATATAAACAAGCAACCATGTCTTTGAAAATATTAGCTCAATAGTCTATAATTGACATGAGGGTATCAATACTCAAGCAAATACTAAAGAAAGCTATCCCTAGACCATTATGCTCAATCATTGATCCATTCGTGAAACACACTCAAATATTAGCTACATCCAATGGACAAGTATGATCATATTGCTCCCTAGTTGGTGCTTTATAAGAGAAGATGAAGACTCAAATAAAAATAAAAATGGCATAAAGTAAATTGATAGGCCCTTCATAGAGGGAAGCTGAGATTTGTGGAGGTGCTAGAGCTCAAGGCTTAAATTGAGAGATAAAATATTTTGAGAAATCCCAAAACTTTTCGTGCTAGATACATCATAGGCGGTTCCCAAAGATAAAATAAAGTTTATTCCTTTTTCCACCATTCTTTCACAATCCATGGCTAGCCGTATCCATGGGTGCCCTCCATACCAACGCTTTCCAAGGAATTTATTATTTGACAACATAAGTTTTTTTTTCATTTCAAGACTGGGCATCCCTATTACCTTGCCACACTCTTGTGTAATGACAAGTGAAGAAACACTCATCTTGAGAATAACATATCTAGCATAGAAAATATCGGCCACCCCCTGCCGCTTCATGAGCTGTACGGGCACACAAAAAGGAAATTCATTTTAAAAATTAGAGTTGGCACATACAAATTTACTTGGCACGGCATGGAAATACCGCATATAGGTAGATATGGTGGACTCATTTGGCACAACTTGGTTTATGGAGTTTGGATGCACAAGCAGTATTCCCTCTTAGTACCAGTGAAGGCTAGCAAATAGATTGAGAAGCAACCAACAAAGAAGAAAAAACGATCATAAACGAGCATTAAACATGACTAACACTGAATAATGCGCCACAAGTAGGATGTAACTTCAATGCATAACTATTGACTTTCGTGCTTGCATAGGAAATCACAAACCTTAACACCAATATTCTTACTAAAGCATAATTACTCACAAACATGACTCACATATTACTATCTCCATATCTCAAAACCATTACAAGGAATCAAGTTTATAATATCCAATGATCTTCATGAAAGTTTTTATTATATCCCCCTTGGATATCTATCACTTTGGGACTAATTTCATATATTACCATTGGTAATAACAAGCTCTCAAATAAATTTATGTGAAGAACATGAGCATAGACAACCTTTTTCATCTCTCAAAATAATATAAGTGAAGCATGAGAGAATTTCTTAAAAAATTTGCTCACTCTCAAATTGATCTAAGTGAAGCATGAGAGTATTTCTTCAAAAAGTAAAGCACCACCATGCTCAAAAAGATATAAGTGAAGCACTAGAGCAATTCCATAGCTCCAAAAATTTAAGTGAAGCACAAAGAGCAATTCTAACAAATCATAGCATCATTATGGCTCTCTCTAATATTTGTGTCTAGCAAGGATGGTTGTGACAAACTAAAAAGAAAAACAATCAAAGACTCATATAATAAAAAGATGCTCCAAGCAAAACTCATGATATGTGACGAATAAAAATATGGCTCCAAGTAAAATTACCGATGGTTGTTAGAAGAAAGAGGGGATGCCTTCCGGGGCATCCCCAAGCTTAGTTGCTTGGTTCTCCTTGAATATTACCCTGGGGTGGCATGGGCATCCCCAAGCTTAGGCTCTTTTCACCCCTTGTTCCTTCATCCATCGTGATCACGTCACTCTCACCACCCACCATAAGAGAATCATGAACATATTACAACACCCTAGAGAGGTAATCCCACAGGCTTGCGCGACACGGAGGGCACCATAGGACGACACCAAAATAAAACATACAACTCAAACCAATCACGATCATCAATCAACCCATAGGACAAAACGAATCTACTCAAACATCATAGGATGGCCATACATCAATGGGAAATAATATATAGCATTAAGCATCGTGTTTAAGTAGAGATTACAGAGGGGAGAAGAGGTGTTACACCGCTGCATAGTGATACGTCTCCAACGTATCTACTTTTCCAAACACTTTTGCCCTTGTTTTGGATGCTAACTTGCATGATTTGAATGGAACTAACCCGGACTGACGCTGTTTTCAGCAGAACTACCACGGTGTTATTTATGTGCAGGAGCAAACGTTCTCGGAATGACCTGAAACTTCACGGAGACACTTTTCAGAAAATAAGAAAAATACCTGCCAAAGATGAAGGCCAGGGGGCCCACCACCTTGCCATGAGGGTGGGGGCGCGCCCCCTACCTCGTGGGCCCCTATTGCCTCTCCGACTCCAACTCCACCTCCATATATTGAGTTTCGATGAGAAAAAATCTAAGAGAAGAAATCATCGCATTTTACGATATGGAGCCGCTGTCAAGCCCTAAACCTCTCGGGAGGGCTGATCTGGAGTCCATTCGGGGCTCCGGAGAGGGGAATCCGTCACCATTGTCATCATCAACCATCTTCCATCACCAATTTCATGATGCTCACCGCCGTGGGTGAGTAATTCCATCGTAGGCTTGCTAGACGTGATGGGTTGGATGGGATCTATCATGTAATCGAGTTAGTTTTGTTAGGGTTTGATCCCTAGTATCCACTATGTTCTGAGATTGATGTTGCTATGACTTTGCTATGCTTAATGCTTGTCACTAGGGCCCGAGTGCCATGATTTCAGATCTGAACCTATTATGTTTTCATTAATATATGAGTGTTCTTGATCCTATGTTGCAAGTCTATAGTCACCTATTATGTGTCATGATCCGTTAACCCCGAAGTGACAATAATTGGGATACTTACCGGTGATGACCGTAGTTTGAGGAGTTCATGTATTCACTATGTGTTAATGCTTTGTTCCGGTTCTCTATTAAAAGGAGGCCTTAATATCCCTTAGTTTCCGTAAGGACCCCGCTGCCACGGGAGGGTAGGACAAAAGATGTCATGCAAGTTATTTTCCATAAGCACGTATGACTATGTTCAGAATACATGCCTACATTATATCAATGAACAGGAGCTAGTTCTGTGTCATCCTAGGTTATGACTGTTACATGATGAACCGCATCCGGCATAATTCTCCATAACCGATCCATTGCCTACGAACTTTCCATATATTGTTCTTCGCTTATTTACTTTTCCGTTTCTATTGCTATCATCACTACAAAATACCAAAAACATTACTTTTACTATTGTTACCTTTTGCTACCGTTATCACCACTATCATATTACTTTGCTACTAAACACTTTGCTGCAGATATTAAGTTTCCATGTGTGGTTCAATTGACAACTCAGCTGCTAATACTTGAGAATATTCTTTGGCTCCCCTTGTGTCGAATCAATAAATTTGGGTTGAATACTCTACCCTCGAAAACTGTTGCGATCCCCTATACTTGTGGGTTATCAAGACTATTTTCTGGTGCCGTTGCCGGGGAGCATAGCTCTATTCTTTGAGTCACTTGGGATATATATCTTCTTATAATTATGAAGAACTTGAGAGATCCAAAAACCAAGATCTATCCCTCAACTACGAGGGGAGGTAAGGAACTGCCATCTAGCTCTGCACTTGATTCACCTTCTGTTTTGAGTAAGCTTGCGACACCTACACCTGCTTCTGCTATTTGTTCTGATATGTTGCATGTTATTGATGATGCCACTTCTGCTATGCATGATACTTATGATGAAACTATCTCTATGGTTGATACTACTGTGCCTCTTAGTGCTTTTCTTGATGAACAACTTGCTAGGGCTAGAGAAGTTTAAAATATTGAATCTAATGACACTGATGAAAGTGATGATGAAGAACCACTTGCTATTCCTAAGGGTTATGTATTTGATCAAGATGCTTCTTTAGCTATTTTAGCTTGCATAAATAGAACCGAACTTAAAAAATTATTAGCTAAATGGAGTAAGCAATTCCTAAATGATAGAATGAAACCTGACCCTGCTTTGGCTAGTTCACCTATCTTTGTTACTGATAAGGATTATGAATTCTCTGTTGATCCTGATATAATTACTTTGGTTGAATCTGATCCTTTTCATGGTTATGAATCTAAAACTGTTGTGGCACATCTTACTAAATTGAATGAAATAGATACCCTATTCACTAAAGATGAGAGAACTCGCTACTTTTATATCCTTAAAATATTTCTGTTCTCATTAAAGGGTGATGCTAAGATATGGTTTAATTCTCTTGATCCTAGTTGTGTGCGTAGTCCCCAGGATATGATTTATTACTTCTCTACTAAATATTTCCCTGCTCATAAGAAACAAGCTGCTTTAAGGGATATATATAATTTTGTGCAAATTGAAGAAGAGAGTCTCCCACAAGCTTGGGGGAGGCTTCTCCAATTACTTAATGCTTTGCCTGATCATCCTCTTAAGAAAAATGAAATACTTGATATCTTTTATAATGGACTAACCGATGCCTCCAGAGATTGCCTGGATAGTTGTGCTGGTTCTGTTTTCAGGGAAAGAACACCGGATGAAGCTGAGATTCTATTGAATAATATGTTGACAAATGAAAATAATTGGACACCTCCAGAGCCAATTCCTGAACCTATTCCTAAACCAACTCCGAATAAGAGGGGTATTCTATTTCTCAGTCCTGAAGATATGCAAGTGGCAAAGAAATCTATGAAAGAAAAGGGTATTAAAGCTGAAGATGTTAAGAATTTACCTCCTATTGAAGAAATACATGGTCTTAATTTACCGCCTATTGAAGAAACTCATGGTCTTGATAACCCGACACAGGTAGTAAAGGTAAATTCTCTCTATAGAAATGATAAAGCTGTAATCCCATTTACTAAATTTGCTAGCCCATGCTTAGATGAGTTTGATAAATTTATGGCTAAGCAAGAAGACTTTAATGCTTATTTTGGTAGACAATTGAAATACAATTCAAATATGCTTGGACACTTGGGTGATTATATGGCTAATGTTAAAAGTGAACTTAAACTTATTAGTAAACATGCTTCTATGGTTACCACTCAAGTAGAACAAGAACTTAAAGCTCAAAATGATTTGCTCAATGAATTGAATAGTAAAAATAATGATAATGCTGTTAGAGTGGCTACTAAAACTGGTAGAATGACTCAGGAACCTTTGTATCCTGAAGGCCATCCTAAAAGAATTGAGCAAGATTCTTAGAGAAATAATATAGATGCACCTAGCTCTTCTAAAAAGAAGAAAAAGAAAAATGATAGGTCTTTGCATGCTTCTAGTGATCCTATTGTTGAAACACCTGAGAATCCAAATGATATTTCTATTTCTGATGCTGAAACACAATCTGGTAATGAACCTGAAACTAGTGATAATGTTAATAATAATGTTCATGATGATGCCCAACCTAGTAATGATAATGATATATAAACTGAACCTGTTGTTGATCTTGATAACCCACAATCAAAGAATCAACGTTATGATAAGAAAGACTTTGTTGCTAGGAAACATGGTAAAGAAAGAGAACCTTGGGTTCAGAAACCCATGCCCTTTCCTCCCAAACCATCCAAGAAAAAGGATGATGAGGATTTTGAGCGCTTTGCTGAAATGATTAGACCTATCTTTTTGCGTGTGCGATTAACTGATATGCTCAAAACCAATCCTTATGCTAAGTATATGAAAGATATTATTACAAATAAAAGAAAGATACCGGAAGCTGAAATTTCCACCATGCTTGCTAATTATACTTTTAAGGGTGGAATACCAAAGAAACTTGGAGATCCAGGAGTACCCACTATACCATGCTCTATTAAAAGAAATTATGTTAAAACTGCTTTATGTGATCTTGGAGTCGGTGTTAGTGTTATGCCTCTCTCTTTATATCGTAGACTTGAATTGAATAAGTTGAAACCTACTGAAATATCTTTGCAAATGGCTAATAAATCAACTGCTATACATGTCGGTATTTGTGAGGATGTGCCTGTTGTAGTTGCAAATGTTACTATTTTAACGGACTTTGTTATTCTTGATATTCCCGAGGACGATAGTATGTCTATTATTCTTGGAAGACCCTTTTTGAATACTGAAGTGGCTGTTATTGATTGCACTAAAGGCAATGTCACTTTTCATGTTAATGGCAATGAGCATACGGTACACTTTCCGAGGAAACAACCTCAAGTTCATAGTATCAACTCAATTGGAAAAATTCCATCGATTATATTTGGAGGTTTTGAATTTCCTCTTCCTGCTGTCAAGAAGAAATATGATATTCTTATTATTGGGGATGTGCATATCCTCGTTGAGGTAACATAGTGTTATTCGAAATTTCTCCGGTTCAAGGTTATTCGGAATGAGTTCGTTAACAAGACTTGATCAACCTTGTTAGTGGATTCCTTTTGATGATCATGAGATGGATGAAACTAGCAGGCATAACCTTCTGTACCACACTTTTACTTTCTGTTATTTATATTAAATAAATAAAAATAAATATTTTTCTGTCTGTTATCTGATTATCCGTGCAATATAAAAATACCTCGACAATAAAAGTTCTCCAAATGACCTGAAAATTAAATATGTTTTTTTCTAGAATATTTGAGGATTTATGGAACAAAGAACACACCAGGGCGGCCAACCAACTTGCCATGAGGGTGGAGGGCGTGCCCCCTGCCTCGTGGGCCCATGGTGGCCCACCTCCACTTATTCCTGCACCCACACACTTCATCTTCCTCTTCCAAACTCGAAAAACCAGCTCAAACCCGAGTCCAAGCTCGTTTTGCTGCCATTTTCGATCTCCTTGCTCAAAGCACCTCTCACAAAACTGCTTGGGGAGATTGTTCCTTGGTATGTGACTCCTCCATTGGTCCAATTAGTTTTTGTTCTAGTGCTTTATTCATTGCAAATTTTTCTTCTTAGGTGACCTTGTTATTGAGCTTGCATGTCAAATTTATAAGGTCAAAAGTAGTTTTGATGCATGATATAGGCCCTAGGCACTTGTAGGAGTAGTTGCTATCAATATTATTGAGTTTGGTTTACTTTTATTTTGAAGTTACTAAAAATTTCAGAATTTTTCAGAAAATAATGAGGAGACTTTTGAGGGCTCATCAAGCCAAAGCTCGAAGGAAAAGGCACCGAAGCCTAAGTATAATCCGCCTCGCACCGCGGAGGTTCGGGTGTGTGAATGGCCTTCCGAGGATTTCTTAAGAGCAGCCGGGATTTATGAAGATTTTCATGAGTTGGCTCAGACTGCAGGCCTTACCGCTTTCCTCCATGACCAATGCGATCAGCACGTACCTTATTCCGTTGACGGCTATCCACGCCTACTGGAACCCTGCACCAGCCGAGGAGCCAGAGCCGGAACCACAATCTGATCCTTCACGACACTCTAATTACCAGTGGGACCCGAAGATGATTGTCAGCCAGTGGCAATTTGAGCCTTCTTCTTCCTCATCAAAGTACGTCCCCAACAACTATTATTATGGATATCCGCCAAGCCACCCGTGGCCATAGACCAACTTAGGCCAAAAGCCTAAGCTTGGGGGAGTACGTATTTCTCACTGACATTACATTTATGCTCACACACTCATTTCTAGATGTCGGTGCTCATACTTTTTCATTGTATCATCCATGCTAGTTTAATTTCCTTTTTATGCTTTCTTCTTGTGTGTTTAATAAACCTGAAGAAAAACCAAAAAAATTAGTTGCAGCTGTTAATCAGTTTAATTTCCACGCTTGTAGTAGTAATTAAAAAGAAAAACCAAAAAGATTTCCTGTTCTTCTTTTGCTTGTTGGGAGCTTTCCCGTGTAAATAGTTTTATTTCTTTCCTTTTCTTTGGGGGTCAATAGGAGAAGACCATGATTAAATTGTTGAAGTGGCTCTTATATGCATTATTGTTTATCTGACAAAAGAGCCCATATTGCCTTGTCTTCTCCTGTTTATTGAATGCTTGCAGATTCCAGCTTAGTCCAATGCACGTGCACTATTATTATTATTCACATCGTTCGGTCATGCAAGTGAAGGGCAATTATGATGATATATGATGGACAGACTGAGATGAGAAAAGCTGGTATGAACTCGACCTCTTTTGTTTTTGTAAATATGATTAATTCATCGTTCCTGATTCAGCCTATTATGAATAAACATGTTTGAAATGATAACTAGAGATCGTAGTTTCTTGTGCCATGCTTGATTAGCTATGAGTTATAATGGTTTACCTTGTGTGCCAACATGCTATTGAGATGGTTATGATGTGGTATGATAGGGTGGTATCCTCCTCTGAATGATTTAAGTAACTTGACTTGGCACATGTTCACGCATGTAGTTGAAACAAAATCAACATAGCCTTCACGATATTTATGTTCATGGTGGATTATATCCTACTCATGCTTGCATTCGATGTTGATTAATTTTAATGCATGTTCATGACTGTTGTCGCTCTCTAGCTGGTCGCTTCCCAGTCTTTTGCTAGCCTTCACCTGTACTAAGCGGGAATACTGCTTGTGCATCCAAACTCCTTAAACCCCAAAGTTATTCCACATGAGTCCACTATACCTACCTATATATGGTATCTACCTGCCGTTCCAAGTAAATTTGTATGTGCCAAACTCTAAACCTTCAAATAAATATCCTGTTTTGTATGCTCGAATAGCTCATGTATCAACTAGGGATGTCTGTATCTTCCATGTTAGGCGGGTTATTCTCAAGAGGAGTGGACTCCGCTCCTCATTCACGAGATAAATGGCTGGTCACCGGGATGCCCAGTCCCATGCTTTATGCAAACTAAATCAAAATAATTGCAAACAAAACTCCTCCTGGGACTCTTGTTAGTTGGAGGCACTCGTTGTTTCGAGCAAACCATAGATTGATGCTTGTGGTGGAAGGGGGAGCATGAACTTTACCATTCTGTTTGGGAACCGCCTATAATGTGTGTAGCATGGAAGATATCGCCATCTCTTGGTTGTTATGTTGAAAATGAAAGTATACCGCTCAAAATATTATTCACCTCTGTTTCAAAACCAAGCTCTGGCACCTCTACAAATCCCTGCTTCCCTCTGCGAAAAGCCTATCTATTTACTTTTATGCTGAGTCATCATCCTCTTAATTAAAAGCACCAGTTGGAGAGCACTGCTGTCATTTGCATTCATTATTGTTAGTTTACATTGAGTATGACTTGACTAGATCTCTTTTACCATGAATTATAATGTCTAGTCAGTCCTTGGTCTTTAAAGATGCTCTGCATTTATGTTTTGCGGTCTCAGAAAGGGCTAGCGAGATACCACCTTGTTATATCATATTATGATTGCTTTGAGAAAGTGTTGTCATCCGAGTTTTATTATTATGGCTCGCTAGTTGATTATGCTATTGATATGAGTAAACTTGAGACCTATGCATTATTGCGAATGTGGTTAGTTATAATCTTTGCTAAAAACTTGAATGTTGACTTTACATATTTACAACAACAAGAGCAAATAGAGTTTGTAAAAGTTTTTATTTATCACTTTCAGTTTGTCAACTGAATTGCTTGAGGACAAGCAAAGGTTTAAGCTTGGGGGAGTTGATACGTCTCCAACATATCTACTTTTCGAAACACTTTTGCCCTTGTTTTGGACTCTAACTTGCATGATTTGAATGGAACTAACCCGGACTGACGTTGTTTTCAGCAGAACTACCATGGTGTTATTTATGTGCATGAGCAAACGTTCTCGAAATTACCTGAAACTTCACGGAGACACTTTTCAGAAAATAAGAAAAATACCAGCTGCCAAAGATCAAGGCCAGGGGGCCCACCACCTTGCCACGAGGGTGGGGGGAGCCTGCCCCCTAGGGTGCGCCCCACTACCTCATGGGCCCCCTGTTGCCTCTCCGACTCCAACTCCACCTCCATATATTGAGTTTCGATGAGAAAAAAAATCTGAGAGAAGAAATCATCGCGTTTTATGATACGGAGCCGCCACCAAGCCCTAAAACCTCTCGGGAGGGCTGATCTGGAGTCCGTTCGGGGCTCCGGAGAGGGGAATCCGTCGCCATCGTCATCATCAACCATCCTCCATCACCAATTTCATGATGATCACCTTCGTGCGTGAGTAATTCCATCGTAGGCTTGCTGGACGGTGATGGGTTGGATGGGATCTATCATGTAATCGAGTTAGTTTTGTTAGGGTTTGATCCCTAGTATCCACTATGTTCTGAGATTGATGTTGCTATGACTTTGCTATGCTTAATGCTTGTCAATAGGGCCCGAGTGCCATGATTTCAGATCTGAACCTATTATGTTTTCATTAATATATGAGTGTTCTTGATCCTATGTTGCAAGTCTATAGTCACCTATTATGTGTCATGATCCGTTAACCCCGAAGTGACAATAATCGGGATACTTACCGGTGATGACCGTAGTTTGAGGAGTTCATGTATTCCCTATGTGTTAATTCTTTGTTCCGGTTCTCTATTAAAAGGAGGCCTTAGTATCCCTTAGTTTCTGTAAGGACCCCGCTGCCACGGGAGGGTAGGACAAAAGATGTCATGCAAGTTCTTTTCCATAAGCACGTATGACTATGTTCGGAATACATGCCTACATTATATCAATGAACAGGAGCTAGTTCTGTGTCATCCTAGGTTACGACTGTTACATGATGAACTGCATCCGGCATAATTCTCCATCACCGATCCATTGCCTACGAACATTCCATATATTGTTCTTCGCTTATTTACTTTTCCGTTGCTATTGCTATCATCACTACAAAATACCAAAAACATTAATTTTACTATTGTTACCTTTTGCTACCGTTATCACCACTATCATATTACTTTGCTAGTAAACACTTCTGTAGATATTAAGTTTCCAAGTGTGGTTGAATTGACAACTCAGCTGCTAATACTTGATAATATTCTTTGGCTCCCCTTGTGCCGAATCAATAAATTTGGGTTGAATACTCTACCCTCCAAAATTGTTGCGATCCCCTATACTTGTGGGTTATCACATAGAGGGGGAAGAGTTGGTGATGATGGCGGTGAAGTTGTTGGTGTAGATCACTGTCATGATGATTGCCCCAACGTTGTTTCAGCGCCACCAGGAGTGAGGGGAGAGACCCCCTCCTTCTTCCTCTTCCTTGGCCTCCCTCCTATATGGGAGGAGAGTTCCCCCTCTGGTCCATGGGCGGGAGCCATTGAATCTCTCTTTCTCTCTCTCTCTCTCTATGTTCTCTTCTGTTTCGTGTTCTTATTTCTGGCCAAAAACCATTTTTTAAATTCTCGGAGATCCGTAACTCCGATTGTGCTTACATTTTAACGTGATTCTTTTCCGTATATAAGCTTCCTTGCGGCCTAATAAGAGCCCCAACCGACTTACAGTGTGCTCACTAGGCATCACCACGCGCGAGGGGGAGGGTGCGTCCTCCGATTGCCTCTAGTTAGTGGAGGCCGTGTGCCTCCGTTTGCGTTGATTCCACCTCCCAAAAATCACATATATTCCAAAATAAATCTCCGTAAATTTTTATCGCGTTTGGACTTTGTTTGATGTGGATATTCTACGAAACAAAAAACCTGCAACAAATAGGAACTGGCACTGGACACTAGATTAGTATTTTAGTCCCGGAAAATAATATAAAATGTTGCCAAAAGTATATTGTATAAAAGTTGCAGAATATTGGCATGAAACGATAAAAATAATATAGATATGATGGAGACGTATCAACCGCAAGTATGATCAATGTCTCCGCTGCGTGCCCCATCTTTTATGGCACAAACTATCCCTACTAGAAGAACAAGATGCACATGCATCTTCAAGCAATTGACAACGATATATGCTTCGTCGTCGAAAACGGCGTACCCACACTGTTGCTCCTAGTATCAATGATGTAGACGTGAATACATTCAAGAAACTCGACTCTTAAGCAAAGAATATCATATGTGGGCTTCTGAAAAAAGGACAGTATGGTCGAGTGAGCGAACTGGAAACATCAAAGCTTATCTGGGATAGGCTTTCCAAGGTCAATGAAGCATTTCCACTCAACATGACTCTCAAGTTGATGTTCTTCACAATCTCTTCAAGAGGCTCAATAACAAAAATGTTCAACAAACATTCGACCGCCTCACTGGTATTTCTAATGAACTTCAAGCTCTCGGTGTTGCTAACATCACTAACCACAAGGTGGTGAAGAAATTGCTAAGTTCTCTTTACAGTTCCTTTGACACCTTGGCTCTCATGATTCAAGAGCGTCCTTATTATAAGTCACTTGATCTGGCTGATATTCTTGAGAGGCCCAATACTCATGAATTTCAGCAAGCTGAGAAGAGAGATATGTATGGTGAAAGCTATGGATGACCCCGCACTCTGACGGCAAAAGCAAAAGCCAAGGAAATATCTTCATCTGAAGAAGAAGAATCGAACTACAGTTCTGAGGTGCTGAGGAAATTGGAAGAGAGCTGGCTATGCTTGTGAGCAAGTTCTAAAAGTTTCCCAAGAGGAATCACTTTGGAAATTCTTCAAAGTATGACTCGAAGAACAATAGAGAAGCTTATGCTCGAGACTACAACACGAGAACTTTCCACAAATTAAAGAAGCTAGTCGACTACATCGTTGATTGCCCTCTCTGGCAAATGGGCTCAAAGAAGGCGAAATTCGGCAGAGATGATGACTCTGATGACAAAAAGAAGAAATCCTCAAAGTCTTCGACAAAATCTTCATCATGCAAGAAAAGCAGTTTCGGCAGAGTTCGTCCTTTCATTTGGAAGGAAAGGACTCTGAGGAACAATCTTATCAAGTGGAGGAATCTGAGGAGGAGTCCGACTCTAGGGTGGCGAGCCTAGCCCTTGCTGCTGAGTTCATCAGCAAGTCCATCTTCAACCCTGAAGACAATGGTGACTCCACCAATTCTTAGGACTGCGTTGATGACTATACTCCCACCTATTGCTTCATGGCAAGATGTGCTAAGGTAAACTCATGAGAAGCTTACTTTAATATTTCCAGTGATGACGATTTTGAGTGTGAAGCAAAATCTAGCTATAAGAAACTAGATAAATTGCAACTAAGCAACAAACTACTATGGAAAAGATGCAAAAACCACTAGACAAAAGCGATGATTTGTTAGATGAATAAATGGATCGTAATCAAGATTTTCCTAAAGAATTTAGACATCTTAAGTGAAAGCATGATGAACTTGAATCATGTCGCCCTCTTAGTTGAACATGAGAAGCTGTCCTATGAATTCTTCAAAGGAAGCAAGATCTCAAGAAACTGAGAACATCTCATGATGATCTTCAGAAAGAGAACGATTCATACTCGCTTAAAAGATCAGTACTGCTCAGGAATAATTCGTTGCACCATTCTTAAAATGCCTAGAACGTGAAAATGCAAATTCATCGGCTGAATGTTCAGATGCTTCAATAACTATTATATCTTCAAATGTTTCCGTCCCCTCATCTGAGGAGACCACAAGTGTTACTGACGAACATGCAGGATTGAAGGAATTGTATGTGACATGCGTGTACAAAAGCCTCAAAGGGCACCAAACTCTATGTGATGTGCTCGAGAAGCCGACCCTGAACAGGAACCCTATGAAAGAGTATATTGCTTTTGAGAGAAAGCTCAATGCTGATAGATCATAGTGGAAACCTGAGCAGTATCCCAAAACCACATGGGTTGCTACAAAAGGACCTCCAGTTGATCCATCCACTTTATCTAGTTACAACTGTGATACTTCACATTCTTCAGATGAGTCATTTGACTCCAATTACAAACTGTTCAAATCAGAATGGTGAAGTATTTGCTAGATTTGTTGGTGCTAAGTGCAGGAACTATCCCCCAGTGAAGAAAATCTGGGTGCACAAAAGTCTTCTTCGAAATCTTCAGGTGAATGTCATCGTGACACCACCAAAGAAGAAGAAAAACCCCAGGGCAAGTTATTCACATGGACCAAAGTCATCAAATGGACGCAGACCTATTTATAGTTGCACTGATGCTTCTTCGCAAGGAAACAAACAATGATCTGATGAATATGTGCATTATTCTTTGAACCATTATGTTCACAAAGCTTCCAAGACTTTCTCTGCATATTTATTTGAGTACTATATCACCCCTGTGAAGAGAAATGCATACTCGTCAATGCCTAAGTTCTTTATCAATGCACTACGCTACATTGCTTCTCAGCCACCCATTCAAGTGTGGGTGGTTAAGAAGAAGAACTAATCTCTTCTGAAGGATCGGGTCTTCATACAATAATGATTGTCTGATGAATTTGCTGAATACCTGACATTTGCTTGTTGGGATGCAAGCTAATCATGATGAAATAATCTTTCATTTCACACATACCTTATGCTGCTAGTTATGTTCTGTTGCTGAAAATCACTGATGAAATTGATCATCATATTCTTCACTCTGATGTATATGAATTTGTAAGTCAAACTAATGCTTCTACAGGATAAGACACCAAAAGCCATTGAATGGGGCCTGAACAGTGGTGATACGTCTCCAACGTATCTATAAATTTTGATTGTTCCATGCTGTTATATTATCATTCTTGGATGTCTCATAATCATTTTATAGTCATTTTATATCATTCTTTGGTACTAACCTATTGACATTGTGTCAAGTGCCAGTTGCTGTTTTTTGCAAGTTTTTTACATCGCAGGTAATCAACATCAAACGGAGTCCAAACACCCTGGTGGGTTGTGCCCACCTCGGGTGCCCCCGGACCACCTCTGTAAACACCCCAATATTCTAGAAACCCCAGGGGAGTCGACGAAAATCAATTCTAGCTGCCGCAAGTTCCAGAAACACTAGATCCAATCTAGATACCATCACAGAGAGGTTCATCATGTCCATTGGTGCCTCTCCGATGATGCGTAAGTAGTTCTTTGTAGAACTTCGTGTCCGTAGTTAGTAGCTATATGGCTTCCTCTCTCTCGTTTGATTCTCAATACAATGGTATCTTGGAGATCCATATGATGTAATTCCTTTAGGGTTTGTTTGTTGTGATCGGATGAAATTTGAGTTTATGATCAGATCTATCTCCTTTTATCCATGGAAGTTATTTGAATCTTCATTGATCTCTGATATGCATGATTGCTTATAGCCTCATATTTCTTCACCAATATTTAGGTTTTGTTTGGCCAACTTGTTCTATTTATCTTGCAATGGGAAGAGGTGCTTTGTGATGGGTTCGATCTTACGGTGCTTGATCCTAGTGACAGAAGGGGAACTGACACGTATGTATCGTTGCTATTAAGGATAACAAGATGGGGTCTATTTCTATATAAATAGATCTTGTCTACATCATGTCATCGTTCTTATTACATTACTTCGTTTCTCCATGAACTTAATACACTAGATGCATGCTAGACATTGGTCGATGTGTGGAGTAATAGTAGTAGATGGAAGCAGGAGTCGGTGTACTAATCTTGGACGTGATGCCTATATAATGATCATTGCCTGGATATCATCATGATTATTTGAAGTTCTATCAATTGCCCAACAGTTATTTGTTTACCCATCGTTTGCTATTTTTCTCGAGAGAAGCCACTAGTGAAAACTACGGCCCACGGGTCTCTTCTTTAAAATATTTGCCTTTGTGATCTATTTTCCTTTTCTTATATATTCAGATCTATTAAACAAAAATACAAAATACCTTGCTGCAATTTATTTCATCTGAGATCTATTTATCCCATCTATCATATTATATCACGTCTGTTTGCCAATTTTTGGCGCAGTTACCCGAAAGGGATTGACAACCCCTTTAACACGCCGGGTTGCGATTACTTGTTATTTGTGTGCAGGTGTTGTTTCCATAGTGTTGCTTGGTTATCCTACTGGTTCGATAACCTTGGTCTCATCACTCAGGGAAATATCTACCGTCGCTGTGCTGCATCATCCCTTCCTCTTTGGGGAAATACCAATGTAGTCTAGCAAACATTAAATGGAATTTCTGGAACCGTTGCCAGGTAGACATCATCAACATCTACCAGGTTCCTAATAACAAATCTCATCTCCTCGCAATTTACATTATTTGCCATTTTCCTTTCGTTTTTCTCTCCCCCACTTCCCAAAAATTTGCCGTTTTATTCGCCCTCTTTTTTGTTCGCCGTTTTGTTGCCGGATCTATCTGTGTTCTTGCTTTCTATTCATAATGGCTAGCGTGTCTACTCCTCCTTTGTCACCAGATTTTGAAGTTTTATACTTCAAGAAACGACAAGGAGAAAATTTGAAAGATGCTTGGTATAGGCTTATGGAATCCTATCGTGTTTGCAATTTAAAGGGAGACACAAAGATCTTGCTTCATAATTTTTACATAGGATTGGCTTTGTATCATAGAAAACTCTTGGATTTTGCCGCTCAAGGTAATTTTATTGAGCTTGATGCTAATGCTGCATATGAAATATTAGAAGGAATTTTGGGAGTTCCACCTCCAAAGAAGGGGTTTTATTTCACCCCAGAGGGAGTTCAAATGTTGGACAAACTTTGTGATTTGCATAAACATATGGTTGAATTGCAAAAATATAACGAACCCCTCAAACATCTTAATGGTAGTATCAATCGCATGAATACCTTGATTACTCACTGTAATAAGCGATTGGATATTTTAGATCTCGAGATGGTTTCTTCTCCTGAGAATTTAGGGAAGCGCAAAGAGCCTCCTGGGTTTGGGAAAGCCCTTACAAAAGTTGCCAAAACTACGGACGACAAAACTTAGATCCTTGCTTTATGCCTAGCTAGCCGTGTGAAACAATAGCGCTTATTAGGAGGCAACCCAATGAATACAATTTATTTTTGATTTTTTGCTTCCTGTTCTTGAGTATTTGCACAATTATGCTATTGTTATGATTGTGTTTTTTTTGTTTTAATTCGTGTTTGTGCCAAGTAAAGCCTTCAGGATCTTCTTGGGTGATAGTTGATTTGATCTTCTTGAAAAACAGAAACTTTCACGCTCACGTAAATAATTTTAATTTTTAATAGGAGCATCATAAAATACCAATTCTTTTTTCAGAAGCTTAATATACAAATTTCTCAAGAAGTCCTAATTGTTCAGAATTTTTGGAGTTACATAAGTATTCTAAATACCCAGATTGCTACAAATTATTTTCTTTTTGACAGATTTTGTTTTCTTTGCGTTGTGTGCTTGTTTTGATGATTCTATGGTTTTCTTTGAAGAGTTTTTGCCATAGAAAAGTTGGAATACATTAGATATAATGGAAGAATAAAATATGAATTGGTTTGTAACAACACCTATAGTAGTGATTTATTTTCTTATAAAATAGATCTCATGAAGGTTTTGTTGAGTTTTGTGTGATTGAAGTTTTCAAGTCTTGGGTGATCTTACAATGGATGAAGGAATAAGGAGTAAGAAGAGCCTAAGCTTGGGGATGCCCATGGTATCCCAAGCTATTATCCAAAGATAAGCAAGCAACTAAGCTTCGGGGTGCCCCGAGTGGCACCCCCTCTTTCTTCTAATGACCATCGGTATTTTACTCGAAGCTATATTTTTATTCGTCACATACTATGCGTTTTGCTTAGAGCATGTTGTATGATATGATTCTTTGCTTATTTTGATTTATGTTTTAAGTCTTGAATCCTCGCTTGACACACTTGTTTCAGAGAGCCAAAATTATGTGTATTCACAGTCAAGTGCAATATTATCATTCTTGATTGTTCCATGCGGTTATATTATCATTCTTGGATGTTTTATAATCATTTTATATCATTTTTTGTACTAACCTATTGACATAGTGCCAAGTGCCAGTTATTGTTTTTTGCATGTTTTTTACATCACAGGTAATCAATATCAAACGGAGTCCAAATGCAGCGAAACTTTTTGTGGATTTTGTTTGGACCAGAAGACATCCAATGGGCCAGAGAAGCGCCTTGGGGTGCTCCGAGGGGAGCACAACCCACCAGGGCGCGCCTGGAGGCCCTAGTGCGCCCTGGTGGGTTGTGCCCACCTCGGGTGCCCCTCGGACCGCCTCTTTACTCTATAAATACCCCAATATTCCAGAAACCCTAGGGGATTCGACGAAAATCAATTCCAGCCGCCGCAAGTTCCAGAAACACCAGATCCAATCTAGACACCATCACGGAGGGGTTCATCATGTCCATTGGTGCCTCTCCGATGATGCGTGAGTAGTACTTTGTAGACCTTGGTGTCCGTAATTAGTAGCTAGATGGCTTCCTCTCTCTCGTATTATTCTCAATACAATGGTCTCATGGAGATCCATATGATGTAATTCTTTTGCGGTGTGTTTGTTTGGATCTGATGAAATTTGAGTTTATGATCGGATCTATCTCTTTTTATCCATGAAAGTTATTTGAGTCTTTTTTGATCTCTTAGATGCATGATTGCTTATAGCCTCATATTTCCTCTTCGATATTTGGGTTTTGTTTGGCCAACTTGATCTATTTATCTTTCAATGGGAATAGGTGCTTTGTGATGGGTTCGATCTTACGGTGCTTGATACCAGTGACAGAAGGGGAACCGACACGTACGTATCGTTGCTATTAAGGATAACTAGATAGGGTCTATTTATTGATAAATAGATCTTGTCTACATCATGTCATCGTTCTTATTACATTACTCCGTTTCTTCATGAACTTAATACACTAGATGCATGCTGGATAGTGGTCGATGTGTGGAGTAATAGTAGTAGATGCAGGCAAGAGTCAGTCTAATAATCTTGGACATAATGCCTATATAATGATCATTTCCTGGATATCGTCATGATTATTTGAAGTTCTATCAATTGCTCAACAGTAATTTGTTTACCCACTGTTTGTTATTTTTCTCGAGAGAAGCCACTAGTGAAGACTACGGCCCCCGGGTCTCTTCTTTTATATATTTGCCTTTGCGATCTATTTTCCTTTTCTTTTATTTTCAGAGCTATTAAACCAAAAATACAAAATACCTTGTTGCAATTTATTTTATCCGAGATCTATGTATCCCATCTATCATATGTTATCACGTCCGTTTGCCAATTTTTGGTGCCGTTACCCGAAAGGGATTGACAATACCTTTAACACGTCGGGTTGTGAGTATTTGTTATTTGTGTGCAGGTATTGTTTATGTAGTGTTGCTTGGTTCTTCTAATGGTTCGATAACCTTGGTCTCATCACTGAGGGAAATACCTACCGTTGCTGTGATGCATCATCTCTTCCTCTTTGGGGAAATACCGACATAGTCTTGCAGACATCAAAAGGAATTTCTGGCGCCGTTACCGGGGAGACATCATCAACATCTACCAGGTTCCTAATCAAAAATCTCATCTCCTCGTAATTTACATTATTTGCCATTTGCCTCTTGTTTTCCTTTCCCTCACTTTCCAAAAAATTTCCATTTTATTCGCCCTCTATTTCGTTCGCCGTTTTATTGCCGGATCTATCTATGTTCTTGCTTTCTAATCATAATGGCTAGTGTGACTACTCCTCCTTTGTCACCAGATTTTGAAGTTTTATACTTCAAGCAACAACAAGGAGAAAAATTGAAAGATGCTTGGTATAGGCTTATGGAATCCTATCGTGTTTGCAATTTAAAGGGAGACGCAAAGATCTTGTTTCATAATTTTTACATAGGATTGTCTTTGCATCATAGACAACTCTTAGATTTTCCCGCTAAAGGGAATTTTATTGAGCTTGATGCTAATGCTACCTATGAAATCTTTGAAGGAATTTTGGGATTTCCACCTCCAAAGAAGTAGTTTTCTTTCACCCCAGAGGGAGTTCAAATGTTGGACAAACTCGGTGATTTGCATAAACATATGGTTGAATTGCAAAAATATAACGATCCCCTCAAACATCTTAATGGTAGTATCAATCGCATGAATACCTTGATTACTCTCTGTAATAAGCGATTGGATATTTTAGATCTAGAGATGGTTTCTTTTCCTGAGAATTTAGGGAAGCGCAAAGAGTCTCCCGGGTTTGAGAAAGCCCTTAAGTTGCCAAAACTATGGACGACAAAACTTAGATCCTTGCTTTATGCCTAGCTAGGGGCGTGAAACAATAGTGCTTGTTGGGAGGCAACCCAATGAATAAAATCTATTCTTGCTTTTCGCTTCCTGTTCTTGAGTATTTGCACGATTATGCTATTGTTATGATTGTGTTTTTTGTGTTTTAGTTAGTGTTTGTGCCTAAGTAAAGCCTTTAGGATCTTCTTGGGTGATAGTTGATTTAATCTTGTTGAAAAACAGAAACTTTTGCGCTCACGGGAATAAGTTTAATTTTTAACAGGAACATGATAAAATACCAATTCTTTTTTTTCAGAAGATTAATATACAAATTGCTCAGGTCGTCCTAATTGTTCAGAATTTTTGGAGTTACATAATTACTCTAAATACCCATATTGCTACAGACTGTTCTGTTTTTGACATATTCTGTTTTCTTTGCATTGTGTGCTTGTTTTGATGATTCTATGGTTTTCTTTGAAGAGTTTTTGCCATAGAAAAGTTGGAATATAGTAGATGTAATGGAAGAATAAAATATGAATTGGTTCGTAACATCACTTATGGTAGTGATTTGTTTTCTTATACTAACGGATCTCACGAAGGTTTTGTTGGTGTGATTGAAGTTTTCAAGTTTTGGGTGATATTACGATGGATGAAGGAGTAAGGAGTAAGAAGAGCCTAATCTTGGGGATGCCCATGGCATCCCAAGCTATTATCCAAAGAGAAGCAAGCAACTAAGCTTGGGGATGCCCCGAGTGGCACCCCCTCTTTCTTCTAACGACCATCGGTATTTTACTCGAAGCTATATTTTTATTCGTCACATATTATGTGTTTTGCTTGGAGCATGTTGTATGATATGAGTCTTTGCTTATTTTGATTTGTGTTTTAAGTCTTGAATCCTCGCTGGACACACTTGTTTGAGAGAGCCAAAATTATGTGTATTCATAGTCAAGTGCAATATTATCATTATTGATTGTTCCATGCTATTATATTATCATTCTTGGATGTTTTATAATCATTTTATATCATTTTTTGTACTAACCTATTGACATAGTGCCAAGTGCCAGCTGCTAATTTTTGCATGTTTTTTACATCGCAGGTAATCAATATTAAACGGAGTCCAAACACAGCGAAACTTTTTGTGGATTTTTTTTGGATCAGAAGACATCCAATGGGCCGGAGAAGCGCCTGGGGTGCTCCGAGGAGAGCACAACTGACCAGGGAGTGCCTGGAGGCCCAGGCGTGCCCTGGTGGGTTGTGCCCACCTCGGGTGCCCCCCCGGACCGCCTCTTTACTCTATAAATACCCCAATATTCTAGAAACCCATGGGGATTCGACGAAAATCAATTCCAGCTGCCGCAAGTTCCAGAAACAACAGATCCAATCTAGACACCAT
Source organism: Triticum urartu (assembly GCF_003073215.2). NCBI lineage: Eukaryota > Viridiplantae > Streptophyta > Magnoliopsida > Poales > Poaceae > Triticum > Triticum urartu. The sequence continues at coordinate 740,318,653 of NC_053024.1, forward strand.
CACGGAGGGGTTTATCATGTCCATTGGTGCCTCTCCAATGATGCGTGAGTAGTTCTTTGTAGACCTTCTTGTCTGTAGTTAGTAGCTAGATGGCTTCCTCTCTCTCATTTGATTCGCAATACAATGGTCTCATGGAGATCCATATGATGTAATTCTTTTGCGGTGTGTTTGTTGGGATCTGATGAAATTTGAGTTTATGATCAGATCTATCTCTTTTTATCCGTGAAATTATTTGAGTCTTCTTTGATCTCTTATATGCATGATTGCTTATAGCCTCGTATTTCTTCTCCGATATTCGGGTTTTGTTTTGCCAACTTGATCTATTTATCTTGCAATGGGAAGAGGTGTTCTGTGATGAGTTCGATCTTACGGTGCTTGATCCCGGTGACAGAAGGGGAACCGACACGTATGTATTGTTGCTATTAAGGATAACAAGATGGGGTCTATTTCTTGATAAATAGATCTTGTCTACATCATGTCATCGTTCTTATTAAATTACTCTATTCTCCATGAATTTACACCAATAGAAAACAGGGCTTTGGTTCAAGCATGCCAAGCCTATTAGTCCTGGTTCAATCAAGAACCGGGACCCATGGGGGGCATACGTCCCGGTTCGTGCGCCCAGGGGCCCGACCGGGCCTCGGGAGGCATTTGCCCCGGTTTATGTGGACCCATTTATCCTGGTTCTAGGCACGAACCGGGACCAATGGGCCTCGCTCCTGGCCCACAGCCATAGGTCCCGGTTCTTGCCTAGAACTGGGACAGAAGGGGTGCCTTTAGTCCCAGTTCTAGTCATGAACTGGGACCAATGAGTTGCCTATATATACCCCCTCGCCGGCAAGCAGAGCAGTCCACACTGCTCTGTTTTTTGGCCGGTGAGCGGAGGGCATTTGGGTGCTCTAACTCACCTCGTATGCACGTGAGGTGTTCGATGAAATGCCCGAGCCACGCTAGTTAAGTTTTCTCGTCTCGAAGTTCGACCTCTGAGCTCCATTTTTCCCGAGATTTGTCTAGGTTTAATTAACGGTCCGTCACGCCTCGTCCCTGTCTTCACCGCCGTCGATCGCACGCACCGATCTCGTCGCCGGCACCACCGTGGTGAGCCTCTTGTTCTTATCTTCTTTCCGAAAGAAAAAATTCTTACTTTAGATAGATACTTTTCTAACTTTCTTACTTTTGACACACATAATTATATATAATGCACACAGATGAACCGGCAATGGATGTACGGTGACAGACACACCTCCAAGTACAATAAGGGCCTGCATAATTTTCTCGAAGTGGCTGAGGCAAACAAGCAGAATGGTTTTATGTGTTGTCTATGCCCTAATTGTGGGAATACGAAGTCTTACTCTAACCGGAAAATCCTTCACACCCACCTGCTTTATAAGGGTTTCATGCCACACTATAATGTTTGGACGAGGCACGGAGAAATAGGGATTATGATGGAAGACATCGAAGAAGAAGAGGACGATGAAAACTATGTGCCCCCTGAATACGGTGATGCTGCAACGGGGGAAGCTGCTGAAGATCAAGAGGAACCAGACGATGTGCCCGATGATGATGATCTCCACCGGGTCATTGTCGATGCAAGGACACAATGCGGAAGTCAAAAGGAAAAGATGAAGTTCGATCGCATGTTAGAGGATCACAAAAAAGGGTTGTACCCCAATTGCGAAGATGGCAACACAAAGCTCGGTACCGTACTGGAATTGGTGCAGTGGAAGGCAGAGAATTTTGTGCCTGACAAAGGATTTGAGAAGCTACTGGAAATATTGAAGAAGAAGCTTCCAAAGGATAACGAATTGCCCGACAGTACGTACGCAGCAAAGAAGGTCGTATGCCCCCTCTAGGATTGGAGGTGCAGAAGATACATGCATGCCCTAATGACTGCATCCTCTACCGCGGTGCGTATGAGGATTTGAACGCATGCCCGGTATGCGGTGCATTGCGGTATAAGATCATACGAGATGACCCTGGTGATGTTGACGGCGAGCCCCCCAGGAAGAGGGTTCCTGCGAAGGTGATGTGGTATGCTCCTGTAATACCACGGTTGAAATGTCTGTTCAGAAACGAAGAGCATGCCAAGTTGATGCAATGGCACAGAGAGGGCCGTAAGAAAGACGGGAAGTTGAGAGCACCCGCTGACGGGTCGCAGTGGAGAAAAATCAAGCGAAAGTACAAGGCTGAGTTTGCAGCTGACCCAAGGAACGTATGGTTTAGTTTAAGCGCGGATGGCATTAATCCTTTCAGGGAGCAGAGCAGCAATCACAGCACCTGGCCCATGACTCTATGTATGTATAACCTTCGTCCTTGGATGTGCATGAAGCGGAAGTTCATTATGATGCCAGTTCTCATCCAAGGTCCTAAGCAACCCGGCAACGACATTGATGTGTACCTAAGGCCATTAGTTGAAGAACTTTTACACCTGTGGAGTGGAAACGGTGTACGTGTGTGGGATGCGCACGAACAGCAGGAATTTAACCTACACGCGTTGCTGTTTGTAACCATCAACGATTGGCCCGCTCTCAGTAACCTTTCAGGACAGACAAACAAGGGATACCACGCATGCACGCACTGTTTAGCTGACACCGAAAGTATATACCTGGACAAATGCAGGTAGAATGTGTACCTGGGCCATCGTTGATTTCTTCCCACCAACCATCAATGTCGGAAGAAAGGCAAGCATTTCAAAGGCGAGGCAGATCACAGGAAGAAGCCCGACATTTGTAACGGTGATCACGTACTTGCTATGGTCAATGATTTACACATAATCTTTGGAAAGGGTCCCGGTGGACTAGCTGTTCCGAATGACGCTGGGGGATGCGCACGGCGCACCCACGTGGAAGAAGAAATCTATATTTTGGGACTTACCCTAATGGAAAGTCCTAGAGGTCCGCTCTTCAATCGACGTGATGCACGTGACGGAGAACCTTTGCGTGAACCTGCTAGGCTTCTTGGGCGTGTATGGGAAGACAAAAGATACACCTGAGGCACGGGAGGACCTGCAACGTTTGCACAAAAAAGATGGCATGCCTCCAAAGTAGTATGAAGGTCCTGCAAGCTACACTCTTACCAAAGAAGAGAAGGAAATCTTCTTTGAATGCCTGCTCAGTATGAAGGTCCCGACTGGCTTCTCGTCGAATATAAAGGGAATAATAAATATGCCAGAGAAAACGTTCCAGAACCTAAAGTCTCATGACTGCTACGTGATTATGACGCAACTGCTTCTAGTTGCATTGAGGGGGCTTCTACCAGAAAACGCCCGATTAGCCATTGTGAAGCTATGTGCATTCCTCAATGCAATCTCTCAGAAGGTGATTGATCCAGAAATTATACCAAGGCTAAGGAGTGATGTGGCACAATGGCTTGTTAGTTTCGAGCTGGTGTTCCCACCATCCTTCTTCAATATCATGACGCACGTCGTAGTTCATCTAGTCGACGAGATTGTCATTCTGGGGCCTGTATTTCTACACAATATGTTAAAATACTCACGGAAATAATTTTCATTTTTAATAGGAACATGATAAAATACCAATTATTTTTTCAGAAGATTAATATATAAATTGCTCATGTCGTCCTAATTTTTCAGAATTTTTGGAGTTACATAAGTATTCTAAGGACTTTTTCGGATCCACTCCACTTTGTCAACTCCTCAGCTCCACTCCCCGCTCCTGGATAGCCAGCTCCTCATGAAAAATCAGGAGCAGAGAACATGTTCGGCAACCAACTCCATTTAAATACCCATATTTCAAATACTGTTCTGTTTTTGACAGATTCTGCTTTCTTTGCGTTGTGTGCTTGTTTTGATGATTCTATGGTTTTCTTTGAAGAGTTTTTGCAAAGAAAAGTTGGAATACAGTAGATATAATGCAACAATAAAATATGAATTGGTTTGTAACAACACTTATATTAGTGATTTGTTTTCTTAAACTAACGGATCTCACAAGTTTTTGTTGAGTTTTATGTGATTGAAGTTTTCAAGTTTTGGGTGATCTTACGATGGATGAAGGAATAAGGAGTAAGAAGAGCCTAAGCTTGGGGATACCCATGGCATCCCAAGCTATTATCCAAATATAAGCAAGCAACTAAGCTTGGGGATGCCCCGAGTGGCACCCCTCTTTCTTCTAACGACCATCGGTATTTTACTCGAAGCTATATTTCTATTCGTCACATACTATGAGTTTTGCTTGGAGCGTGTTGTATGATATGAGTCTTTGCTTGTTTTGATTTGTGTTTTAAGTCTTGAATCCTCGCGGGACACACCTGTTTGAGAGAGCCAAAATTGTGCCATGACGTGTTAGAATTGCTCTCTATGCTTCACTTAAATTTTTTATGAGCTATGGAATTGCTCTAGTGCTTCACTTATATCTTTCTGAGCACGGTGTGCTTTAGTATTTTTGAAGAAATGTTCTCTTGCTTCACTTAGATTTATTTGAGAGTTAGTAAATATTTTCAGAAATTCTCTCTTGCTTCACTTAAATTAATTTTAGAGAAAGAAATATTATGCTCATGATCTTTACTTATATTTGTTTGAGCTTATCAAAAGTAGCACATGAATATTAGTTCCAAAGTGATAGATATCGAATAAGGATATAATAAAAACTATCATGAAGATCAATGGATGAAATAAACTTGATTCCTTGTAATAGTTTTGATATATGATGATGTGATATGTGAGTCATATTGATGAGTAACTATTCTTTAGTAAGAATATTGGTGTTAAGGTTTGTGATTCCCTATGGAAGCACGAAAGTCAATAGTTATGCAATGAAATTATATCCTACTTGTGGTGCATTATTCGGTGTTAATTATGCCTAATGCTCGCTTATGAGATTATCCGTTTCTTGGTTGGTCGCTTCTCAATATTTTGCTAGCCTTCGTTTTGCACTAAGTATGATCACTACTTGTGCATCCAAAATCTATTAAACCTGTTTTGCCATATGAGTCCACTATACCTACCTATATGCGGTATTCTTTTGCCTTTCTAAGCAAATTTGTATGTGCCATCTCTAATTTTCAAAATAAATTTCTCTTTTGTGTTCTCATACCGCTCGCGAAGCGGTGAGGAGTGGCCGATATTTTCCATGCTAGATGTGTTATTCTCACGATGAGTGTTTATTCACTTGTCATTGCACGAGAGTAAGGAAAAGGAAATTAGGGATGCCTGGTCCCAAAATGAAAAATGAATTTACTTTATGTTGTCAAATAATAAATTCCTTGGAAAGCGTTGGTATGGAAGGCACCTGTGGATACGGCTAGCCATGGAAAGTGAAAGTATGGTGGAAAAAGGAATAAACTTTAATTTCTCTTTGGGAACCGCCTATGATATATCTTGCATGGAAATTGTTGGGAACTCTAAGACATTTTTGTTGGTGGGAAAAGTATTCCTCTCAAAATGTTTTTATCTCTCAATTGTCGCTTTGAGCTCTGGCACCTCTACAAATCCCTACTTCCCTCTGTGAAGGGCCTTTCTTTTACTTTATGCAATTTTTATTTTTAATTTGAGTCTCCATCTTCTCTTATACAGCACCAACTAGGGGGCACTATGATCATACTTGAGCATTGGGTGTAGCTGATATGCGAGTGTGTTTCATGAATGGATCAATGATTGAGCATGATGGGCTAGAGATAACTTATTTTAGCATTGTATTTTGAAAGACATGGTTGCTTGTTGATATGCTTGAGTATTTAAGTCTCATGTCAAAACTAGACTATTGCTCTGAATCATATAAAAGTCCAAATGTCCATGCTACAAAGAAAATGAGATGACATGTTAGGTAGCATTCCACATAAAAAATTCTATTTTTTATCATTTACCTACTCAAGGATGAGCAGGAATTAAGCTTGGGGATGCTGATACGTCTCCAACGTATCTATAATTTTTGATTGTTCCATGTTGTTATATTATTATTCTGGGATGTTTTATAATCATTTTAGAGTCATTTTATATCATTTTTTGGTACTGGCCTATTGAAATATTGCCAAGTGTTAGTTGCTATTTTTCATGTTTTTTACATCGCAGGTAATCAATATCAAACGGAGTCCAAATGCAGTGAAACTTTTTGTGGATTTTTTGGACCAGAAGACATCCAATGGGCTGGAGAAGCGCCTGGGGGGGAGCTCCGAGGAGAGCACAACCCACCAGGGCACAACCCACCAAAGAAGCGCCTGGGAGGTGCTTTGTGATGGGTTTGATCTTACAGTGCTTGATCCTAGTGACAGAAGGGGAACTGACACATATGTATCATTGCTATTAAGGATAATAAGATGGGGACTATTTCTACATAAATAGATCTTGTCTACATCATGTCATCATTCTTATTGCATTACTCCATTTCTCCATGAACTTAATACACAAGATGCATGCTGGATAGTGATACGTCTCCAACGTATCCATAATTTTTTATTGCTCCATGCTATATTATCTACTATTTTGGACATTATTGGGCTTTATTATCCACTTTTATATTACTTTTGGGACTAAGCTATTAACCGGAGGCCCAGCCCAGAATTACTGTTTTTTGCCTGTTTTAGGGTTTCGAAGAAAAGGAATATCAAACGGAGTCCAAACGGAATGAAACCTTCGGGAACATGATTTTCTCACCGAATACAACTCAGGAGACTTGGACCCTACGTCAAGCCAGCTAACAGGAGCCCACGAGGTAGGGGGCGCGTCTACCCCCCCCCCCCAGGCGCGCCCCCCACCCTCATGGGGCCCCTGTTGCTCCACCGACGTACTTCTTCCTCCTATATATATCCACGTGCCCCCAAACGATCAGAAGAGGAGCCAAAACCCTAATTCCACTGCCGTAACTTTCTGTATCCACGAGATCCCATCTTGGGGCCTTTTCTGGAGCTCCGCCGGAGGTGGCATCGATCACGGAGGGCTTCTACATCAACACCATACCTCTCCGATGAAGTGTGAGTAGTTTAGTTCAGACCTACGGGTCCATAGTTAGTAGCTAGATGGCTTCTTCTCTCTTTTTGGATCTCAATACAATGTTCTCCCCCTCTCTTGTGGAGATCTATTTGATGTAATCTTCTTTTTGCGGTGTGTTTGTTGAGACCGATGAATTGTGGGTTTATGATCAAGTCTATCTATGAATAATATTTGAATCTTCTCTGAATTCTTTTATGTATGATTGGTTATCTTTGCAAGTCTCTTCGAATTATCAGTTTGGTTTGGCCTACTAGATTGATCTTTCTTGCAATGGGAGAAGTGCTTAGCTTTGGGTTCAATCTTGCGGTGCCCTTTCCCGGTGCCAGTAAGGGTAGCAAGGCACGTATTGTATTGTTGCCATCGAGGATAACAAGATGGGGTTTTCTTCATATTGCATGAGTCTAGCCCTCTACATCATGTCATCCTACTTAAGGCGTTACTCTGTTTTTAACTTAATACTCTAGATGCATGCTGGATAGCGGTCGATGAGTGGAGTAATAGTAGTAGATGCAGGCAGGAGTCGGTCTACTTGTCTCGGACGTGATGCCTATATACATGATCATACCTAGATATTCTCATAACTATGCTCAATTTTGTCAATTGCTCAACAGTAATTTGTTAACCCACCGTAGATTACTTATGCTCTCGAGAGAAGCCACTAGTGAAACCTATGGCCCCCGGGTCTATCTTTATCATATTAATCTCCTACTACTTAGTTATTTACTTTTCTTTTATTTTACTTTGCATATTTATCATAAAAATACCAAAAATATTATCTTATCATATCTATCAGATCTCACTCTCGTAAGTGGCCCTATAGGGATTGACAACCCCTATTTGCATTGGTTGCAAGGATTTATTTGTTTTGTGCAGGTACGAGGGACTCGCCCGTAGCCTCCTACTGGATTGATACCTTGGTTGTCAAAAACTGAGGGAAATACTTACGCTACTTTGCTGCATCATCCCTTCCTCTTCGGGGAAAACCAATGCAGTGCTAAAAGAGGTTGCAAGAAGGATTTCTGGCGCCGTTGCCGGGGAGGTCTACGCAAAAGTCAACATACCAAGTACCCATCACATACCCTTATCTCCCGCATTACATTATTTGCCATTTGCCTCTCGTTTTCCTCTCCTCCCAATTCACCCTTGCCATTTTATTCGCCCTCTCTCTCTATCCTCCCTCTCTATTCTCCCCTTTTTGTCCGCTTGCTTTTTGTTTTCTTCTGTGTTAGTTTGCTTGTTTGTCGCGATGGCTCAAGATAATACTAAATTTGGTGACCTTCACCTTAAAAGATTAGAAGAGATCGAAAGCAATGTTAGAAGTTTCATCGTTTTGCAATTTGAACATAATAGTTTCTTCAGAAATGAGCTTAAAGAACAGAAATTTTTTATGAGTTTTATGAATAAAGAGCTTGATGATATGTCTAAAGAATTCGATGGTTTAAGATCCCGACTTGCTCATCTTAAGAAATTAACTGCTGAAATTTCGGATAAGCGGGCTACCTTAGTTAATAAGATGGCCGCTAAACCGAGTTGCTATGAAAATAATGATGAAGATCTAAAAGTTATTGATGTGTCCCCTATTAAATCTTTGTTTTGCAATATGAATCTTGATAATGATGCGACTGAACATGATCCACCTTTACCTAGAAGGCGTTCCAAGAATTCTGAATCTTTTGACCTTGATGCTAAATTTGATAAAAGTGGGATAGAAGAAATTAAAACCCTAGATGTTGCTAAACCCACTCTTATGGATTTCAAGGAATTTAACTATGAGAATTTCTCTTTGATTGATTGTATTTCCTTGTTGCAATCCGTGCTAAATTCTCCTCATGCTTATAGTCAAAATAAAACATTTACTAAACATATCATTGATGCCTTGATGCAATCTTATGAAGAGAAACTTGAATTAGAAGTTTCTATCCCTAGAAAACTTTATGATGAGTGGGAACCAACCATTAAAATTAAAATTAAAGATCATGAATACTATGCTTTATGTGATTTGGGTGCTAGTGTTTCCACGATTCCAAAGACTTTGTGTATTTGTTAGGTTTCCGTGATTTTGATGATTGCTCTCTAAACTTGCACCTTGCAGATTCCACTATTAAGAAACCTATGGTAAGAATTAATGATGTTCTTATTGTTGCAAATAGGAATTATGTTCCCGTAGATTTTATTGTTCTTAACATAGATTGCAATCCTTCATGTCCTATTATTCTTGGTAGACCTTTCCTTAGAACGATTGGTGCAATTATTGATATGAAGGAAGGAAATATTAGATTCCAATTTCTGTTAAGGAAAGGCATGGAACACTTTCCAAGAAATAAAATTAAATTACCTTATGAATCTATTATGAGAGCCACTTATGGATTGCCTACCAAAGATGGCAATACCTAGATCTATTCGTGCTTATTATGCCTAGCTAGGGGCGTTAAATGATAGCGCTTGTTGGGAGGCAACCCAATTTTATTTTTATTCCTTGATTTTTGCTCCTGTTTAGTAATAAATAATTTATTTATCCTCTGTTTTGGTTGTGTTTTTTGTGTTTAATTAGTGTTTGTGCCAAGTAGAACCGTTGGGAAGACTTGGGGAAAGTCTTGTTGAACTTGCTGTAAAAAACAGAAACTTTAGCGCTCACGAGAACTGCTGCCATTTTTATTTGGAGAGTGCTATTTAGTTAATTCTTTTTGCACATGATTAATAGATATATTCCTCACGTCCATCAATTTATTTATAATTTTTGGGGTTCCAGATCTTGCGCTAGCTACAGATTACTACATACTGTTCTGTTTTTGACACATTCTGTTTTGCGTGTGTTGTTTGCTTATTTTGATGAACCTATGGCTAGTAAAATAGTTTATGAACCATAGAGAAGTTGGAATACAGTAGGTATAACACCCATATAAATAAAGAATGAGTTCATTACAGTACCTTGAAGTGGTCTTTTGTTTTCTTTCGCTAACGGAGCTCACGAGTTTTCTACTTTAAGTTTTGTGTTGTGAAGTTTTCAAGTTTTGGGTAAAGATTTGATGGATTATGGAACAAGGAGTGGCAAGAGCCTAAGCTTGGGGATGCCCATGGCACCCCCAAGATAATCTAAGGACACCTAAAAGCCAAAGCTTGGGGATGCCCCGGAAGGCATCCCTTCTTTCGTCTACTTCTATCGATAACTTTACTTGGAGCTATATTTTTATTTACCACATGATATGTGTTTTACTTGGAGCGTCTTGTATGATTTGAGTCTTTGCTTGTTAGTTTACCACAATCATCCTGGCTGTACACACCTTTTGAGAGAGCCATACATGATTTGGAATTTGTTAGAATACTCTATGTGCTTCGCTTATATCTTTTGAGTTATATAATTTTGCTCTAGTGCTTCACTTATATCTTTTAGAGCACGGTGGTGGATTTTTTTTATAGAAACTATTGATCTCTCATGCTTAACTTAGATTATTTTGAGAGTCTTAAATAGCATGGTAATTTGCTTAAAATCCTGATATGCTTGGTATGCAAGATTAATAATAAAACTTTCTTATGAGTGTGTCGAATACTAAGAGAAGTTTGATGCTTGATGATTGTTTTGAGACATGGAGGTAATAATATCAAAGTCGTGCTAGTTGAGTAGTTGTTAAATTGAGGAATACTTGTGTTGAGGTTTGCAAGTCCCGTAGCATGCACGTATGGTAAATGTTATGCAACAAATTTGAAAGATGAGGTGTTATTTGATTGTCTTCCCTAGGAGTAGCGGTCTGGGACGAGCGATGGTCTTTTCCTACCAATCCACCCCCTAGGAGCATGCACGTAGTACCGAGGTTTTTGATGACTTGTAGATTTTTGCAATAAGTGTGTGAGTTCTTTATGACTAATGTTGAGTCCATGGATTATATGCACTCTCACCCTTCCATCCTTGCTAGCCTCTTCGGTACCGTGCATTGCCCTTTCTCACATTGAGAGTTGGCGTAAACTTCGCCGGTGCATCCAAACCCTGTGATACGATACGCTCTTTCACACATAAACCTCCTTATATCTTCCTCAAAACAGCCACCATACCTACCTATTATGGCATTTCCATAGCCATTCCGAGATATATTGCCATGCAACTTTCCATCATTCCGTTCATCATGACACATTCATCATTGTCATATTTCTTAGCATGATCATGTAGTTGAGATAGTATTTGTGGCAAAGCCACCGTTCATAATTCTTTCATACATGTCACTCTTGGTTCATTGCATATCCCGATACACCACCAGAGGCATTCATATAGAGTCATCTTTGTTCTAGTATCGAGTTGTAATCATTGAGTTGTAAATAAATAGAAGTGTGATGATCATCATTTTCTAGAGCATTGTCCCAAGTGAGGAATATATATAAAAAAGAGGAAAGGCCAAAAAACATAGAAGGCCCAAAAAAAGAGAAAGGCCATAAAAAAAGAGAAAAGGCCCAAAAAATGAGAGAAAAAGAGAGAAGGGACAATGTTACTATCCTTTGCCACACTTGTGCTTCAAAGTAGCACCATGATCTTCATAGTAGAGTGTCTCTCATGTTATCACTTTCATATACTAGTGGGAATTTTTCATTATAGAACTTGGCTTGTATATTCCAACAATGGGCCTGCTCAAGTGCCCTAGGTCTTCGTGAGCAAGCAAGTTGGATGCACACCCACTAGTTTCTTTTGTTGAGCTTCCATACATTTATAGCTCTAGTGCATCCGTTGCATGGCAATCCCTACTCCTTGCATTAACATCAATCGGTGGACATCTCCATAGCCCATTGATTAGCCTCGTTGATGTGAGACTTTCTCCCTTTTTGTCTTCTCCACATAACCCCCCTCATTATATTCTATTCCACCTATAGTGCTATGTCCATGGCTCGCGCTCATATATTGCGTGAAAGTTTATAGGTTGGATATTACTAAAGTATGAAACAATTGCTTGGCTTGTCATCAGGGTTGTGCATGATGATAGCATTCTTGTGTGACGAAAATGAAACATGACTAAACCATATGATTTTGTAGGGATGAACTTTCTTTGGCCATGTTATTTTGAGAATACATAATTGGTTAGTTAGTATGCTTGAAGTATTATCATTTTTATGTCAATATGAACTTTTGTCTTGAATCTTTCGGATCTGAATATTCATACCATAATTAAGAAGAATTACATTAAAATTATGCCAAGTAGCACTCCGCATCACAAATTCTGTTTATATCATTTACCTACTCGAGGACGAGCAGGAATTAAGCTTCGGGATGCTTGATACGTCTCCAACGTATCTATAATTTTTGATTGCTCCATGCTATATTATCTACTGTTTTGGACATTATTGGGCTTTATTATCCACTTTTATATTATTTTTGGGAATAACCTATTAACCGGAGGCCTAGCCTAGAATTGATGTTTTTTGCCTGTTTTAGGGTTTCGAAGAAAAGGAATATCAAACGGAGTCCAAACGGAATGAAACCTTCGGGAACGTGATTTTCTCACCGAATACAACTCAGGAGACTTGGACCCTACGTCAAGCCAGCTAACAGGAGCCCATGAGGTAGGGGGCGCGCCTACCACCCCCCCCCAGGGGCGCCCCCCACCCTCATGGGGCCCCTGTTGCTCCACCGACGTACTTCTTCCTCCTATATATATCCACGTGCCCCCAAACGATCAGAAGAGGAGCCAAAACCCTAATTCCACCGCCGTAACTTTCTGTATCCATGAGATCCCATCTTGGGGCCTGTTCCGAAACTCCGCCGGAGGGGGCATCGATCACGGAGGGCTTCTACATCAACACCATAGCCTCTCCGATGAAGTGTGAGTAGTTTACTTCAGACCTACGGGTCCATAGTTAGTACCTAGATGGCTTCTTCTCTCTTTTTGGATCTCAATACAATGTTCTCCCCCTCTCTTGTGGAGATCTATTCGATGTAATCTTCTTTTTGTGGTGTGTTTGTTGAGACTGATGAATTGTGAGTTTATGATCAAGTCTATGTATGAATAATATTTGAATCTTCTCTGAATTCTTTTATGTATGATTGGTTATCTTTGCAAGTCTCTTCGAATTATCAGTTTGGTTTGGCCTACTAGATTGATCTTTCTTGCAATGGGAGAAGTGCTTAGCTTTGGGTTCAATCTTGTGGTGCCCTTTCCCGGTGCCAGTAAGGGCAGCAAGGCACGTATTGTATTGTTGCCATCGAGGATAACAAGATGGGGTTTTCTTCATATTGCATGAGTCTATCCCTCTACATCATCTCATCCTACTTAAGGCGTTACTCTGTTTTTATCTTAATACTCTAGATGCATGCTGGATAGCGGTCGATGAGTGGAGTAATAGTTGTAGATGCAGGCAGGAGTCGGTCTACTTGTCTCGGACGTGATGCCTATATACATGATCATACCTAGATATTCTCATAATTATGCTCAATTATGTCAATTGCTCAACAGTAATTTGTTGACCCACCGTAGATTACATATGCTCTCAAGAGAAGCCACTAGTGAAACCTATGGCCCCCGAGTCTATCTTTATCATATTAATCTCCTACTACTTAGTTATTTACTTTTCTTTTATTTTACTTTGCATCTTTATCATAAAAATGTTGGGTTTCGTAGTAATTTCAAAAAAATTCCTACGCACACGCAAGATCATGTGATGCATAGCAACGAGAGGGGAGAGTGCTGTCTACGTACCCACGCAGACCGACTGCGGAAGCGTTGACACAACGTAGAGGAAGTAGTCGTACGTCTTTGCGATCCAACCGATCAAGCACCGAAACTACGGCACCTCCGAGTTCGAGCACACGTTCAGCTCGATGACGATCCCCGGACTCCGATCCAGCAAAGTGTCGGGGAAGAATTCCGTCAGCACGACGGCGTGGTGACGATCTTGATGCACTACAGCAGCAGGGCGTCGCCTAAACTCCGCTACAGTATTATCGAGGAATATGGTGGCTGGGGGCACCGCACACGGCTAAGGAATAGATCACGTGGATCAACTTGTGTGTTTCTGGGGTGCCTCTGCCTCAGTATATAAAGGACTAGAGGGGGGAGGCTGGCCGGCCATAGGAGGCGCGCCAGGAGAGTCCTACTCCCTCTGGGAGTAGGATTCCCCCCCCCCCCCAATCCTAGTTGGAATAGGACTCCTTGAGGGGGAAAGAGAGAGAGGGGGCCGGCCACCTCTCCTAGTCCTAATAGGACTAGGGGAAGGGGGGAGGCGCGCGTCCACCTTGGGCTGCCCCTTTCTCCTTTCCACTAAGGCCCATCAAGGCCCATATGGTTCCCGGGGGGTTCCGGTAACCTCCCGGTACTCCGGTAAAATCTCGATTTCACCCGGAACACTTCCGATATCCAAACATAGGCTTCCAATATATCGATCTTTACGTCTCGACCATTTTGAGACTCCTCGTCATGTCCGTGATCACATCCGGGACTCCGAACAACCTTCGGTACATCAAAATTCATAAACTCATAATATAACTGTCGTCGTAACCTTAAGCGTGCGGACCCTACGGGTTCGAGAACAATGTAGACATGACCGAGACACGTCTCTAGTCAATAACCAATAGCGGGACCTGGATGCCCATATTGGCTCCTACATATTCTACGAAGATCTTTATCGGTCAGACCGCATAACAACATACGTTGTTCCCTTTGTCATCGGTATGTTACTTGCCCGAGATTCGATCGTCGGTATCCCATACCTAGTTCAATCTCGTTACCGGCAAGTCTCTTTACTCGTTCTGTAATACATCAACCGCAACTAACTCGTTTAGTTGCAATGCTTGCAAGGCTTAAGTGATGTGCATTACCGAGAGGGCCTAGAGATACCTCTCCGACAATCGGAGTGACAAATCCTAATCTCGAAATACGCCAACCCAACATCTACCTTTGGAGACACCTGTAATGCTCCTTTATAATCACCCAGTTACGTTGTGATGTTTGGTAGCACCCAAAGTGTTCCTCCGGCAAACGGGAGTTGCATAATCTCATAGTTACAGGAACATGTATAAGTCATGAAGAAAGCAATAGCAACATACTAAACGATCGGGTGCTAAGCTAATGGAATGGGTCATGTCAATCAGATCATTCAACTAATGATGTGACCTCGTTAATCAAATAACAACTCTTTGTTCATGGTTAGGAAACATAACCATCTTTGATTAACGAGCTAGTCAAGTAGAGGCATACTAGTGACACTCTGTTTGTCTATGTATTCACACATGTATTATGTTTCCGGTTAATACAATTCTAGCATGAATAATAAACATTTATCATGATATAAGGGAATAAATAATAACTTTATTATTGCCTCTAGGGCATATTTCCTTCATCCCACTTGCACTAGAGTCAATAATCTTATCATATCTATCAGATCTCACTCTCGTAAGTGGCCCTATAGGGATTGACAACCCCTATTTGCGTTGGTTGCGAGGATTTATTTGTTTTGTGCAGGTAAGAGGGACTCGCGCGTAGCCTCCTACTGGATTGATACCTTGGTTCTAAAAACCTGAGGGAAATACTTACGCTACTTTGTTGCATCATCCCTTCCTCTTCGGGGAAAACCAACGCAGTGCTAAAAGAGGTAGCAGATAGCGGTCGATGTGTGGAGTAATAGTAGTAGCTGCAGGCAGGAGTCGGTCTACTAATCTTGGACGTGATGTCTATATAATGATCATTGCCTGGATATCGTCATGATTATTTGAAGTTCTATCAATTGCCCAAAAGTAATTCGTTTACCCACCGTTTGCTATTTTTCTCGAGAGAAGCCACTAGTGAAAACTACGGCCCCCGGGTCTCTTCTTTAATATATTTGCCTTTGCGATCTATTTTCCTTTGCTTTTATTTTCAAATCTATTAAACCTGAAATACAAAAATACCTTGCAGCAATTTATTTTATCCGAGATCTATTTATCCCATCTATCATATTTTATCACGCCTGTTTGCCAATTTTTGGCGCCATTACCCGAAAGGGATTGACAACCCCTTTAACACATCGGGTTGCGAGTATTTGTTATTTGTGTGCATGTGTTGTTTACGTAGTGTTGCTTGGTTCTCCTACTGGTTAGATAACCTTGGTCTCATCACTGAGGGAAATACCTACCATCATTGTGCTGCATCATCCCTTCCTCTTTGGGGAAATACCGACGTAGTCTAGCAGACATCAAGTGGCTACGCGAATCACATGACTGGTGATAGGAATCTCCTCACTGATCCTCCCCTTACTCTTTCTCATCTCAAGCATATCACCTACGATGACAAAGGAATAAAGGAAGGTATTGGGTCTAGGAAAGGTTGTTATCTCAAAGGATCGACACATGGAAAAAGTGATTCTTGTCGAGTCCCTTGGATACAACCTCATGTCTGTCTGAATGCTTTGTGATCTTGATATCACATTTGGCAAATATAGATGATTGTGCTAATGGAATATGACACGTCCAAAGTATTCGAAGGCTCCAGGCGAGGTGATTTGTACATTGTAGATTTTTCATTAGGTCTTCGGCCTGCCACTTGTCTACTAGCAAAAGCTTCAGAATGCTGGCTCTGGCATCAACGACTTGGACATGCCGGCATGAGGAATTTGAGCGCACTCTTCAAGAAGAAGCACATGATTGGCGTCGAGGGTGTCAAATTCGTCAAAGATCACCTTTGTGGTGCTTGTGATCTGTAAAGATGACCAGATTCAAGCACTCAGCGAAGAAAATCATGACCACTACTCGTCCCTTTGAATTACTTCACATGGATCTGTTTGGTCCTACTCATTATGGCACACTAGCCAATGCAACATCACTCTATGGATTCATCATAATTGATGATTATTCTCGTGAAACTCGTGTGCATATCATTATCGACAAGATTGAAGTGCGGGATGTCTTCAGACGGTTCTCCAATTGGGCAATGGTGAATTATGGTATCAAGATCAAGCGCATCAAGAGCAACAATGGCACCAAGTTCAAGAACACAGGGCTTGATGACTATCTTGAAAAACTTGGTATCACTCATGAGTGTCTGCTCCATATACCCCTCAGTAGAATGGGGTCGCTGAACGCAAGAACATGACACTCATCGAGATGAATCACACTATTCTTGATGAATACAAGATTCTCGTCGATGGATGCATGATGCAATTGAAGAATTCTCGTCGATGGTGGTCTGAAGCAATTGATACTGGATGTCACATCATCAATTGGGTATATCTTCACAAATTCCTCAAGAAGACTTCATATGAGCTCATCACTGAAAAGAAACTCAATGTATGTTATTTCAGAGTCTTCGGTGCTAAATGCTGGATTAGAGATCCTCATCACGGTTCTAAATTTGCACCGAAAACACATGATGGGTTTGTGCTTGGTTACGGAATGGACTCGTGCACCTACAGAGTCTTCAACATCTACTACAACAAGGTTGTTGAAATGTAGATGTGCAGTTCGATGAAACTAACGGCTCGCAGATAGATGATGACCCATAAGTATAGCGGATCAATCATAGTTGTTTCTATAAGTAAGAGTGTTGAACCAAACGAGGAGCAGAAGGAAATGATAAGCAGTTTTTAGCAAGGTATTCTCTGCAAGTGATGTAAGTAACAGTGGTAGATAGTTTTTGTAGCAAGATAATTGGTAACAAGTAACAAGTAGCATTACTAGCAAAGGTGCAGCAAGGTGGCCTAACCCTTTTTATGGCAAAGTACAAGCTGGGAAGTTCTCTTATATAAAGCAAAGTGCTCTTGAGGACACATGGGAATTGTCATCTAGTCGCGTTCATCATGTTTAGTTGATTCACATTCGCTACTTTGATAATTTGATATGTGCGTGGACTGGTGCTTGGGTGTTGTTCTTACTTGAATAAGAAACCCACTTGTGATTACCCCCTCTCGCAAGCATCTTCAACTACAAAAGAAGAATTAAGAGAAATCTAACCATAGCGTGAAACATGTGGATCCAAATCAACCCCTTATGGAACAACACATAAACTAGGGTTTAAGCTTCTGTCACTCTAGCAACCTAGCATCTACTTATTACTCCACTATTCCTTCCCTTAGGCCCAAATATGGTGAACTGTCATGTAGTTGACATTCACATGACACTACTAAAGGAAGCAATAACATACATATCATCAAAATATTGAACGAATACCAACATCACATGATTACTTATGACAGGACTTCTCCCATGTCCTCAAGAACAAAAGTAACTACTCACAAATCATATTCATGTTCAAGATCAGAGGGGTATCGAATGTGCTTGAGGATCTGGACATTTAATTTTCCACCAAATAAACCAACTAGCATCAACTACAATAAGTAATCAACACTACTAGCAACCCACAGGTACCAATCTGAGGTTTTGGGACAAATATTGAATAGAAGAGGCGAAGTAGGGTTTGAGAGGAGATGGTTCTGGTGAAGATGTTGATGAAGATTGGTCCTCCCACGATGAGAGGATCATTGGTGATGTCGGTGGCTTCAATTTCCCCCTCCCAGAGGGAAGTTTCCCTGGTGGAATCGCTCCAGTGGAGAACAAAAGTGCTCCTGTCCAGGTTCCACCTCCAGACGGTGGCGCTTCGTCCCTAAAGTCTTCTTCTTAGTTTTTTTCTAGGGAAAACGGAATCCCAAGTGGTTGTAATGTTGACATGGTTGCTATGTGTTCATAGAAATTGATGCGAAGACTTTGTTTTCATAGATTCTTTCTTCTTGTTTTGAGTCATAGGAAAAATCATACTATTAAAGGGTTCTAGGTGAATCATACTTCACATTTGCAAAGTGATGCTCAAACCTATTCATACACAAGCCCCTTCGAGTGAAGCCTTTGGAAATCTCCAGAATAGCTGAAGACTATGCTAGCGATAGTAACGAAGTTGATCTGATTGCTGATGAAGTTCGTCACGCAGAGGAGCTAGGTTTTCACTAGTGTGGTCTTCCTATCGTGTGGAAATTGAGTGGCCCAGTGAAATTGATAGTTCAAATTTCCAACCGTTGCTGCGCCGCGTGCCAGCCGTCGAGTGGATCCTTATCCTGACAACGGTCATGTTGGAGAAGGGCATTTATGACACTTCATGTCGGGTTCCTCTTGGCTATAAATAGCCGCCCCCCACAACCACTTGTTGGTTGGCTGCACAGGAGAGAACTTGACATTTTTCATTTGAGAGCACCCCATCCTCTAATAACTTTGAGAGAACCTAACTGAGGAAAAACCCAACCAGAGCCAAAAGTGATTGAGCATCAATGAAGAGATTGATTTGTATGATCCGACACCTGTTACCTTTGAAGACTATCATTCTTCCAAACGGTTAGCTGTCATGTTTTGAGCACCCAAGAGTAATTTTGGTGTGGCGGTGAACAAGCCTGTGAAGGTTTTAGAAGTCTACCTTAAATACTTACCATGGGTGTGTTGGAATTATGTGTCCTACAACTATATTCAAATTACTTGGAATTACTAATATTCGGAATACCTCATTATGGAATTATATGTGTCTTTATGCATTGAATTACTTTACATGATTATCATGGAATTATCACTTGCTGGAACATACTTAAGTTATATGCTTAAGGAAGCTGGTCGATTATCAGTGGAATACAATATGCTATATATATTGGAAAGACTACCCCGGTACAGTGATAATCGGAAGGAGCTAGATCATATAGTTAGATTACAGCTCTAATGTTGATCTACATAATTAGAGTAATTTACACTCTATTATGGCGCGTTGCTCACAAGCGCGTGCTCTGGGGACACAACGAGTAGAATCCGTTAACAGACAAATTTGATCGTGGTTGGTAATTTGGTCTGGAGTCTATCCCGGAAAACTAGTTCAAAAGACTAGGAATCTTATTTGTATAAGAGATGGACTCTTTGGAAAGACAGTATAAGAAGGTCCCTACCCCCTAGCCTCAGATATGTGAATTGTGAGCGGCACCATGGATAAGCGTAGAGGAATTAGGGGGTAGACCACAAACTCTAAATTTCAACATTGGCATCAGAGCCAGGTTAGTCTTGCGGTCACCTCCATTATCCGATCCGCTGCATAACTCTGCCTTGATAGTTCGCTGCAATCCTCTGCTGCTGCCGGAACAGTCTGGTGTATAATTTAATTTCGCCAGGGCATCAACGTCATCGATGATCGAAGATTGACAACAGTATTGTAATATACCATACACTCCACAATTGAGTGGACGAATAGAATGTCTTTTATACTCCCTTGTTTCTTTGGAAGGAAGCATTGCATATTGTTGGTTGTTTAAATCATTATCCATCTAGCACAGTCACTTCCATGAAATTCTCAGTTATTACAAAGCGCACACCAGGAATTTTTCATGGTTATTCTAGTGGACCACAGGGTGTTTCCTTAGTTATTTGGAAAAAGGAATACTGGTGGAAAGTAGGAACACAATAATTTTTATAATCAAGGGTGGAATTATTGACAATCATATTGGAATATAAACTTTTCCCCAAGGAAACTACAAGTGACACTCCCAACATGACATGCTTAGGATGAGTGGGAGGAATTAGCTTGGAATATCATGTCTGGATAATTCTTATGTGTTGTTGGGGGATGTCACTCTAAATTTTAGAGGAATCACTAAATTCTCTTAAAGTTTTTTATCAATGTCAACTATGGGTGGAAGAATTGCGGGAATGAATAAACTCAAATGAGCAAGAGCATAGTTTGGGAACTTAATATCATACCAAATAACCGCAAGCCTATTGTCTGGAAGTGATTTTTTTAAGGACATTTGGCTCACTAGAATATTATAATGTCACTCTTGTTATTCAACTATTCACACAGAGGGAAATATACTTTGTGGAAACTTTTTCTCCTAGAATTTTGGGAAAGAGGAACTAAAGACATGGTTTGTTGATTGAGTATATTAATGTATGGTCTTATAACAAGCTTCACGTCAATGGAATAGCAGGTCATATGGTTTTCTAAATGAAGCAAGGGGTCATCTACAAATGTAAGTGTAAAATAATTTGCATTATTATTATATACATTAACATTGCTTTGTTGTTTGCAATAATAAAGACACATTGATGGAAGTGAAAGCTTGGTCATCTTTTAACTTTCATATGAAAGGAACATTTGAAACATCCTATGTTTTATGAGTGGAAATACGTAGAAAATGTTTTTGAAGTGTTTCTCTATGGAAAATTGCAAATCTATTAAAAATACCTTTGATAAAGGGAATCATACTCAGTGAGAAATTATATTTGAACTCCTGAGGGAAAATGGAATAATAAATGGTACTGCAATTGATATGTATCTTCATTATATTATCATACCTTAGCTACTGGAATTTATGTTACATTCAAGCAGTGGAAGGAAAGACGGGAAGCTAAGGGAATCTCACACATCATATAAGATTGTGGAAAAGTGCATCACAACCTATCACTTGTTCTGGAATTTATATTAAAGGTAAACACATTGAGGAAGCTATTATTGTATCTACGTGATTAGAAATAAGTCCGGGTACGCATATCCTGTTGGGGAATGTAGTAATTTCAAAAAAATTCCTATGCACACGCAAGATCATGGTGATGCATAGCAACAAGAGGGGAGAGTGTTTTCTACGTACCCTCGTAGACCAAAAGCGGAAGCGTTAGCATAATGCGGTTGATGTAGTCGTATGTCTTCACGATCCGACCGATCAAGTACCGAACGTACGGCACCTCCAAGT
Source organism: Triticum urartu (assembly GCF_003073215.2). Lineage (NCBI taxonomy): Eukaryota > Viridiplantae > Streptophyta > Magnoliopsida > Poales > Poaceae > Triticum > Triticum urartu. The sequence goes on from NC_053024.1 coordinate 740,340,248, forward strand.
TCAGCACACGTTCAGCCCGATGACGTCCCTCGAACTCCGATCCAGCCGAGTGTTGAGGAAGAGTATCGTCAGCATGACGGCGTGGTGGCGATGTTGATGTTCTACCGACGCAGGGCTTCGCCTAAGCACCGCTACAGTATTATCGAGGTGGACTATTGTGGAGAGGGGCACCGCACACGGCTAAAAGATCAACTTGATCAATTGTTGTGTCTATGGGGTGCCCCCTGCCCCTGTATATAAAGGAGCAAGGGGGGTGCGGCCGGCCAGGGAGAGGGCGCGCCAGGAGTCCTACTCCCACCGGGAGTAGGACTCCCCCCTTTCCTAGTTGGAATAGGATTCGGGAGAAGGAAAAGAGAGAGGGGAAGAAGGAAAGAGGGGGCCGGCCCCCATGCCCTAAACCAATTCGGTTTGGGCATTGGGAGGGTGCGCCCCACACTCCCCTTGCTTCCCTATATTTCCACTAAGGCCCATGTAGGCCCATTAAGCCCCCGGGGGGTTCCGGTAACTTCCCGGTACTCCGGTAAAAGCCCGATTTCACCCGGAACACTTTCGACATCCAAAAATAGGCTTCCAATATATTAATCTTCATGTCTCGACCATTTCGAGACTCCTCGTCATGTCCTTGATCACATCCGGGACTCCGAACAACCTTCGGTACATTAAAACATATAAACTCATAATATAACTGTCATCGTAACGTTAAGCATGCGGACCCTACGGGTTCGAGAATTATGTAGACATGACCGAGACACGTCTCCGGTCAATAACCAATAGCGGAACCTGGATGCTCATCCCACATATTCTATGAAGATCTTTATCGGTCAAACCGCACAACAACATACGTTGTTCCCTTGGTCATCGGTATGTTACTTGCCTGAGATTCGATCGTCGGTATCTCAATACCTAGTTCAGTATTGTTACCGGCAAGTCTCTATACTCATTCCGTAATACATCATCCCGCAATTAACTCATTAGTTGCAATGCTTGCAAGGCTTAAGGAATGTGCATTACCGAGAGGGCCCAGAGATACCTCTCCGATAATCGGAGTGACAAATCCTAATCTCGAAATACGCCAACCCAACAAGTACCTTTGGAGACACCTATAGAGGACCTTTATAATCACCTAGTTACGTTGTGACATTTTGTAGCACACAAAGTGTTCCTCCGGTAAACGGGAGTTGCATAATCTCATAGTCACAGGAACATGTATAAGTCATGAAGAAAGCAATAGCGGAATACTAAACGATCATGTGCTAAGCTAACGAAATGGGTCATGTCAATCACATCATTCTCCTAATGATGTGACCCCGTTAATCAAATGACAACTCATGTCTATGGTTAGGAAACATAACCATCTTTGATCAACGAGCTAGTCAAGTAGAGGCATACTAGTGACAATCTGTTTGTCTATATATTCACACATGTATTATGTTTACGGTTAATACAATTATAGCATGAATAATAAACATTTATCATGATATAAGGAAATAAATAATAACTTTATTATTGCCTCTAGGGCATATTTCCTTCAGTCTCCCACTTGCACTAGAGTCAATAATCTAGATTACACAGTAATGATTCTTACACCCATGGAGCCTTGGTGCTGATCATGTTTTGCTCGTGAAAGAGGCTTAGTCAATAGGTCTGCAACATTCAGATCCGTATGTATCTTGCAAATTTCTATGTCTCCCACCTGGACTAAATCCCGGATGGAATTGAAGTGTCTCTTGATGTGTTTGGTTCTCTTGTGAAATCTGGATTCCTTTGCCAAGGCAATTGCACCAGTATTGTCACAAAAGATTTTCATTGGACCCGATGCACTAGGTATGACACCTAGATCGGATATGAACTCCTTCATCGAGTCTCCTTCATTTGCTGCTTCCGAAGCAGCTATGTACTCCGCTTCACATGTAGATCCCGCCACAACGCTTTGTTTAGAACTGCACCAATTGACAGCTCCACCGTTCAATGTAAACACGTATCCGGTTTGCAATTTAGAATCGTTCGGATCAGTGTCAAAGCTTGCATCAACGTAATCGTTTATGATGAGCTCTTTGTTACCTCCATAAACGAGAAACATATCCTTAGTCCTTTTCAGGTGTTTTAGGATGTTCTTGACCGCTGTCAAGTGATCCACTCCTAGATTACTTTGGTACCTCCCTGCTAGACTTATAGCAAGGCACACATCAGGTCTGGTACACAGCATTGCATACATGATAGAGCCTATGGCTCAAGCATAGGGAACATCTTTCATTTTCTCTCTATCTTCTGAAGTGGTCGGGCATTGAGTCTTACTCAACTTCACACCTTGTAACATAGGCAAGAACCCTTTCTTTGCTTGATCCATTTTGAACTATTTCAAAACTTTGTCAAGGTATGTGCTTTGTGAAAGTCCAATTAAGCATCTTGATCTATCTCTATAGATCTT